>NC_139926.1:2459211-2751711 GCF_963514095.1 Eutrigla gurnardus
GTATCTACAGTTCTGTAAAAGCTTTTCTCTGTCTTTTTGCCTTTATTTCCATGGAGTATTTTGCACCTGATCAAAATCACATTATGTATGTAAATCTCAATGAAAGAGTTTTCTTTATTTAATAATCCAGGTTACAAAATTTAAAACTATCAATGAAAATAAATCTGGACCAGTATCAGAAAGACTGTGACAGCAAGAGCACCAGTAAAGATACAAGGATTTGCTTAACAAACAGCAATAATGATAAGAAAGGTAATATATATAGCACTTCAAAATTAGAAATGAAACATGCTTTAAAAGGCAGAAAAAGGATTTGTCAGCCTGCTAACACGTCTTCACCACGTCATGTCTTTTCCGCCTCGCTCCGTTTACAAAGAACGGCGTCTCACCTCGTCTCGCCTCTGATGCGGCTCTGTGACGACCTCCATTGGCGTCTCAGAGGCGGAACATTCTGTCACCCCTTTCCGTCTCTAAAGCGTTTACACTGACGACAGGGCGGAGAAAAGGTGTGATACTCCCGCAACGAAAAGGCAGCGTAGAAGGGGGTAAAGTGACAGTATCTTGTTATGCCTCAAGCATTTGTTTCTATTGCTTGTCTAGCCTGGATTACATTAATGCTCCTGAACAACAACTATTTCAAAGTTTCATCTCTCCAATGGCAAGTGCTTCAGACATGACTATGTAGACACAAAACCGTACACTGAATCAGGGAAGAGCAACCCACATCCAAACTCCAGTAGAGGAATAATAAAGAACTGCATTGTCTGCCTTACTTACAATATGTATAGATCTATGATGATAACAACAATATATTTATATTTTATAATCAAATCTTCATTGTCTCTTTCCGTGTCACTCTTGTTTTTCTTCTCATTCTAATTTTTTTTATCTATCTTCTTATCCCCCATCAGAATAAGGTGACACCGACCAGACCACACTGGCATATGGCTTAACAATAGCCAAGAGTGTTAAAATATTAACTTGCTCCACCTCATTAAGGCTCTCTAAGTCATGAAGCCCTTTTGTGAGGTAGCGTTATAAACCTTGCTACAACCCCTGGCCCTCCCAGCTCTGGTGCTCGTCAGGCTCAAGCATCAGCAGGATGTGCCCCCCTCGTGGAGCCTGCACAAAGGCCAGTATGGCATCGTTAATGGTTCACGTTGGCTTGAGATCGACCGGCAGCTCAGCAGGAGATGCTCTATGAAATGCCGTCTATGGGGGCAGGGGCTAGAGTCTACAGGGGTGTTTTGTGCATGAGTAAGTGCATGACTGTGTGTGTGCTTGGGAGATGGAGGCGCGCAGTTAGGGGGTTTGAAGATATGCATGCTTTGTGCCATGATTCATAATGTATGTAAAAAAGAGTTTAAAGGATGCTAACATTCATTAAAATGTGGTACGCTTCATTGTTTGGGGATGATTCAAGAGATTAAAGAAGATCATTTTATTTGGGGAGGGGGGTCAAGCAGACTCACCAAACAGGAGTATTATGGTAAAGATCGAGGGGAAAATGGAACATCAGAATTCAGGTTGGAAACAGTTCTGCATGCTAACAGAACCACTGGGATGAGAGAGGCAAAAATGCAAAGCTACACGGCACACTAGGTGCTCTGGCAGAAAACTGGTGCTACAGAGCAGGCACTAACTAGTAGAGTAGAGCATGGGTAACATTTGGTGGGCAATTTAGGAATGAAAGCAGAAAAAGACTCTTTCTCAACATGCATCTCTTTATGGGGATGACGTTTTGGCCCACCTTTTTTAAGATCTAATGTGCGACACTTTATTCTTGCTTTCAAGTCTGTTTCCAGTGATCAGCACCTCATCACAACACTTGTGTTTTATTTTATAGGGCAGTTTAGCAATGTCAAATCATAAAAGCTGACATAAACAGAAGAAGCAAATGTTTGCTTCGATTGTGCTGCTGTCGGCATGCCAGAACACCCCTTCTAGGAGCAGCTCCCTCCGGGCCTTTTCAGGGTGACAAAAGTGGAAGCTGGAGATCAAAAATCTGTCCTGTTAGAAACCCCAGGAAAACTTGTACTAGAGGCATTCCCCCCCATTGGCTAACAGGCAGAAAACTACATGTCGAAGACCAGCTGGCCATCGATGAGCCAGTGAGGTGTTGGGATCCTGGAGGTGGAAACTAGAGGGCTTTCATTGATGGAATTGACTTGAGAAATGTGGAAGCTGTGATCTTGGAAGGGATGCTGTCAGGCTGGCTGTTGAACTGAGATTAAACGCCTGAGGAGAGCCTAACATATGCACAGATGACGGTACCCAATTTCTTTCCAAAATGTAGAGGGGAACTCTGCTGAACAGGAGTAGAACAGAAACTGAGCTGTGTGGCTGTGTGACTACTACAAAAGGAAGTGGTGGTTGTTGGGGGCGAAAAGTGGATGCAGCTCTGAAGACAGATGTCTGGCTAGTTAGCTGTTTAGATAAGTCTCATTTGAATGAAAATGTCCGTTTACTCCCTATTTTAGTTCTATGGGTGAAACTGGGGCCTCAATTTGAAAACAATGTAATTGGTCAGGGGCTGCACAGTTGTGTAGTGGGTTGCACTGTTCGGGTTCGATTCCTGGGTCGGGTTCAGGTTCCTTCTGTGTGGAGTTTGTATGTTCTCCCCATGTGAGGATGGGTTCTCTCTGGGTTTTCCGGCTTCCTCCCACAGTCCAAAGACATGTAGGAGTGGGATAGGTTTGCCCGTATGTGTGAGTGTGAATGGTTGTCTGTTTATACACGTCAGCGATAGACTTGGCATTACCATTATGAGTGGACCACTGGCAGTGTTAAAGGCCATCTCTTCCCCTGGTCCTTCATTTCTGGGATCAAGTTTCATAGAACTGGAGTCTCCTTGCAGTGGTTCAAGAGCAGAGGAGACAAGGGGAAGTGGTTACCTGCACTCAACTGTAATATCATCAAGGCCAAGGTAGCGTTGGGTTAAAGGCTTTACCTTCCTTTCTTACAACAGCTCTAGTAGGGGGAGGAAAAAGACTTGATCCTGCCTCCCTCTCAATTCTCCCCCATCCCTGATACTTTTCCTCCCCCACTCCTCTTTTCTCCTCCTCCTTTCACTGATCCCTCTCTTTTCCAGGCTTTGCTCCCTTTCCATGATCCATTGCCTGGGATTTAACTCCCAAAGCATCAATCAATACCACTTCCTTTCTCTTCTCCTCCCTCTGTCACATCCACAATCAACACCTTTCTCCAGCCTTTTAATTGAACCTTGAGTCATGCAAAGAGATGCTGCAGATGTACAACACTTTTCTAAAATTGGGTCAGGGTATGCTCTTGTCCATATTTGGCCAGATCAGGTAAATCTTGATTTCAATCCACAAGCAGACTGAAGGGGGCTGCTCAGGGGCAATCAGATAAAACCTCACTGAATACATATCCTGGAGAAAATGTGTGGGAATGCCAATGGCTTAAATTCAGTTCACATTAACTCATTAGACATAAAGTAGGATTTGGATGGAAAACATGCATCATCCAGAGCTTCCTGTTACAATAAAGTTACTTTATGAGGGATTGATTCTGAAAGAACAGCCATGTCCTAAGTTTGTCACCTGGTTACCAGTTGAAAAAGTAGAGAGAGTTCCCACAAGAACTTTTAAGTGTCATGCACCAATAAAAAAAAAGACAAAAATGAAATTGACACGATTAGGAAACACAACAAAACAATAAACACAAAAGAACTACAATGTTCGTGGGCAACTAAACTAATGGTTAGGTTTCGTAAAATGACTATGAAATTGAAACAAAACAAAACACAGCAAAGCAAAGCTACTTGGTTCTAGTGGGACACTAACGTCAGTCTCCTGGTGAAAGTCATATGATTGTCCACAGACTCTCGGAAGTTCTTTTGTGAAACAGCAAATGTAATCCACCACAAAATACTACTTTGAAACGTAATTCACATGACAGTTTAGTTGTGTGGGGTCATGATATTTAGGAGACCAGGCTGCACATTGACTAGATGTACTTCTATTATACCGTCTATGTTGTGAACTTGAAGTGGTAAGTATGGATTTGACATCTGTCAACTAGGCAACGTTTATGATATCAGTAAACACAGTTTTTCATTCTACGTTATACTGGAGAATGCTAATGGCCAGATATCCCTAACAGGGGAACATGATCTTATTTATTTAGTGTTTACTTATTTTGTTCAGTACTACCAAATCACACAATCTTTGTAACCTCCTGGTAAAAGTGAAATATATTCTGTAAATCCTCCAAGTTTAAGCTTGCACTGTGTCTTTAACACAACAGCTGTTCTTTCAAAGAAACTTCTCCTCCATCTCCGTCTCTCCTCCACCGTCACTCCCCTGTCTCCACCTCTTCCCTGTCACTGATCCCTGCTTTTTGTGAGGCTCTTTCCCCTCTCTATGAGCACTAGGGGATTAACTCCCCAAGTGTCAATCAATACTGTTTTCCTTTCTCTTCCACCCCTCCTCCACCACCTCCACCTTTCTCCAGTCTTTTAATTGAACATCAAGACTTGTAAGAAGGGGGAAGATGGTGTTTTTCCCCTTCTACCCTTCCAATATTTAATGCCACCTTTACTTCTCTGCCTCCCCCCCTGCCTTCTTCTGTCAAGCTGTTTGCTCAACTCCGGGTTTGGCTGAGTTTGGAAAAGGGAGGGATGAAGAAGAGAAAAGGTGAAAAAAAGGAAAGAAATGGCATGAGGACTAAAGAAGGTGGGAAAGAACTGGAAAGTACAGGGGAAGGTGTAAAAGTTTAATAAACAAGAGCGCTCACTGTTGAGAGACGGATGAGGAGGGCTGATGTGTGTGAAGCTGGTTTGTTGCAGAGTCTCCGTCTCGCTCTGTTGTCCATAATCCGGCACTGAACCATGTTTTTAATTATTCACCATGATGAACGAGATCATTCGTATTCATACACCTATGATTTGCTCACACTTATTTTGTCATTCGTGGCTGACAAGGTGCATATCCAGCTAACGTGACAGCTTCCAGTATACACGGGGGAACAGCAGCCAGCAGGGAGGAGGATGAAGCTTCTGCCTCCGTTGTTGTGGCAGAAGGCAAAAAGAAAAAGGTGTCCAGTCAGGAAACTGTATTTACATTCAACTCTGACCCTTTCATGTTGTTTATTACATGGGGCCAAATATTTACTTTCTTATTCCCAAAAGTGATTTCATTTTTCACTTTCCAACTATTTGGCACTTGATGTTTGTGTTGGCTTCTCTTTTTTTTTTGTCAGAGCAGGAGGGAACGTGCCTTGTGATGTTTTGGCTTGGAACAAATACTACTTTTAAACTAAACAACAGATTCAAAAGAGCTTTCAAACATTTTATGATATACTCCACATACAGAAGCAATGCCTCATACTCTCATATAAAGTCTGGTATTCAAATCATGGTCAGCCTGGTCGCCAGGCCGCATGGTGCCTTTACAATGATGTACTGTATTTCTACAGCCCCAATTCCAGGACTCCAGGACTATTGGGTCATGTCAGATTCACAGTGGTCCCTCTCACTTTCTCTTTTCAACAGAAAGGCAAAAAAATTCTCTCTATATATATTGTTTACTACTGCAATTGACTGTTTTGTTATCTTTATACATTTTTTATTTATATTTTATATTTTTTTCATTGTACTTATTTTTTGGTTCTACATGCTTCTTTAGTATTATTCATTTATATATTGATGTATTTACTTTCTTTTTTTTGACTTACTTGTCATGTCTTGCTTTGCACTGGTTTGGGGTTGGGGGGACGGCCAACACCATTGTCGGTGTTTGCGAAAATGTGTGCTGTATGGATTGAATGACTGCATCAATTCAATAAATTCTTGCCATTTTTCTGGATTGACAGATGAATCGAGTGAAACTCAACACTTCCAACACGTTCTCACAAGGGTTGTCACAATACTAGAATTTGAAACTTGAAACTGATACCAAGGAAATACTCAATGTTTAAAAACCATTTTCAATACCACAGGGAGAAAATTACAAAAATGAGGAAGAGGCAGACTTTTTACTCTCGTTGCTGGTTGAATTTTCAGACACATTTTTGTGCCTGTCTAATGTGAGGAGATGGTGTTAAATTAACACCGTCACTGATAAGCTGACCAGCTCCTCCATTAATGGTACTGATTAATTAGCAATAGCCGCTAGCTTCATGATAACTTAATGGATTTAACCATTTAAAACCTCAATGTTGTTGAAATGGGAGCTTCACTGACTCTTTAAAGACTCCATGAAGACCGGGGTAGTGGTCTTTAATGCTTCACCAACTTTGTTGTGCTACTCGACTTCCTCACCACCACTTTAGCTTTGTTAGCGTATCGGCTTGGTGACATCCTTAGCCTTTCCCTGGTCGTTAGCCTTGTGTGCTAAAAACTTCCAAACTTTTGCTTTGTCAATTTTCTACTAAACTGGTGTTGAAGGTCCTCCAGCAGCAGCGCTAGCTGTGTTCAGTCAGCTCAGTGTTGTTAACGTGAACTAGCATTCATGTGTTCAGCTGCTGGTGAGGGACGGAGCTGTGTAACTGCCTGTCTGCAGCGCTGCTGGGTGTTTAGTTATGCATCAATCCGATACAAATTTTTTGTGTCAATTATTTTCTGAGTAGCCTATCGATTTGTTTTGAGAGCCGTAGTTCTCACAAATAACACAGTTTGGTCAGGGCTTCAAACTAAAATGCTGTGCATGCCCCTCTAGCTTCACCTTTGTAGTGTCAGTCTTTGTGTGCCAATATATGCTTGTTACATGCATAAACCCTATTCCCCCTATGGTCATTTGAAATAATTGCAGAGGACTTCTGTGATGTTAATGTCCAATTTATAGTTTGTAAGTAAAAATTCCAGCTCAAATTGGCAAACACAGTTGCCATCTGATAGTACTAGTCCCATGCCACTAGGCATGTCAGTAATTTGGGGGAATATTTTTAACATGTATTTTATTCCTTCCCCTGCCTCTTTCCTGGTTCAAAATGATGAAGGCTGCATTGGTAATGATAAATGAATGGTTTGACAGCATTTTTGGTGCAAATTCGCAAGGCTCATCTCGCTACACAACATGGAGACCCATATAAAGGCAGAGCAGACAGACAAATCCATCACAAGTGTGAAATCTGGAAAGATGATAGGCTGGATGACATGCATGGCAGCAGGTGGTAGGGGCATGTTTCTATCCGTCAAAAGGCTCAATACAAACGGCTGCAGTTTTTAGTTATTTCTGTGTGTGGTTGCCTCTCGTCACTGAAGAAAAAGGAAAGCAGTAAAAAGGAAACGGATCTTACGCAGGCCTTGATATTTACAGACTTTGCTTATCCCGTGCAAATCCCCCACGTCGAACAGTCGTGGGTTAATTTCTAAATCATATGTCCGCATGTAATACTAATCCTGTGCAGATAGGGCTACAGTGTATTTTAAAAATAAACTTCAGAATTCAAACCAGTTCAATTAAAAAAACGTTAATTGTCCCCGGGGAGCGGAGGGGGGTTAGGTTAAGGTAACAAAATCACTTAGCGATCGACAAACAACTCATGTGACTATCAACACCATACAACCAACCTATTGAAAAATTAAGCCAATGCTGAAGTGCTTTAAACTTGCATTCTGTCTACAGGCTATCAGGGGGCGAATCCTCTGCTCGTAAAAAGAAGTCCGATTGGGTGAATTGACCCTACTTCTTAGCTGTTAAAGTCGCGACCGTAGCGACTGTAGCCATGCAGTAGCAACCTGTCTGCAGGGACCACCAAAAGCAATATAAAATCAAAGTTCCTCATAGAAGCATATATGTTGATCGATACACAAACACACTCACATGTCCCTTTTATGCTTTTCCTTATATCTCCTATTTTCTCCTATTTTCCGCCATCTTGTTACTGTAAAAGGTACAAAGACGGAATGGGGCGTCAGAGTTGTCCCGCCTCTGAATCGATAGGCGGTCTCAGAGCTGTACCAGAGGGGCACAGCCACATCTCTCACTACTGCTGTACTTTGTTGTATTTGGAACATGCTTAATGGTTTTAATATAACCCTCTTTCTTACATTAAAAGGTCATCACGGTATAATACTGTCATTCCAGATACTATAGTACCCTGATTTTTCACCTTAGTTTTTTTGGTATTTCACCTTTTTTAGTAGATGATGACAGCAGAGGGCACGACAGGAAACAAGTGCTTGACACCAGGAGCGATCTGAAAAAAGATACCAAAGTGGTCTTGCATCAAGGTTTCTAACAAAAACCCTTATCAGCTTCCTCATCTTAATTCCTGACTGAATCAATTTATTCTCTTTCTCTGCTACTTCTCCATTCCAGTCTCGCCTATGTAACGGGAAGCTGACACTTCCAGCCAATCAAAGCTGGCTGTTATCACATAATCTCAGTATCATATTCTCTGAGGTCAGCCGCAACTGCATCAACAACACTCTGGATCAGCTTAAACACAGCACATCTAACCTTTCCTTTGATTTTGGATTCTCCTCCGACTTAGTCTAGTGTTACAGCCAGCACAAACACGCTTCCATTTCAGTCTCCCCTGCAGTGATGACAACCGGCAGCATTAGCACTAACTGGCTCTTAGAGAGACAGAAGATTCAGGCTTGGCTGAACTAAAACACATGGCTAGTGGCCCGGCTGTTAAGAACCCTGATAACAATCAATGGGGGATCAATAAAAATCTAAGGAAGCTAATGGTGAAGGGCTTTTTTCCTCTTTAACCTCAGTTTGCTTTGTGGGTTGCTATCAGACCATCAGCAGCATCGCTGGACCATTAACCCCTGAAGGGTCTCCCAGGAGACTCTGAATTAGAAAACAGATGTGAGTTCATCACCTGGTGATCGCTATGTTCAGTGTGTGCATGTGTTGTGAAGAGGAGGGGGCTGTTGAATGTGTATTTGTACAAGGCAAATATGCAGTGAGGAGTAAAGGAGGGCCGAGTGATTAATGAGGCATTTTATTATTGCTTTATGGTGAAAAAGAATATATGAACACTGTGTGATCAGGGGTGAAAGGGGTTTGTTTGGGAATTCCGTCATATGGAATACGACAGCATTGTCGCTTGTGTTGTTGAATGTTAAGCGGACAAGGACCTGTAACTTCTGCGGGTGGAAGTGTGTCGTTCTAGGGAGGCAAAACTTCCTAGGGAGGAGTTTGATAGTATTTACAAAAACATTAATTGCAGGGATCGTTTGACTGGATACTTTTCAAAACTACTTGGTACCGGGGTACACAGCCTGCAAACAGTCAACAAGATGTCGCCATGAAAATGCAAACATTTAACAAGCAAACATTTTATAAAACACAAAGGAACTGTGCAGTTGTTGAGACGGAAAAAAGAAAACAGCAATGTCCTCACCTGTAAGGATACCACAACGTGTGGTGAGAGTATTTCAAATGAAATGAAAGATTTATTTGCCAGGAACAATGTCAAAGTGTGCAGAGTTCAAGATAAAGCTGAGTGAAATGCCTAAATATCAGGTTAAGGGGGCAGAAAGGGGTCATCACCCAAACTAAAAGGTTGACTTTATTGGTGAAATGATGATCTGACAGATGCTGTGTTTGTGTTATGGCTTAGTGTGTGTGTGTGTGTGTGTGTGTGTGTGTGTGTGTGTGTGTGTGTGTGTGTGTGTGTGTGTGAACCTTCCTTTTAGCACTTAGCTGGTTGTGTGTGTAGTCAAGGCGTGAAGGTGCTTAATCCTGCTCTTCACAGCTTTGTGATCCTCATCACTGAGCAAACACCAGGCGCAGAGAGGTCTGCAAGTGAACAAGTCCACACGTGCACGCACACACACACACACACACACACACACACACACACACACACAGCATAGGAACAGCATTATCGGAAACATCAAAAACGCAGCAGAGAATCCATCTGCATTTAAGATGCACAACGAATGTAGAAATATGTTTTATCGTTTGCCACATATTCAATCAAAGGTTATGATATTGGAGTCCTAGTTTTGTTAGCAAACGCGGAGCCCTGACCTGGACTTCATAGGTAATACCATCCTTCAATCACAAGCACTCATTCACCCACTGAAAGTGTAGCTGGCCGATCAGGACATGCCTACCTGTGCAAACCTCACAGTATATAAACTATAAACATGGAGAATCAAACTCAACCCCACCAAACCAGCTCCCCACCTCACCCTGGCCACAGAGGTCAAGTTTCTAGGAGGCACATTCCAGATAAACATGACATGGACCACCCACATCAATCAGACAAATCATGACAACACCACGCAGGTCAACAAACTACACACAATTCAAAACATACAAACATATATCTAGAAAAAACTGCATCTACTAAATATTGCTGTTATTGTCACCCCACAGCAACAAAGCCCTGGTTGTGTTGCTGGAATAGGCTGAGCAAAGTCCAGAGACATGCTGGTTGATGGTGTGTGTGAGTGTGTGTGTGTGTGTGTGTGTGTTTGAGTGAATGGTCATGTCAGACCAGATAGACTTGTCCTCTCTTCTTGCCAACGTGAGCTGGGATGGAGTCTCCAAATCCTCTGCAGTGGACAGTGTGTGTGTGCAATGTCCACAACATTCAGTAACCCTACAACAGCGGAACAATAACAAAGCATGAAAAGATGCAAATATAGTTTTTCTTTTAAGCATCTTTTTAATCACACACTCCGCACCATATAGTGAGCATGGATAATGGATGGATGGAAAACAGCACTTCTAGCCTCATTTTTAACAAATGTATGAACAACACATTAAACATTGATGGAGTAAACTACATATGAACACACACACACACACACACACACACACACACACACACACACACATACACATTATACACAAGTTCCTTCATGAACTTCACAAACATGCAGAGTGTTGAAGCTCGCTTCCATCTACCGCTTTGGCCAGTAAACACACGGCTGTTCTCCAAAAACAACCGATCTAAACATATTAGGGACATATATTTACAGTTTGGCACATGTTAACATGTGTGCCACAAAATGTGCACACACACACACACACACACACACACACACACACACACACACACACACACACACACACACACACACACACACACACACACACACACACACACACACACACACACATTTTGTAACGCCTATTCAGCAGATATTATCAGTGCACACATGCAAATATATAATTAAATTTGCTGGTCCTTTAGATCATTTCTGTCTAATTCATGAAACAGCTTCATACTATTCCAACACATAATAATCCGTTCTATAGTTTTTGTATCATAGCAAAAGGAAACACACACTTTCACTGACATTTCATTCCCTCATGCCCGTCCAATCAATCCTCCAAACCAGCATCACATGTTTATATTCCACTGTGGTGAATTTACACTTGGGGAGAGTTCTGTTTTAACTTTGTCATTATTTGGGCAAGCACGTTGTTACAATGAAGCCATTTGTACAGGAGGGGACAGATGCGTGGCTGATTGGACCCAGGCTCCCCACACTGATGACAGTGATGAAGTGGGTAAATCTCCTGTATGATCATTGTGTTGTTTTAATAAAGAATTCCTGATGAGGATCAAAGTTACAATATGTTAAGAATTATTTGGAGAAAGAGAAAGAAAAATGGGAATCACTTCCGGATAATATGAGCTGATTAAAGGCATATTAGTATGGCACTCAGAGTAGTATTGTAGAGTCTTTGGTTGGTACACTGACTAGCACTATTGGTTTGCTGTAATATACATTAGATGTGTGTGTACATGTCTGTCAGGATGAGTCTATGGATTTAGGACACTGAGGCAGAACAGGTCGAAGAAAAAGGACTTTGCTAATCTAATGAAACGACCTATGGGCAATGCATTGATTTAGACCGCAGAGGTCCAAAATGGGTCTGAACTCCCAGTACGCAGTCATGAAGCTAGATTTTACAACTGCACTTTCCTTAGTGGAAACAAGAACATTCTAAAAACATTCAAAACAATGAACAATTCATGAAACAGATTATGTCTGAAATATGCCACTTTAACCCCTTTTGATCACATCTGCTGTCATATTGTTCATCTTTTTAACAAAATATGCCAAAGAAAATTACAAAAAATGTTCTTCCTGAAAAAAAAACAAAATATGATGCATGCTTACATCAGCTAGTACCAACCAATTTCAACCAATCATATCATGACATCAATCAATCAATCAGAAACTTTGACACTGCACAGAGCAAGAGAATCTCGTGAGTTAATCTTTTTGACGATCATGTCAAATTCCTCCCAACGTTGCCTCCTTCCTGTTTATCCTGTTTCACTGTGAAATACATCACCATAATGAAGATAGATTGAAAATAAGTGCTTTCAACAATGTTCTCAGTTATGCCCAATTGCTTGTGCAAACAGACTGACACAGTGAAAGAAGGCGATGGACTCGAGGCCAATTATTGTGTGAACTATGACGACAAAAAAGAAGAACTAACAGTCGCCTGGTCAAAGAGAGAACTCGGCTTCAATGATGCACTCGTTTTCTTGGTAAAAAAGAAAACTGTACAGACCAATGGGAGAACAAATACGAAGGCAACAGATCAGGTCACACATCCGGCTCCGACAAAACTCACTGGTCTCATTCATGACACTCTAGTAAATCTGTGAGTAGATTTGCACATAAATCACCTCCGTACTAAAAACCTCTAGATTCATGAACGCCACGTAAACCTCTGATTTGATCTTAGCACGTACGTATGTTCATGAATGCCAATCATTCATAAACAGGTCATCAATTAGCATAAACCCCGCCCATGAAGCACCATACAAGGAGGTGATGATTATTAGGAGAGGTGTATCCTGTCGACCTGTAGACATGGAGCAAGCAAAAAAAGAGAGGCAGAGAAAGAAAAGCAGTTTCCCGACACTGAGATTGAAGTTATTTCTGTAAAGAACTGTGGCTTAATGAACCAGATGATGTGATCTTGTTCCTGTAATCTGGAGCTCAAATACCATATAAAGCCATCTGCAAATTTTGTGTTCTGTTTTTCCTGAACCGAACTCAGTGGTTTGGTTGCCATTTATGTGCATGTGTGCGTGTGTGTGTGTTTCTACCGATGAAGTAAAGAAGACAGGCGAGACGTGGGTTCCAGGAATGAGTTCTGTAATTAGAAAGCATGACCAAACCTTTGCATCTACGTTATAAAGGCACGGTCTGGAGGTGAATGGGGGTGATGAAGAAGTCAAACAATGGACCGTAAATGCAACAACCTTCTGTTTGGATCAACAATGCACCCAAACCAAACTCGTGAACAGAAGTGAAGTGTAACCTTTAATATGGAGGGAAATGATATGTTCGAACACCTTGTTAGACTGCAGCAATACATAATCCCCCACTGGCTTCCCACAGCAAGTTGGCTCTTTGCATAGGTATTTACACATGGTACGAGGATAAAAGCCAGGTAAATGTGTCCTATTACGGCCAGTTAGTGAGTGTTGATAGAAGTTAGGTGAAGTGAAGAGCAGCTGTGAAAGCCATTGGTTGAAAAGGCATGTGCCCCGGTTATAGCAACACGTTCTCTGCTGCTGTTAAGTCCTGAGCTTTGCATTCAATTTGTGACTGTTGCTGCCGTGCATGAAGTTACACTTTAGATCATGAATTATTCCCCACAAGGCCATTAACAGGCAAGGGGTGCAATTATTGATACAGCCTTAATGCTGCAGTGAAGAATAGCTTGTGTGCATGTAGTAGCATTAGATCTGGGGCTTAACTCACTGCTGTGATGTGGCCTTTCAATAAAAGCTAATAACGCCTGTTGTCTATTGGTCTTAGATTAGTTTTCCGTCTCACAGCGGCTGACAATTGAGAACTTTTGCATAAACCCGGGGCCTGAGAGCCATCATGGGTTTTTCTATTTCAAATCCAATCTCTTGTTCAAATGTGCTGTCAGGTATGTAGGCAGTGATATAGGTCTAATCATGCTTGTGTTAATGTATCCTCTATGTTATGGTCTGGATTTTGTCATAAAATGTCAACACCTTCCATGAAAGAGTTTTTCATCAGCTTTTAGGTTTAACCGTGTCAAAACCAAACCAGCTGTAAAAAGAACAAACTGCTCACTGGATTCAAATATCAGCTACTGCCTCCCTGATTTGTCGACATTTTTAAAGACACGTCACCAATTTTACAGGTCAGTTTGCTCCTCTGACTATAAAAAAAGTTAAACTGTAACTTTAAACACGTCTGTGAATCATCAGCCTCTGCTACTAAAAAAGCTTAGATAATAAATATGCTCTCTGCAGAATAACACAAATCTAGGCTTCGGTTGTTTCTTTACATAAATATTTGTTTTAAGAAAAGAAAAGAAAAAAAACAGAGCAATCAACAGACTGCTGAGCTCGAATAAATATAACCTCAAGTTTTGGGTTGGATTTGGTTTTAAATTTTGCTTTCAGTCTGGTTTAGCTCCAGTTTTATAGATGCAGGTTCGACTTCAGTTGTGAGTTTCAATCCCATGAAGTCTGAAGCTCCTTTAACACAACCTGTTCAATGTGGCACTGTTACTCTACCAAACCATTCCGTATAACGCCAGGTCACACTGGAGTTGGACGCCATGATTTCCCAAGCCTTTTGGGGGCCCTTAGCAGAATTACATTTTGGGCCCCCTCCCAGCACCATGGAGTCACCGATGCTTGACGATTATTGACACAAATGTCACACTATAATGTTACATTATAAGTGACAGTGACGGATTATGAACTACTGTCCCCCTGGGCACAGATGCATAAAGACCCCACCCCCCTCCATTTTTGTGCAAAAGTGGGTGCGAATGGGGGAGGGGGTCTGAGGGTCCTCCCCCAGAAAATTCAGAATTTTTGTACATGTGATTTCTTGTATTCTGCTGCATTCAGATTCATAGCCATATCCTGACTTGCAGGGCCTGAACTACTGAACAGATATAGCACTGGGTTTAGCTTCCCACAAACCATAAACCTACTTTAAAGGCCTATATGTTGGATTCAAAGTTAAGTCCATAATTGATGACATACATTCAGGGCTCCACACAGACATTGTAACATGATATTTATCTGAGGGGCCCCATTCAGACATCATAACCCAATGTGTATGATTAAGGGGCCATATTAAGACAAATCACTGAATTTAATATGTAAAAAAATAAAAAATGAATGGGCCGGCCCTGATTTTCGACGAAGCGCTGGCCGTGCAGGTCTGTGGGCGGGTTGCAATTTTCAGCGATAGTTTTGCTGTCTGGTCTATTTTCTCCAAATGCCGAGAGCGAATCTGGAAAGAAAATACACTGATAATCTACTATGCAGTGTGAACCCGCCGTAAAAGGTGCAGACACAGAATGGGGCAGAATTGTTATGGTGCTAAGCCGGCAGCAGAGGAAGCAACAGAGCTGAATCACACACACACACACACACACACACACACACACACACACACACACACACACACACACACACACACACACACACACTAGTGCAACAAATTCAGTGTAAAAATGCAAAGCCAGCAGCATAACGGCTGATTTTCTTTCCAGCAGAATTGTGGAATCTCTGTGTAAACTGAGCTTGAGATATCAGATAAGTACTATAAAGAGGGGAATCATTGTTTGGGAAGCAGCGTACAGTCCTGGCTGGCCAGATGGTGTGTTCACAGAATTTGATGTATTGTGTGATACAATCTGTCGTGCTGTTGATGTCCTCCCCGTGTGACACACAAAGCACATCCCAGTCTTTGGACTGGAAATAGACCTGCAGACCCTCATGCGCCTTCTGAGTCCACCTCATCACTGTCCTTACAGGCTTGTGGTTATCTGAACAATGTTCCCAAAACATCCTGAGAATGTCGCAGGCGAAGGAGGAGTTGTACCATGATCAGGTGCTTAAATCAAAGAAATAGAGGGAAGTGCAAAGTTTTTGAGTGAGACTATTTTCTTGAAATGAACAAATGAATGTTCATGATCAGGACATAATAAAGGTGCAATATCTCTCACTTGAATTCCACCAGGCAGCTGTCAGGGATGGAACCTTTTGAGATAAATGCTTCTTTGTGAAATACATCTTTGTGTAGGAAAACTAAATATGCTGAGAAAAAAAAAAAAAAGAAAACCTTTACTATAGCAATCCATTTAACAGTAATGGCAACTGCAGTTCACTGCTTCATTCTCACAAAGATTGGTGAGAGCTGAGGCAACAAGAACAGAGCAAAAGGGCTGAATATTGGCAAGACTGTCAATTGGCTGGTGTTTCTGTGCATGACCAGGCATGAGAGAACAAGCTCAAAGAGAGACTGAGAGGATTATTGGCCAGGATGAACCTCCAAAGTCAGGGTCAAAGGTCACGCAGCAGTTAAAGGACGGGGAGAGGACAGAGGAGGACGGTGGTGTTTTATGTACGTCAGTTTTTGAGTTTGTTGCAGGCAGTTTAGTTGGAATATGAGCCGAGTCATACGTTATAGAGACAGATACAGTTTAAATATGAGGATAACTGCACACGTTCTAGGTCATAATAGTGCTGCTATCTCTCATTGCTGCCTGGTCATGGGGCCATTTCCACACAACGAAACTGCATTGTGAATTACGTTTCAAGAGAAATTGATCTTTTCGTGGATTACGTTTGCTCTTGATGTAACACAAAGGATTTTCGACTTCATGGATATTTGCGGTTGGTGGATGAGTCCAAAAACACAACTTTAATTTAAGAGACTGCTGTTTGTGTCACATGTGAACCAAGTGCCATCCATCCATCCATTCATCCATCCATCCATCCATCCATCCATCCATCCATCCATCCATCCATCCATCCATCCATTCATCCATCCATCCATCCATCCATCCATCCATTCATCCATCCATCCATCGTCTACCACTTATCCTGTATTCAGGGTCGGGGGGCTGGAGCCGATCCCAGCTGATATTGGGTGAAGGCGGGGTACACCCTGGACAGGTAACCAGTCTATCACAGGGCTGACATGTAGAGACAGACAGGTAACCAGTCTATCACAGGGCTGACAGACAGACAGGTAACCAGCCTATCACAGGGCTGACATGTAGAGACAGACAGGTAACCAGTCTATCACAGGGCTGACAGACAGACAGATAACCAGTCTGTCACAGGGCTGACATGTAGAGACAGACAGGTAACCAGTCTATCACAGGGCTGACATGTAGAGACAGACAGGTAACCAGTCTATCACAGGGAGACATGTAGAGACAGACAGGTAACCTGTCTATCACAGGGAGACATGTAGAGACAGACAGGTAACCAGTCTATCACAGGGCTGACAGACAGACAGGTAACCAGTCTATCACAGGGAGACATGTAGAGACAGACAGGTAACCAGTCTATCACAGGACTGACATGTAGAGACAGACAGGTAACCAGTCTATCACAGGGCTGACAGACAGACAGGTAACCAGTCTGTCACAGGGCTGACATGTAGAGACAGACAGGTAACCAGTCTATCACAGGGCTGACATGTAGAGACAGACAGGTAACCAGTCTATCACAGGGAGACATGTAGAGACAGACAGGTAACCTGTCTATCACAGGGAGACATGTAGAGACAGACAGGTAACCAGTCTATCACAGGGCTGACATGTAGAGACAGACAGGTAACCAGTCTATCACAGGGAGACATGTAGAGACAGACAGGTCCATCCTGCATGTCTTTGGACTGTGGGAGGAAGCCGGAGAACCCGAGGAGAACCCACGCTTACACGGGGAGAACATGCAAACTCCACACAGAAGGAACCCGACCCGGGACTCAAACCCGGGACTCAAACCCGGGACCCTCTCGCTGTGAGGCGACAGTGCTACCCACTACACCACCGTTTTTTTTTTTTTTTTACGAAACTTAGCTATGCAGTTTGGTTTAAAACTGTGAATGTTGTCCCTTGAAACGAGTGCAGGATGCAAATGTCATTTTGTTGGATACAGGGATTGCCTCTTGAATAAATATCTACACATTCTATACTGAAGTTTTACATTTCAGAAATAATATAGAAGATTAAAAACATATTAGCTTATGATTGATAATAAAATGCTCTATCTTGTCTGCTATTCTTATCTGTTTTGTACAGATAGACTCCGACAACTGTGGTCCAGCTCCATGCCATCGTGGTAGGAGTTGGAGGCTTACATGAAAACCCCACAAACAACAGCGTCAAGTGTAATGTCTCATTCCAACAGAAACACAAAAGCCCTTTTCAGGGCCACCCACTTTTCCCTGAAAGAGCAGCTTTCTTTCAGCCAGTCTGCTGCTCCCACTGAGTATTTTTCAGCTTCTCTTCTCGCCGCTGCACACACAATGCACCCTTTTCGTGATTAACAATTGTCCTTAAAAACCTGTATTACTGACCTCCAGGAATTATCAACCATCTCCCATCCATATCACCTCCAATATACTGTATATACTGCAGCCAGCGAAGGCTCTGGAGTGAGATTGAACATATTTTTCATTAATTCTAGGGGATCCACCTTTTGAGCCTGTTGCCCAAATATCTCAAGACTGCACTCTTCCTAGTCCTGACATCAGCTAAGAGAGTGAGTGACTGACGTATGCTGTCAGTCACTCTGGCCACCTTTTCTATCAGAGAGCAGCACCTTCCCAGCCAAATCCCTCATTTACACCTAAAGTGATCTTCTGCGTCATCACAATGAAGACATGAAGATTCTCTAACAGTCATCTTGGCACAATATGCTCAGAACTAAACTATCCCATCCATTTTCCTCTGCTTATCCAGGGCTGGTTCATGGGGGCAGCAGGATAAGGAGTTAATTCCCTCTCCCAAGCAATGCTTTCTAGCTCTTCCTGTGGGAGGTGTTCCTTTGACAGACAATATATAGGGTCTTTCCAGCGTTTTCTACGTTTTCCCAGAAAAAAATAGGTAAAAACCATAGTCAGTTAACAGAAGGCATCTGAAAAAAAAGCTTAGTCTTAAGTCTAGACTTAAAACAAGAGACTGTTGGAGCATTCTGAATGCCTTCTGGAAGTTAGTTCCAGAGGTGAGCCGCATAGGAGCTGAGTGCTGCTTCACCATGTTTTGTACTGACAATGGGTTTTTCTAAAATAAACTTTTGTTGTGATCTGAGTCATCTAGGTGGTACATACCGCTGAAACATGTCCGTTAGATACCGTGGCCCTATCCCATTAAGTGATTTAAAAACCAGCAGCAGTGCTTTAAAATCAGTCCTGTAACTTACTGGAAAGCCAGTGGAGGGATTTCAGCACAGGGGTTATGTGCTCTGTTCGTTTTGTTTTTGTAAGTATTCTTGCTGCTGCATTTTGAATCATTTGAAGCTGTTTAAGGGTCTTTTTTGGGAGGCCTGTGAAAAGCCCATTGCAGTAGTCAACCCTACTGGAAATAAAAGCATGAATTAGCTTCTCCAGGTCGTCCTTGGACATAAAACCCCTAAGTCTTTTTTGAGAATTCTGACTTAGTAATTGCCTTCTGTGGCTGTTAAAATTTAGATCACTATCTATGAGGACACCAAGATTTCTAACCATATCCTTTGTTTTAAGTCCTTTTTTTTAGATAGTGTTGGCAATCCTATACCTTTCCTCCTTTTTACCAAAAACTATTATTTCAGTCTTATTTTTGTTTATTTAGAGGACATTATGTGACATCCAGTGATTAATTTGCTCAATGCAGTTGCAAAGAGATTCAAGAGGGGCATAGTCATTAGGAGACAGAGCTAGGTAGATTTGCGTATCATCGGCATAGCTATGAAAGGAGATATGACTATTCTTTAAAATGTGTCCAAGTGGGAGCATATAGAGGTTAAAAAGAAGTGGACCCAGAATCGAACCCTGGAGGACTCCACATATTAAGGAAGTAGGTGCTGAGGCACAGTTGCCCACTGCAACAAACAAACCCCTGTTTCTAATCGATGGAGTAAAATGCTGTGATTCACTGTATCAAACGCTGCACTAAGGTCCAACATCACTAGTACCGATGCTTTACCAGCATCTGTGTTTAAGCGTATGTCATTAACAACTTTGACCAAGGCTGTTTCGGTGCCATGATTTGCATGAAAACCTGACTGAAAATCATCAAAACCGTTGTTTTCAGGGAGCTGGGAAATGTGCCAGTTAGTAAAGATGTATTTATGATTTCCAGCAGATCTGTCGATATGAGGTGAATGACAGATTTTAAAAAGCAGGTAGGTAGAATATATAATTCACATGTGGAGGAACTGAGGCTTTGTACTGTTTTTCCAAGGATTTCAATGTCAACCAAGCTAAATTCAAACATGAAACGAAGTGCCCCCCTTTTTGTTACTGGTGGTTCAGGGTACTTAGTGATTTGTGTTTGTGATGATATGCTCAGCCTGATTTGATCAATTTTACCCTTGAAGAATGATGCAAACTCATTGCACTTTTCCGTGTTCATATTCTTGCTGATAATGTTTGAAAAGAACGACTGTCTTGCCTTGCGAATTTCATAATTGTATTTGCGTAGCATTTCTTTGTGTATTTGCAAATGGATGGAAGTTTGGATTCACGCCATTTTCTTTCTCTCTCTTTAGGAGATTGACCATTGGATTTAGTTTCCATGTATCCTTCTGCTTCTAAGTGGCTTTTTTTTTATCTTAAATGGAGCAATATCATCTATTATAATACCCATTTGTGAGTTGAAATTATCCATTTGATTTTCTACTGAGTCGGATGGTGGGCTCACGCTTTCTAACCCCCAATTTCCACTGCATACGTCTCCGCTGCGTTGCATCTCCGCCACGCCAGCGAGCAGATACGTTTCACTTTAGTCTATGGGTGAATCCCCACCAGGTCCGCTGCGTTGCGTGTCCGCTGCATCTCAGCTCCGGCAGTCTGCTGCTCTCCGCAACAAATACGGAGGACTTCTATTTCTGGCGGATGCCGGACCACGGCGCAGCAATTCAGCACAGAGCAAATATAGCGAAACAGGAAGTTTGGTACATACTCAACAATAAAACATCCGGTTACTTTAAAAAAAAAAAAAATTGTGTTAATAAAACCTCTTGATGACGGATCATATTTCAGTTAACTACGTCACAAAACGTCAGAATGGGTGGGGCCAGGTACGGAGTCAACAGGTCAGAGGTTTTCAGAGTTCTTTAACTGCAGTCTCGCGCGAGGTCTCGCAACGTCACAGTCGTTCTGCCGGACTGCGCCGTGGCGGACTCAAACGCATCCTGTGGGGATTGGCGGACAGCGGACCGAAGCCGGATCGGAGACGCACCACAGCGGAGACGTATGCAGTGGAAATTGGGCGTAAGAGTGCATTTTCAAAGAGAACACCAGTGTGATCGGTTATGATTCTTTTTCTTACCATTACAAAACTGTTCTGAATTCGCGGGGATATAAATACATCAAAAAAAGATGCAGAAGTGATCAGACAATGCTAGGTCCTTGACAGCTAAAGTGATGTTGAGGCCCTTTGTAATGACAAGGTCAAGCGTATGGCCATGAGAGTGTGTTGGCCCCTGTACATGCTGTGTGAAGTAAAAAGTGTCAATTAGTGTGAGTAGGTAATTTGCATAGACGTTTTCTGGATTATCTATATGCATATTACCCTGATAAGATAAGACAGTCAAACTCTTAACAAACGGTTGATAACAGCTCACCTAATTCTTCAAGAAAAAAATGTTCTGAGTGTTTTGGGGGCCTGTAGATAATGAGCAATAGAATTTAAGGAGAACACTTAATGATTGCGCTTAAATATTCAAAAGATGTAAAGTATCCAAAAGATGCCTGTTTGCATTGGAAATATGCTCTGAAAATTGTGGCTATTCGACCCGCTTTTTTATTGGTGCGAGTAGCACTAATGGAATTATAATTTGGAGGGGCTGATTCAATAACTGTAGGTGCATTGCTGTCTTGGTCCAACCATGTTTCTGTTAAAAGCAAAAAAAAATCAAGATTATAACAACAAATAAGATCATTAATTACAAAAGACTTATTAAAAAGAGATCTCACATTCAGTAGAGCTAGTTTTACTAACATAGGCCCATGAACTTCTGGAGCAGTATTTGGTTGTTTTGATATTGTTCTTAGATTAAGTTGATTTACCCCGTAAACTGAGTATGGAGGCACACAGGGAATCACTATTAAATGGACTGGGATCTGGGGAACATCAAAGTTGTGATGCACATGCAGCAGCCTCTTCCATTTGATTGTGCTTAGGCACAATCTACTCCAAGTTCCCTCCGGGTATCTGAGCTCCTCACCCTATCTCTAAGGCTGAGCCCAGCCACCCTACCTTTGGCTGCTTCTATCCACAATGTCATTCTGTCGGTCACTAGGGACTGTAGATGGACTGGTAAATCAAGAGCTTTGCCTTGCTTCCAGCTGAGCTCCCTCTGCACCACGATGGTCACATCGCCCGTATCACTGCTTACCGCACCAAACTGCCTATTCAGCTATGCCCTTTTAAAATTTGGATTACATTTTGTGTAACACTGAAGCAGTGGGTATGATGTTTTTTTTCATCATCAGTAAGTCTTGGTGAGACGTACTATGTTTCAGACATCAGTGGCTCTTTTTCAAGAGACACACGTGGTTTTTGTAGGAAAAAAGCTGGATGTCCTCTTCAACAGGTGTATCCAATGCCTTCTGAAGCCTTGATTTCAGTTAATCAAACATCAAGGCAGTTGAAGACTTTGTTAGGACCTGCAGACAACCTGGCATTCACAAGATGTCTCCAGCTTGTATTTAAAGGAGGCAGTTGTATGTTTCCCCCTCATCTTTTCACATCTGACTAAGCCATACATCAGACAAAACTGTTACTTCCCCTCCATCTTATAGCCGTGACCGTCCCTCCTGTGATGCTCTTCCAGAAGTCTGATGGCTCCACATGACGTTATAATCATGTCATCCAAATCAAAGCCACATTTCTTTTTTAAAAAGTGCTGCGTGACATTGTGAAACACTTACCCGCAGCACTCCACAAGAAAATCCACTTCGCCTATCATCAGCTATCTGGACATCAGATTTGTCTCTCTAATCAACATCCACGGCCCTAATGGACATTCCTTGGTTTCTGCAAGATTATCGAATGAGAGAAGGGGGAGGTTTCAATCCCCCCCAATTACTATGTATCTCCTGGTAATACAATCAAACCAGACAGATACGATGGCAAGCCATCCCTGACTGCAAATTGAAAACAAATGCCAGGAAATCGTGTATTGTCTGCTGTTCTGCGCTCTCAGCTCTTTGCTGAGCTGCCGGCAGAAAGAGAGAGGGTGAGACAGGAAGCTGGAGAGTATGAAAGAGAGAGAGATAGATTAGAAAAAAAATCCCTCTGCAAGTCAGATGCAGGAGCTGATAAAAAGTTTTTTTGGAACGGAATTCCACACAACCATGAAATAGGATTTTCTGCCCCGAATTGAGAAGAGGCTGGAACTCTGATCACCATTTTCCCTCTTCCCTTTCTTTCTGTCCTTTAATCTAATTTGAAGGTTTTAATGGTAGAAAGGAAACAATTTGGGGTTGTTGGGTCTCGCTCATCTCTCATTGCTTGAATGCTCATAGATGTAATCCTGCATTTATGAAAAGTGCTTTCTTAGCTGGCTTCTCCGTCGGCGAAACAGTGGTTTTAAAAGTGCGACTGTGAGGTCGGGCCTCTCCTGGCACTACTGTCAGACCAAACCCTTTGCTCTTTACACCCCATATACTGACTCACCTCGCTCTGGTGCCAAACCACAGGGACAATTAGATGCAAAGAGGATGTGAACCGAGGGTGTGGAAAAATGGAAAGGAGATTAAAATGGCGAGAGAGAGAGGTCCGACTGGCAGTGAATCAGATTGTAGTTTGAATGCCCGGCTGCTGCTCTATCATCCTCTCCAAGTACTTTCCTGGAAATCAGATGCTGTCTGTATGACCCTTCAAGGCTGCAGCTCGCCTCTGGATTCAGCCGAAACAGTCTGTAAAGCCAGCAAATAAATCTGTCTGTCCTTTTCCCCCTCCTGCTCTCTTCCTCTACTCCCTGACCTTCCATACCTCCATCTTTGGAGGTATGTCATTTTTTGACTAAGTGGCTGTGCTCCTGGTAATCTGAAAGACTACAAGGAGGAGGGAGGTAGGCCTGGCTTTGGGCTATGGGCTTGGTCCGCGGCCAGTCTTACTCCTGAGCTCACGGACCCCCAGGCCTGGTTGTCTGGACCTTTTTTTAAATATAATGACTCAAACCTTAATCACACACCGTAGTTTCAGCCATGATCTTCGATTCATCCTCTCCAGTGTGCTCACTCTGTGCTGCTGTGTGTAAACACTTCTCCACTTGAATGGATTCAGCAAAGAGCAAAAAAAGGCACCAGAAGAAGGGTCCTGCTTGGAGCAGACTTACAGTGCTGTTCACTCAAACACACCGGCCATCTACGCCCCATCTCCAGGAAAGGAGGCCATGGGCCAAGAAGATCATACTGGTCTGAGCTATCACAGTCGATGGCACAGTGCTGTGTCCATTCATTCCTGCATTTCCCCTTCTAGGGGACAGCCTTGGAGTACACGACTGGTTCGGCTAGGCCCATGGCCCCTGCACCTCAGCAGATGTTAGGAAATGCTTCAACTGCCGTGTGATCAAAGTATGAGGATCTTCATCGTAATGGTCCAGAGAATGAGCCATGTCCCACTCAGCCTTGTTGATCTCACAACTAACCAAGTTGTGTGGGGAATAAACCTGTTTGTCATGCAGCCATTTGTTTTTTTGCCGTCTGCCCATCTGTTTGTACCGCTGGAGCTCCTGCGCATGCAACGCCTGCAGATGTGGGTTACCAGCTTTGTTTGGATGCCAGGGAGCATAAACAATACATGATATGTGACTTTATATGTCATTATAAAATTCTTAATGTTATGTTAAAGTTATGATTATTATTGTAAAGCATTATGGATATATATGAGGACTTATAATTACACAGTGTTACCAGAACTGGAAGTCCACAAATTATCTTGAAATAACTTCAAAAGAATGCTGACAGACCTACTTCAAAAAATTAGAAAAACTGAGGGAAAACTGAACAGGACGATGAGAGATGTGGAGGTTTGTTGTACATATGGTGGGGATCATTCGCTGGTAACCGTGGCAATGGTGGCTCCAGGTGATGCTAATTACTCTCATCCGTCTTCTTTAGCACCTTTGCCTAAACATGTTAGCGACTGCACAGGGTGCAGACAGATGACTACATAAGTGCTGGACTTAGAGGACTCCTGTTCAGCTGGGCAGAGAGGGGAAACCAGAGCTCCAGCCAGCCTTAGCAGCTCTGTGAACCAAGTTGAACACTATGAGGAAAAGGACCTGGAGCTGGACTCTATGCAGAGATCCAAAACATATTAATGCCAATGTAATGCTGCAGAGAACACCTTTATGTAACAGAAGAACAGCATCCTTCTCTACAGCCTGAATCCCAAATTAGGTTGCACCACTAACTGAGATTTAGCCTCAGATGTAAATCTGCCACATAGTAATGGATTACAAAACCAGAGCCTTCTCCTAGCTATTATTAATTATATGGAAAATACGATGGAACTGCTCCTTTTAATCCCACATATTATAATATCATTAAATGTATTATTATCAAATGTTATTCTTCATACTTGCTTTCCTGTACACACATTTCAAAAGTTTTTGTGTTGGCAGTTTACAATGTTTCCTTATGACATTATAAGGGTTATTTTCTCAATCTGGACAAACTCCTCCAGAGCCAAAGAAGACAGTTTTTAATGTTATGACTGGAAATCCACAGGAAAGGACTCAAAAGCAAGACAGACAGCAGGACTAGTTGCACACGTCTTTTTACTTGCCAAAAACATGTGTGGTACATAGGAGATCCATCAGGTAATAAAGCAGACAAACTGAGGAGGGGCACCTGCCGGGCCTGACCTGGGGACACCAATCTCAAACTCCAGGTCGGGAAACAGTAGTGGTTGGTAGCCTTAGGTGCACTGAAATGAGGAGTCCAGAAGCAGAACCAGGCAGGGTGTTGGCAGTCTCAACCTAAATGAGGATTGAAATCAGCCAATATAATGCAGGTTGACCAGAAACCCTTTCAGTTTCGACTCCTGCGGGGGCCTCTGGCAGCGACCACTGTGGATGCACTTGGATTCTGTGTGGCATGTCCCTGTTCACAGAACCAATTGATTGCTTTTTGTGACTATTTCACGACCTGAGACTTTGTTGGCAGTTGGCAGGAGGTGGAGAGCCCAGCAGCAGGAGCAGAGCTGTGCCTTACTTGCCTTACCTTTGCCTTTTTTCAGTTGGAATCACAGACTACACTCTTAGAAATAAAAGTGCTAAGTAGAACCATATAAGGTTCTTCGGCTTGTCCTCATAGGAGAACCCTTTTTGGAAGGTTCTACCAAGAACCCCACATAAAGGGTTATACCTAGAACTGTGTGTGTAAGTTTCCATCCAGAACCCCCCATGAGAGGTTCTACAAAGAACCCACGCAGGGAGTTCCACTAAGAACCCTTTCATATTTCAAGGGTTTCATCTAGAACCTGCACAGGGAGTTCCACTAAGAACCCTTTCATTTTTCAAAGGTTACGTCTAGAACCCACACAGGGAGTTCCACTAAGAACCCTTTCGTATTTCAAGGGTTTCATCTAGAACCTGCAAAAGAAGTTCCACCAAGAACCCTTTCATGTTTCAAGGGTTTCATCTAGACCTCACACAGGGGGTTCTAAAAACATCCCTTTTCAAAGGGTTTTCACAAATAACTGTCTTGTCCTCTGAGGGTTCTATAAAGAACCATATTGTATTCTACAGATCAGTTTAGTTCATATTATATTGTGGTCATTTATCATGTTGACATTGAACAAACATTCAAAACATTTTCATGAGAAAAACATTTATTTAAAGATAGTCCAACAGAACAGGCTGTGTAGGTCCCAGGGGAGAACAGGTCAAAAGTCAGCATAGGTCCAGTGGAATCAGCAACATGACAGGCCAGACACATCATGCTGTCCTCAGTCGTGGATTTGTGTAATCTCCAGCAATGGTGACATGGCAGAAAGGGGAGACAAAAAAGAGTTTTAGGAATCAGAGTATACTGTACGTAGTAATCGTGACAGTGGAACAGAATCATGAGAAAGTGAGGGAACCCCACAAAGTTTTCACATTGATTTAAATAATGTTAAAATACTTTTCAGTGTTATGTAACAAGTACTCAAAATGTTACGTATTATAACAATAATGGAAATCTCAGCAAAACCCTCTTTTTCAAGCCAATGGCACACTTTGGCTTTCGTCCAAGCTGTGTAAGTCATGTTTGAGTGGCTACTAACCAAGGGAAAACATAACAAGAAACAAATGCTTAGTCCACCTTTCACCATAAAAGTCCTCAG
The DNA here is from genome assembly GCF_963514095.1 of Eutrigla gurnardus. Taxonomy (NCBI): domain Eukaryota; kingdom Metazoa; phylum Chordata; class Actinopteri; order Perciformes; family Triglidae; genus Eutrigla; species Eutrigla gurnardus. The sequence continues at coordinate 2,486,463 of NC_139926.1, forward strand.
CTAGGGTCAAGCATGCTGAAATAAGATATTATATTTAGCTCACCTTGATTCTCTGAAGTTTCTTCTGTTCTCTCTCTCTTCTGTTCTTCTTTGTTCTGTTCTGTCACAGTAATCACTATTGGTATGTCACACCTGGTTTGTAGAGGGTGAAGACCAGACTATATGGTGCAATCCATGGGGCAACCAGCTCTTAACTCACACATGACAGGCACCATTGGGCCAGCTCGCAGGCCCAACACACCAAACCTCTCCCTTTCCCCTGGGAGATCAAGGTTCAATTCCTGGCATCAACAAACCCTGAAGCAGTAGCCCCAAAGTCAGCATTACAATATGATTTTTTTTTTAACATCAGTTAAGGCTTGGCCTCTGACATCAAAGACCTTCCTTTATCACTGAACTTATGTGCAGCTTCACAACTTGACTAAGCCAGTCAGCAGGGTACAGCAGCCATGGGATGAGGCTGATCATGGAAAAGTATGAGGAGGAGACAAATACATGAGTAAAATTGTCTGTAAAATAAGTGTTTAATATTTTTCAAATTGTCTGTCACTAATCCACACATCACCTCAGTAGGCATTAACATGGTCACTCTGCATCAACCAGGCCTTGAACTCACAACTTCAAACTGTATCTCTAGATCACCTGACTTGTAACAAACTTTCAAAAGCCTTTGTCCAGTGAATAGTATAGCTCACTTAAATGCCCCAGAAAGAGGGGTTATATCCTTGCTGTAGGGACCCAGGGTTCAATTCCCCTGGCTGCTTTTTTGCTGTGTGTCATTTCCTCCTGAAGAAGGGAGAAGTGTAACTAAACTTTTAAAAAATAAACACAATTATAGCTGCTGTGCAGCAATGTGTTGGATCCAGACTATTTTTTGGCAACTTTAGGCAATTCTGAGCAACAAACAGAAGAATAGGAAGGCAAGACAGTTGACATTGTAATGTTGCACATCTTGCGCCAGTTGAGGCTGAAATCCACAATTTCTGGAACCAAAGACCATTGTCTATCGCACTGAGCTAGTGGCAACTCAACTGTGGCTTCACAAATTGACTAAGCCATTCACAGTCAAAAATCCGTGTTTGAGGTAAAATTGTGATATGTTTTTGTCAAACATCATCTACCATGACTCTAATATTTTGTACATTTGTTTCACAAAGACTACAAGGTATTTTGATGTATTACCATTATGACCCTTGCTGGGGCTTCAACCCACATGGTCTGGCACCAAGAACCAGCTCCTAGCCAACTGAGCTAATTGTCTGGAAGTGCAATCAGCAAGGTATGATATCTGGTCAACATGGGAATTGAACCTGTGCCCTAAAAGCAGAAGTCACAGTTTGTACAGACAGAGCGAAACAGACACATGATCAGCTCCCTCTGTCTGACCACTGACATTAAGGAACTGTCAACCTGGCTGTGTGAGTGAGTGTGGCGAGTCAGAGGAGTCCCTGATCCACACATTCTGCTGGATAGCTCAGTGGGTAATGGTACAGACTTTAGATTTGGAGGGTGGGGGTTAAAATCCCAGTCACAGCTAATCTTTGCCTGAATCAACAAGATTTGCTGATGAAGGTCTTGCTTTCTTATAATTAATGGTTGTGAAAATAAATTGGTAACAGAACATTTCAGTTTCATTATTTGTATGTCTGATCAGAATGTGTAAGGTAATAGACTAGTATGGTGGACCTGATGACTCAATGCAGCTAGCTGGTTAGCTCAGTCACTACTGCCAGTGACTTTAGACTGGGTGGCAGGGTGTTCAAATCCCAAGATGGGCAATTATGTTGCAGTTTGATCAACAGGATCTGGAGAAGAAGAAAAAAACAAATAAACACAAAAATGGATATGAAAAGTATATGTATCAGTAGTCACCAGGAATTGTATTTAGCACCATTATTGGTAAGTGTTATCAGGAAGTATGTCCCTGGTGACACAGGATCTTATACCCATGCTTTACAATCCCTGAAGACCTCTTTCTTCCAAAAACGGTTCTCTGGATCAAAATAGTTCTTACTGGAACCCTTAGCGTTACCAAGAACCCTTTTAAAACCCTTTATTCAGGAAAGGGGTTTTCAGAAGCAAATGGTTCCAGGTAGAACATCAGCCCTTGTAGAAGAACCCTATTGGAACCCTTATTTCTAAGAGTATATAGAGAAGAAGTGGATGTAGTCATCGTGATGTCGTGATCCACTAGTTTGTGGACTACAGTTTTGAAGCATCAAGTTCAACCATTGATGGAAGTGACCATATTTTGACTGTGGAGGAGCAACGGGGGATTCTGATGAACACAAGCGGCAGAGCATTGCCCAGAGCAGCACCCTTACTGGATCTGGATCCATCTGGATTCTGGTATGAAGCTGTTAACAAAGTTAGCTTCATGATTCAAGGTCAAGTGTTAAAGTCATCTTAGTGGCTAACTGCAATGATAGTGAGGTAGTGAGGCTGCGGTAACGTCCTGTCAATCACAAGGTAGCCACGCCCTAAAGTATACCCTGCTTTATGGTCTAAATGGACCATCATTTATTAAATAAAAATCATGCTGTATTGAAAAATCACTCAAATCCGGTAGGTGGCGGTAACGCACCTCTAAGCTGGTTTGCCAGGCGACAATAAACACCAGAGAAGAAATATTTAGTGGAGGCTTCACACTCCAGCCACGTAGGCTGGCAGCAGTGCTGTATACATCACTGGGTGGCGGTACTTCACCACCAAACTGGTTTGCCATCCGCCAATAAAAACCAGAAAAGAAGAAGAAGAATTTGAAAAACTGTAACTCAAAGACTACAAATCATCTCTGCTGCTTTTTATGTGTCTTTTGTTTTGTTGGTTCCAACAGTAGTAACATTCCTCGGTTAGTAACGTAATTACAAACGGTTGTGTATCATGAGCTATTTTGTCCATTGACTGTGATCGTGATAACGTTAGCTAACGCTAGATTTGAATTTAATGTATAAACTGTAAGTACAACTGTACAACTAGCTAAGCTACAGTCCAAAACGATTGTCTTAGTTAGTTTGGTGGCGTATTTGCCTGTTGCTATTAATGTCTGTCAACATGAAATATTGAACATTAGATAGTCGCACAGTCTGTGTTATGTTAACTGCTACAGCTGTTGCTGCTATTTATTCAATTGAAAGCTCATAATTAGTCCTGAGGTTTGGTTTAGCTAAACCCAAATACAGCAGCAGCTAACAACAAACAAGCACAAAAAATGTAACGTTGAAGTTTGAGGCACTTTCGCCTTGGCTTCACTTTTAAGGACCAGAGGTTTCCGCCTGGTTTGGATCAAAGTGGTGGAACAACAGACATATTGGCTGTCTGCTTGCATTTCTAAAAACACAGCACAATGATTGATTGACACTTAGATGAAGTCAGCTCTGCGGCTTTGCAATCCAGTAGTGATTAATACCTGACTGTGATATGAACAAAAAAAAAACAATCAACCAAAGGAAAAATGGTCATCATAACTCTTCTGTTATGTAAAGTTGACAATTTGAGAATAAAGTAGTATGATGATCCCAGAAAAAATTTCAGCATTGCAGTCAAAACACAAGGTCCATCCTGTCAGGTATTACACATTATATTGAAGGGTGCTCTCCCCCAACACATTAACTCTCATTATCGCTCCAGTGAACCGCCTGGCATTTACAATGACAAATGCCTCTCAGCACAGGCCCACCAAGACCTGAAGTAAAGATTTTAGTACCCCACAAATAAATCAACATGCTGTGGACCACCTGCAGCTATTGCAGCAGTTTAATTCAGTACCCATTTTTGAATGGGGTAAGATTGCAATTCTCAAATGTCTCTAATTTGCAAACCTGACAATTTGATTGCTCAAAACTCCTGTGTCAGTGTCATTCCATGAATCCGTGAATGGTATTTAATTAGGTTATTAGACTAAATGTTAAATTTTTTAAAGCCGTAAATAGAGTGAATCACATTTGGAATGATCACTCAACCTTTAATGAAACAGTACCATCAAGCAATGTTAAGGTGTTTCATTTGTAGAGAAAACTACAGTTTGATTAAAGTCACAGAGTAGCATAGAGAAGTTGGATCTGAACAAGAAAGAAGTTAGTTTTGTCATCCTTCCATTTGTGTTTCAAGACTTTTCACTTCAGACAGTCTGCCAACAGAAAAGCTCCAGTATCTACTTTATGTTGATTGATGTCGCTCAAGTATGTGAAGAAGGAAGAGCTCAATTAATTAATGTGTGTGTGTGTGTGTGTGTGTGTGTGTGTGTGTGTGTGTGTGTGTGTGTGTGTGTGTGTGCGTGTGTGCGTGTGTGTGTGTGTGTGTGTGTGTACGTGTGAGTGTGTGCGAGTGTGTGTGTGTGAGTGTGTGTGGGGGGAGGGTGTAATTGAGTTAAAGTCTCCCTTGGCCTGAACTGAATTGAGAACAGATTAGAGACCAAGTGCTGAGTGTGTGTGTGTGTGTGTGTGTGTGGGTGTGTGTCCCTCTGCACTTTTTGTATTCATGGATGTGAATTGCTCCCCTGTGTGCAGACATAATGGTATTGAAGGTTGATACAAAATGTGGTTTGAATTTAAAAGCCTGTTTTGTTTTTATTTCAATTCATAAATAGGAAAGAATGGTACTGAGGTAAGTGTAAAACAAATAATTGATTTCCAAGATATGAGAAGGTGAACTTTTAAAGACCCAGAGGGGGACACTGCAATAGCAGAGTATAATAGAACATATATAATATGTTTATGATTAGTGGTTTAGCCTGTCCGTACCAGTAACACATTGTCGTGCCAGTAATTCCTCCATACTAATTGTATTAACAACGCACAGGCAAAGTCCCGCTCCTTCCAGTGCTCCTCATGGGATCCTATTAGAGAAAATATACAAAAAATAATAGTCAACGACAAGAGAGGTAATAGACGTAGTTCTTTTAACCTAAGCCATTTGCGAAGCCTTTTACTTTTTGTGGAACAGCGTTGCCATGGCAAGGCGGGCAACGTGCATGTTTCACCATGACACAGGAAGCTGCTAACTTGACTTAATAGTCAAATCAGCCCCAGAGTTAGCATGCTGGATCACAGCCAAGGCCTGAAGGTAAGTACACACCCATATTGAGTTATAGTTATAGGGACACCAAGTTCTCCTGATTCTGGAGGTGTATAACTTCTGGATGGAAGACTGTAAACAGGAAGTGGACAGACTTATTGTAATGTCACCCGTTGGTTTGTGCACTCCCTTTTTTGAAGTCTTGAGTTTGGCATTCTGGATTTTGGCTGTCATCATCTTAGAATTGTTGCAAGCAGTGAAAGAAGAGACCACATTTGGACTGTGGATCTGATGAACACAAGTGGGCGAGTGGCGCCCCGAGTGGCAACCTTACTGCATCTGAATCCATCTGGATTCTGGTGTGAAGCCGGAGTTAGCTTCATAATTCATAAGTCACTCCCTGAATGCCAGCGGAGGGAATGCATGTTTAAGGCACTTCAGTGTTGGCTGCACTTTTCAGAACCCAGAGGTAGCTGCCTGACTGGCACCAATGATTTTCTCTACAGTCCTGACTGACTGTTGTAATGTGTTCCTGGCTGATCCAAACCACACAGAGTCGGCCGTGCAGACATCACACTGGATAATTGCGGTGTATATTTGTATCAGCAAAAAGTCCTTAGTTCCATTCCAGCACTGCTTAAATCTGTTGCTGTGAAGGCCTGCGTCTGTGCATGCAGTCCTGGGTGTTCCTCTGAATGAGGATCTGCTGTGAAGTGTGACCCAGCTGCCCCATTCATGTCTTCAGTGCTCACCAGGTGCCTTGGATGACAAAAAGAGGGAATAAATCTACGCTCTCTCAAAGTGCACTGCTGCTCAAAAAGGCTTTACATTCACAAACAAATCTCCTAGCAACCATGACTGTTGCAACAATCGAGGTCAAGTAGAGAATTCCATGAACAAGTAAAAGATAAAAGTCTAGCAATCGAGCTAAAGGGTAGATGTATGACATGATAGGTGAGGCTTATTCCTTCTCTCTTCTAAACGGCACCAGGAGAAAAATCTACAGCTTGTCTGACTCTTTTTTTCACCAAAATTAGTATGAATGACTGAACGTTTTTGAAACACAAGAAAACACTCAAAAAGAGCATAGTTCTTTGTTGGTTGCTGGTAGACAAGTGTGTTTTTCTGTTTCTGTCTGGTGCAACGCTTTCCGTAATTTATCTGAATACTTCTTCCACCTCTAGCCACTGGAGGTTGTGTTGCATCACCTGAAAACGAAGTAATTCAGTGGCGAATGTGACTCGTCATCAGGCCCGGTTCTACGGGGGTGCATAAGCATGCATTGCACCCCCAAAAAAATAGTTTGCACCCTCAATTAAAAAAAAAAAAAAAGATTTTCATTTTTAGAAATATGATAAAAATAATCAAATACTTGCTCACAAAACAAATTGTAGTTAAACTGTGACAATTTCCATTAAATACCGTTGAGATATGAGCTTCCAACATCACTCTGACTGTTCACCAAACTGTCAAAATCACTCCGCATTTATGTATGGTGTTTTGTTTATATGTTGCTTGGCAACAGTCCGCTCAGTGGGGATCTATTTTTGTTGGCGGAAGCAATTTCCTCCGTTTATATGATTAAATAAACAAACAAATCACAATCTATTGTCAATTATTATTATTATTAACAGTACATTTTACGAAATATAACTGTTGTATAAAGTAATATCACGCTCGAGGTCGCAATGTTGTCGCTCTATATCAGCGCTGCTGTGATAGCCTTCGGCGGCCGGTGGCCGGCCGCGTCGTGTGTCGTGTGCAAAATGCGCGCACCCTGATACAATCTTTTAAGCACAGTAAATGTTTGTTGTCCCAACATGTCAGTAGAACTACGCAGACGTGCTTGTCTATGGTAGAGAGGCCTGTGTGTATAAAAGCGAAGTCTGAACTGAAGCTGGGTAGCTGGTTTTAGTATAGTACTGGTGCACCCTCTGTAATCTCAGATGCACCCCAAGGCATTCTGTTCTGGAACCGGGCCTGCTCGTCATAGTGACTCCCGGTTCTGCGCTGTGCGTCCTGTCCAGAGGTCAAGGGCGTTTGCTCAGCCTCTCTGACTATCTCTTATACTTGCCAAGTATTAGACTTGCATATAATGTAATGAGGGCTTGGCTGTGACTGTTCATCAAATGACAAGCCAAGTGACAGAGTAGTCATAAATGAGTCATTGCGACAAAAGTCACAGTTGAGTTATTAATCCTTGGAGGACTTCATCCTCTGCATCTGACCCATCCTGGCTGTTTAGGAGCAGTGGGCTGCTAACGCCGCTACACCCAGAAAACCATCATCCTTTCTGTGAACAGTCGAAGGCACTGGCAGGTGTGTTGCTGTCGGTCACGGTTTATCCTGTCAAAGGTCGTGGGAAGCTGGAGCAAATCCCAGCTGAGAGTACACCTGGACAGGTTGCCAGTCTATCACACGGCTATAAATGATTTCATTCTGATGAATGATTAAATGTCAAATTCAACACGTTAGTGCTGGATGATTCATTTGTGAAATTAACGCATAACAAAAAGTTTTTTTACGCATTAACGCTGTTGGCTCTCTGGTTGGGACGTTCGTTCCTCATAAAACTACTGAGATACAACGGCACCGACACCACTGCAGCTACGTGACGTTAACCTGATGGAGCCTAATAAGTCGCCCAGCTGCAACAATAACCTGATGAACAAACATGTTACATCATCATTTATCAGCAGCTGCAGTATGAAGCTAAACAGACAGACTAGTGAGTCTCGACCACATCACTTCATTTAGCTGGGAAGTTATCAGTGTGTCTGCTGATAGAACCTGTCAGGGTTTCACAATGTACTACAGCTGCTAGCACGTAGCGTTAGCAAGTACTGTGGAGAGAGAGAGAGAGAGAGTTTGTGACGGTGAGTATGAAGTCAGCTGTGAACACGGGTAGCCTACCATTTATTTGTCGCTGAATAATAGCTACAACTTGACACAAGCTAACTTCCTGTCATGTTGTCAACCAGCTGATAATGAGAGTGAAAGGAGTTAGCCCTGAAGTTAGCAACAACTCTGGCTCAGGAACACTTAAAGGGGTATAGGTCCTCATAAGTGTATAATTACCTCTGCCAATAATCTGATTCATCCTCGTAAGCGAAGAATTTCTTATCTGTATTTACATTGGACGGGTAAGTCCTCAGGAGGCTTCCATGTCCGCCATTTTGAAGACTAAGCCCATTAAGCCCAACTTTAAAGTCTCATCAATTGCTTCATATTTTTATATCAACTTTATTTTCTTCCTGGAAAACAACATTACATCAGCTTACATCAGCTAGTGCCAACCAATTTCAACCAATAATAACATGACATCCATCCATCAATCATCAGAGCTAGAAAACGTCCTGCCCTGTTTCATTGTTTCACCATACAGAAGACAGAAAGGATATTTCATCTCGACCTCAAGCCCAACCATGATGCTGTTACTAAACCTAAGTGTTTGAATTCACACTGTTTACCACATGTTTACTGCGACTGTGTTAGAGCCTCTTAGTTTGACATACTGGGCTCCCAGCGCGTTCAACATGGACGCCAAGTGTCCTGACGTGTGACGAGTTGAGACGTGTTGGAAAGCTACAAACATGGGGAGGTCATGACCTCCATACAGAGAGGTGTCCAGAGCTGTATCTTCTTTGAAGCCTCACAGATGTTTAAAACATTTCGTTATGACGTCTACAATGCACATAAGGTGTCACGCGCGGCTGCTTCGCCATGGTGATGTCATTGTCCCACCCTGCATTCTGGCAAAATCCCAGCCAGGACAAAAATCTGTTAGGCTCATTGCCGTTGTTCATTGTGTGCCTGGCTGCTCCCGGGTACACCCGTACTTTTTTCTTCCGCACTTCGTCTTCGCTGGCTGGCTGACTGGCTGGCTGACTGACTGGCTGGCTGACTGACTGACTGGCTGACTGGCGTCCACATCACCTGGCATGTGTGACTGAGAGAGATCGTAAAGATGTCCCACAGGGAAATGATGAGTCTTTGTGTAGCTGTGTATGTGCTTTTTATGTGCATGTGTCATCGGCGTGTGGCGCTGAAAGAGCACCTTGAGGTGGCTGCCTCGGGGCCATTGTCCCCTCCAGATGTTTCCCTGAGCCACCCAAAGAGCTGCAGCTCGGAGAGGAAAGAGGCCAAAACCACTACAGGCCGTAAAGCCAGGCTGTAAATTTGCTGCATGCCACGGCCTTTATTTGCACCTGAATGGGGCAGGCGGTTATAGACTCGAATGAGGGGGGGAGGGGGGTTCCCAACTGTGGAGGCCTACCACATACACACACACACACACTCACATAAATAACGCAGCACAGGCAGCAGGGGAGGAAAAACCCCTCACTTGACAAAGCAGTGTGAGAGAATTGTTGCTTTTAAATGGAAATGAAACACAATTGTTAACGTACAATTGTACAACAAGATGGGCAGAGTTTATGATGTTCGGTCAGCTGCCCAGTGAAACACACATGTAGCCTGAAAAGTGCACTTTTGCTCTTTGAATCAGTTCAATGAGGCCATCAAAGAAAGCAGGAGGCGGTTTTCTGTCAGGACGCTGGATTCAAGCTTTGGAGGCCAACGGTTTGTTTCTTTAAGGCAGGAGCAAAATCAGTGCTTTTCACTTTTTATATTTGGGCTATTTTGCTTCTACAAAGGAAGGAAAATATCTGAAATACATATGAGGTGTTTATTTGACTTTGTCTATTTGCATCTGATGATTTCTGTTGAATACCACAAACGTTAATGTTTGAGAATGCCTCATTTACATATTGAAACATAACATTTTAAAACCTTTTAATAGAAATGAATGCAAGGTTTTGTTGTTGTTATTATTTTATTTGTATGATGTTTTTAATTTTACCCTTTGTGTAGGGAATTTTACCATCCATATGGCCATTTTCTCAAAATTATTATTTTGTTTTTAATCATACATTGAGCCAGACATCTCCACTTATGTAGCACTTACAGTCAGTAAACGTTCCACTTTCATTCTTATTTATATTCTGAAGGTTTTTTTTCCAGAGGGGTTTGTTTGTATGTAATTGATAGTCTGATTTATACAAGATTTTATTCCTAGAAGAAAATGTTTATGGCTATTGATAGTATTTTCTGATTTATGGAGTGACACCTTTGAATCTAATATTTCAACAGAATGACACACCAAGTTTCAACCTTATCCAATGTTCACATTTCTCTTCTATGTATGCAAATTAGCCCTCATTTGATACATAATCCTCTTTACATATTTTAACATACATTTACACAGAAATCTTGTGATACAAAAAATAATTGTATTAATGAACAAGGGAAGTTTTATGGTGACATACATTAGTTAAACCTTTTTACAGCTAAAAGGGTAAAAAAAAACATACCATGATGTGTTTACCTCCGAATGACATGTAATGATTCCCAACAGTGGAGCTCATTGGAAACTACGGTTGGTGTTTTCTTTTAATCACAGTCTGCTATCATTCACTCCCTGCCCTGCATTCTAAGGACGCCTGTTTACTTTGCTTGAGTCATGCACTCTGAACGCCACATTTACTCCATTTTGTCCCTCATCACCATGTAGCGTTAACGCTGAGACCTTTCAGTACGCAGGATGACACGTCGGCTCCCAGCGACAGCCCGGGAGTTGTCATCGATCTGCCTTCATGCAATCATCCAATGACTTCCTCACACTGATCCACATACTCAGAGACAAGTCATAGGCTGAGCTGACTTTGCATCAGTGAGTGTGGGCAATGCGGCAGAGATACACGCCCGTGTGGATCATGCAGCGATGGCCCCAGCGGTGAAGCATATCCTTCATCGTAACACAAAATGAAAAGAATAAAATGGCTCCATTTTAATCACACAACGTTCGTAACCCTCTTCTAGCTCTTACTAGGTGATCTGAGCGGCAAACGTGACGCAAACAAAAATTATCCGTCGACCCTTATTTCCCGGTCCTTAAAACCCTCTGAGACCCACATAGAGAACTTTCCGTCTTGTCGTACTTTTGTGTATTGCCTATAAAATTGTCATTTTTTAGAGTATCATCAAGTTATACACATCCCCAGAATCAGCACAACCTCAGCTAACTGTGTGCATCACTCAATAAATACTTATATACACTATAATAGGGGATTTTAGCTCATAAATTAAAAATAAATAAAAACGCACCTTAAATCTTTACACATTTTATTAAAAAAAGCACTGTAAACCATTATAACGAAAGAAAAGCTCAACATAGAAAGTTTAGCACACTTGTTTGGATTGTTCTAGAAGTTATTTGAAGCTTCTAGCTGCTTTTGTCTATGAAAGATGGATATTCTTTTGGATAGTGTCTATGGGCGTTTTTTTTGCCAGCAATCGTCCTTTCCTCTCCCTGCCCTAAATATGTGTGTATATAGTGTACTTATTCTGTGCCATTTATGTATTTAACTTTCTCTATCACTACAGTAACTTTTTGACCGTTCTTTTCTCTGCTTTGAACTCCTCCGTGTCTCCCGTTTGGGCAAACACTACGACTCACGGCCAAGCGTAAATCAGGCTTTCCGATTGGCTGTAAAAGCCGCTACGGGAGCCAATACGAATGTCCGATGCATAAACGTGACTCTATACGTCACGAGCAAGATGGCGGATAAAAACAATGATCGATATACATACACAAAACGAGGCCGCGGAAACGAGGAGACATCTAGTCACATCTTTGCAACTTTACGCATTCGTTTTGTTGTCAGAAATAAATCGCTCACATGGACAAGCAGGGTACCGTTGTTTAGCCCCGTTTCTCTAATTTAAGAGGAAATAACCCGCATCTTTCTAGCCTAAACCATTACGGAGTTATGACGCTCTAAAGAAAACATGATTATTTGTAGCGTATACGCCCCAATGGGTCTCAGAGGGTTAAAGGCTGCTGTCAATGTAGACAGATGGAAGATCAAATGGGACACAGGTAATATGACATTAATATGATATTATTGTTATTGCTTACATGTGGGGGTTTTTAACGTTAACTGTGTGAGGTTTTTATATTTGTGTCTTCTCAGGCACCTCCATGTGATTAAAGGAACATTCTGTTTTCTCATATGTGTCATATGCGTCAACAACATCACACTCACCAATTCCGTTTCAGAGGTTCAGGAAACAACCCTCTTAAAACCTAAAAAATGCACTTTAATTTTGCAATAATCCCATCATTAAAGTAAAGCCTCCTGGATTAAGTGTTGTAAATCACTTCAAAAGGAGCCCACCAACCAAACTAGTTGCCTCTTCATGTGTGTACACATGTGAAGCTGTGGGTTGGTGTTTATTTAGGGTGTGCATACGAGCAAATAGGTAACCAATGAGAGAAAGTCTACAAAATTGCAATACAACTCAATACAAAATGTGGATGTTAACATGAATGACATTAATAAAAATTGGTAAGGACTGTATGGAAATGTGAATTCCACATCAACCGCCGCTGTCATCTTTGACTGTGTGCACACACATTCCAGCTAAAGGAATGATATTTTTTAATTTTTTTATTATAACTATTGTTATTATGATGTCCTTTCATGTAACTTTTACAGAGGGATGATTGTCAGTGAAAGAGAAACGCAACACAAGTCATTCTTCTTAAACGCTAACATCTGGACAGGCTGAGCACCGACATAACAATGTTTTTTTTGGGGCCTTTGAGGGGCTTACGACGGGGTCGACTCTTCAGATGCTCTCGAGTCGAGAGCTGGCTGAGCCTGGTTATATTATGGATGGCACACACACAGCCAATAGTGGGATGGGAACGAATGCACACTCGTTTGTGCACAGTAGCACACGCCCACCGCTCCCATGTTGGAGAATGTCCGAGGCCGAGCGGCTCCGTGTTTGCTCATTAACGTTTGTCAATGTGGCAACCGCCACAACCGCAGCGTCCTCTACCTCATACTATAGAAATGTTCCCAGTGGAAGTGTTAGATGTGTCAAGCTCCTGATGGTCCAAAACAAACAGATTTTTATAACGGCGGTCTGCGCTGTCCTCAGATGACTAACCGCTGGTCAAAGAGTAATCAGTCTGGAACGTTCTCCTAATTAAAAAGCAGACAGTCTGTCTTTCTCAGGAAATGGAACAACAACAAAAAACATTGTGTTGTTGATATCTTATGTGTCACACAGAACTCAATTTAGCACCTTTGGCCTCAAAAGGGGAATTGGGAGTGGGGGTCGCCCTGAAACATCCCGTCAACAACACATCCCATTTATCAGCTCACTGAAGTCCTCACTATAAATCAGGTCTCAAGCCAAAGCTGCTGGTTAAGTGTCCGAATTCAAATCACTCAGCACTTTGAAAGGAACAGGGGAGTTTTTTGGGGTGATTCCTGAGCACCTTTTGCAGAGGCAGCAATATCCCCTCATAACTTAAAATCAACAGGCTCGGGGCTCTGCAGGCCAGACATGGATTAGCTACTAAAACAAATGCTTAAGCCCCTGTCCATGGCTATCAAAACAGCCATTAGCATTTCCGCAGCTGGTAATCGCTGGCGTTGAGAAAACAGGGTGGAAGCCCTCTCTGCTGGCTTCCCACACACCACTACAAAGTGGGCTTAAGCACGCCTGCCAGTCATGGGGGAAACATGCACGAGTGAGCTCACACTCACAAACAACAGGGCAACTTTCTTCCGTGCGCACATATACACACCCAACTCAGTGAAAAAAATCACACACAAACGCACATGGAGACACTTACTTGTAGACATTCACACAGTCGCACGCCGTGTCACCGGATCCCATGCCCTCGGGCTAATGGTCGACACGGCGGGTTCCCAGGGGCAGATCGTGTTGGGCTGTTGGAAAGCAGTAAGAAAACAATTAAGTCATCAGCATCAACTCTGTGGAGGAGGAAAGGGAAATTGCTGGTCATAATTTAAAGGGGGAAATAAGCTTACAACCCGAACAATAGCACCCTCTAAGATATCAAATGAGTAAGTCTTCTGCAGATTCCACTTGAAGATAAATGTCTCCATCTCCGAGTGGTGAATTGGCTCTAATGTGAGCCGGAGCTTCAGCCACACACATGTAAAGACCAGGGAAGAACTTCAGGGGTCATAGGGTGTTAATGTCTGGAGCTGATTCTCTCACAGGACCGGGCTGCATTTTGCAAACTCTTTTAAAGGTTCTCTATACTATGCTGTTAATGGAGCACCAAACAGCTATTTGCTATGTAAAGACATAGTGGAGTAGTAGTAATAATAATATTAATAATAAACTTTATTTATATAGCACCTTACATAACAAAGAAAATGCAGCTCAAAGTGCTTTACAAAAAACAAATGGACAACTAATACAGAGAACAATACGACGTATTAGAGCCACTGTAGGGGGGAAAAAACAGAGCCGAGAGAGGTGGGCAAAAAGAGAAAAAAGTCGCAAATGTACGACTTGATAAAGTGCACAATTTGTTACTTTATAAAGTATTTGCCACTTTATTAAGATGCTAACAACCGGCATCTATGCTAGCTAACTTCCCATGAATGTCACATTTATTATTCGAATGAATACATCACAACGTGTGACAACGCCTTGTTACTTAAGGTGACGGCTGTTGATGGTTATTGTTGGTTTTATTTATATGAGGCCAAATTGTCATCTTATGGGTGTTTATTGATCGGGTGGTCGGGCTAAGATGCTAGCAGTTGCTTTCACTTGTTGTCATAGCAACTGCAAACATCTGGTCAAGCAACGTGTTTATGGTCTATGGCCTCTTTGATAAAGTAGCAAATTTGCAAGTTTTTTCTCTCGGAATATTGCCCACCTCTCTGGGCTCCATTTTGTTTGCTACAGTGGCCCTAATACACCATCGTAGAACAGAGAGTGAGGAAGCACAGAAAAAATAAAATAAGGTAATAAGATAAACATGAAAATGAGGACAAATACTAGTAGTAAAAGTGATAAACACGAGAAACAAAAGTGGGAATTAATTAACAGCAATTCTCGAAACATGTTTTGAGCTGTTGCTTTAATATATGTTGATTGATATATGACGGGAGTTTGTTCCAAACCATCGGTGCACAGCAGCAGAAAGCTGCCTCAACATACTTTTCATCATTCATTTAGGTTTGCTTCGTGAGTCGGCTCCAGATGACCTAAGAGGACGGTTTGGAACATACTCTAAAACAAGTCCAATCATTTTAAAATCAATCCTCAATATTGCAGGTAGACAGTGTAATGATGCTAACACTGTTATAATATGTTCTGGTTTTCTGCCTTTGCATTTTGAACCAGCTGCAGCCGCTCCATTGTTTCTTTTTAGATCAGTTTAGTCCAGTTTAGAGTCCATCACAGTCATCAATGTGAGAAAATACAAAGGCATGGCTCAACTTTTTGGCATCTTCCAGAGATGATTTTCCAGGTTAGATCTGACTCTTGCAATGGTTGATATGATACATTTTTTTTTTTATAAATGGCCATTTTTGCAACGTTGTTGATACATGATTTGAAATTCACTCCCAGGTTCTTTATTTCGGGCTTATTCTGTTGTGCCAGACTACCAAGTCTGCGTTTCTCTACCAACCATTTTCTGTTTTCTCAAGCAGTTCACAAATTAAAGACCTTCCCTTACTCTTGAAAAAAATGCCACCAGCAGTCACGGCTCAGTGTCACACTGGTCAAAAACATGAACACTCACAGCTGTAGGTATTAAGAGTTAATAAAGCATTGATTTATTGATAACAGAACTCTGTTCCAGTGGACAGTGAAATCACTGTATGTTGTACAATGTGTATTCGGTTCATGTAGTATAGTATTTTCAATGTATTACGATGTTTCCAGTCGTCTCTGAAAGGCCGACCATGAATCATACAGTGCTATAGCAGTTTGTGGATTGATCAGTTGAGCTTTTGAAAAGGTGGCGTGAAAACACACACCAGTGCACACTGTCACTCTGGCCCATCACCTCCTCTTTGAACTGCTAATTGTTAATTACTTCAACATTTTCTCAAACAGCTGAAAGGCTCACAGACCATCTGTGATTGATTGAGTCAGGGTGCCGTGTGTCCTTTGATGTTGATTTATTTCCCGATACCATCAAAGCAGAGTCAGGAAATTGTTATCTCAAGATCACTGTTGTATTCTAGTGAAGGCGATTTCCATATGAAAATAGTTGTTTAACAACTGTGCCGTAGAGCACGAGAGCAGAATCAGGGTTGATTTCCTCTGCAGAAAGCATCAGCGTTTGAGACGGAGGCAGTATTCCACTGGCTGTGTTTTAGAAATATGCATCTGAATATGAAATTAATCTTCATTTTGATCACTATATGCTTTTCAACCAGGATCGTGTACGATTTCATGCAGCCTTATATTTTTAAATGTGTGGAAAAAGTGATTACAGAACAGGTGAAAAAAAAACAGGGCAACATAAACAGAAATGAAAAAAATGTATAAACAAAATAAACTACAGTAAAAGAAAACAAAAAAAAATATGAACAAGACAAAAGAGAAGGTAATGTTTATCAGGGGTGCCAGAATCTTACCAGCCTAAACTGAAATCTTATCATTAAAAGGAGGGACCTGGGGGCCACAGGAAACAAATGTTGTCTCTTGTATCTGTGGTCCCCCAGAGGTCTACGATAGCAGCTCACATTAGTCCAGAGACCAGACCAGACTATGTGGAGAAACCAGAGACTGTCTGTGGTCCCCCAGAGGTCTTGATAGTAGCTCACATTAGTCCAGAGACCAGACCAGACTATGTGGAGGAACCAGAGACCGTCTATGGTCCAAAAAACAAAGTCTCTGCTGTATTTATGTCTAGATGACCTTATTTGGAGTGTTGATGGACCAGCTACAATGTTAGCTTAGCCTAGCACCCATCAACCAGACTCCATTCAGAAAACAAGCATTTTAAAAGAAGTTAGCTTGTCGCCTTGCAGACAGACCTAACAAAGCATGACTTCAGACTTTTTAATAAAAAAGAGCGTCTTACTATTCTGAGTGATTACAGTTTGGATGATGTCATGAACCCAGACAGGAAGGCAGGAAGCAGCAATAGTGGTTATTTATTTCAGCCATGATGGATGAACCATTGATCCTGTTAATAAACAAATATGATCCCACAGTCAAACTTGCAGGAGTGCAAGTGAAGATAATAGATAATACACAGTGGTGTTACACAAATTGTCTTGTTTTGGCTTTGACTTCTGATGTAAGCTTTTTAAACAGCCAAAACCTTTGAAAGGCCGTACCAGGAAGGACGGTCTTCTAAAATGGTATTGAGAGGCAATATTGGAAGTCTGTATGCATTAGGGTTGTAAACGATAAACCGATGTGACCGGATATTCAGTTCAACAAGTGAGAGATACGGCTGCATCGCTAGCAGCCTCCTCAATCGATACGAATTATCAATGGATTCCTAGATGAATCGGTTACAGAGTCATGGATCGGGTATCGCGAGACTTTGAAGCAGTTGGCGGCATCATATGTGGGCGGCATTACACCAGCGTCTCTAAAACAACGCGTAGCTGCCTAGCTGCCTAGCTGGTATGAGTGATAAACAAGGGACAACACGGAACATGGAGGAGGTGGAGGTGGAGAGGCGGCGCAGCACCGGTAGGCGGCTGCGACGCTGCCGTGTGACGCAGGCACTCCACGACCGCACGTGAGAGACGGACGGCTTTGAATGTCAATTGCTTGTTTCTCAACTTGCGCCACAAGAGGCGGCCGCAGCACGGGTAGCGTCCACGACACTGTCCTGTGACCGCCATCCAACGATTCAGACAGACTTTTTTTTGGTCCATGTCTAAAAATAAATACATTGACATGTGATTTAGTTGTTCTGTTTTTTGTTTTTTTTGCCAGTGCCATACAGCCACAATGCTTGGGGATATGTGATATTTTACATATATGAAAAGAAACTATAGTACTGTCACTTTCATAGAATCGGCTTCTTTATTTTATAAAATATCTACAACAAATATTAACCGTAGAATCGAATCGTATCATTCTTACACTTTATGGAATCTATTCGAATCGGTCTGTAATAAAAGGATATCGTTTTTGAATCGAATCGTAACCTGTGTATATAGATGCATAATGAACCGTTTATCACAAAGAGATGTGCAACCCTAGTATGCATTATGATTTTTAACCATCCCATGTGCTTAGAGTGAACGACATCTGATTCTGGAGCTATATCATCAGGTCCATGTCTGTAATTGTGTGTGTGTGTGTGTGTGTGTGTGTGTGTGTGTACTTGTAGGCTACATATGTCTTTGTGAGGGCCAATATGAATTTTAGACATTAGAGTGGGTACATTTAGGCCAATATTCAATTTACAGGTGTAGAACAGAATTGGAACTGTATTCAGTGTACACATAAAAATGGCCGACACTCTCGCCATCCTGCTCCGATTTGAAGGGGAATGGCTCTGTTCTACTCCTATTTTATTTCTATGAGGTTGCAGTAAGACATTTATGGTGATGGTAAAGTCAGAGTATGGGGCATGATGTCAATGACTGTCCTCACAAAAATCTATGTTATGTTATCAAGTTTTATTTTCAGAGAACTTAAAAATACGTCCTATTAATAATAAAGACATTTTCATTCCAATGTAAACTTTCAAATCGTCTTTGTAAAGTGTGTAATACCCTCTATAATTAATGCACTGGAATCCCATCAGCTCTGTGTGTGTGTGTGTGTGTGTGTGTGTGTGTGTGTGTGTGTGTGTGTGTGTGTGTGTGTGTGTGTGTGTGTGTGTGTGGTGTGTGTGTGTGTGCGCACTGACAGGTATATGTGTCACAGATGGTGACTTCCCAGCAGGTGGCTACTTTCCAAAGCTGGTAACAGTGACGGGAGAGAGATTTACACTGACAACGTCCTAGATACAGACACACCCACTTCCTTCCCACCTGACACACACACACACACGGATCACAGTTGCAGCGATACCCATGAGCGTGTTCAGCTGTGACACCTTGACACCTTCGGGTGTAGTTGTAGCTTTCGTGATTATCTGGATGATGATGTGACACCGGTTAAACTCCAGCGGCTTCAGAGACTTAAGTCTGTGGTTCCTCTGACTTTGGATCGCGTCCAAGATGAGAGAGAAGAAAACATTTATACTAAGAAGTAAACTAGAAATCTGCTTGGATTTCCATTGGAAATGTCATTATTCTAATCTTGTTGAATTTGGTAATCTGTCACGAATTTGTGAAATTGGCTTTTTTTTTTTTTTTTGCCAGCATCTTTCTCGATGGAAACTAGGACCAATTTTCATAAGAATATGACAACGTTTTACAGTTGTATATCTTAAAAGTAGGATTTAAATAGTACTCTGCTTATTACCAATACTAGCAGTGCCGGCGCATCCTGGATGGTTAAATATACACTATATCAAAATCGATACAGCAGAACCAGAGCTAGTCGGCCTTTTTACACAGAAGATTCTGCCCTAATCAGGGAGAGGAGAGTCAACTATCGGCGTTAAACTTCTTCAGATCTAAACTTTGATCCCGTTAAAACCTCCGGCGGCGCATCACCCTGGTAACAAGTCTTTGCAACGGCACCATCTTTTCCAGCTCGCTCCGTTCACAAAGAACACAGACTCACCTCGTCTCACCTCTGATGCAGCTGTGTGATGACCTCCGTTGACCTCAGAGGCGGAACATTCTGTCACCCTTTCCGTCACCCTTTCCGTCTCAGTAGCGTTTACACTGACGATGGGGCGGAAAAAAGGCGTGATACTCCCGCAATTATAAGGCAGTGTAAACGGGGATATTGTCTTTTTTCTTCCACACATTCTTCTTCTTTGCCCAAACCCTCTGTGATAGTGTAACCATGCCGACCTCTAACTTCTATGTAGCTCCTTTACAACCTTCTCACCAGCAGAAGGAGCCTCTTGTGGTTGATGGCCACGGCCACAAAGCTGAACTTGAGGCTTCACAAACCAACGGGTGACATCACCATGACTACGTCCACTTGTTATACACAGTCACCTTCGCTCATGTTACCCACATGATCCACCAACCATGTGAATGTCCATCATAGTTTCAACTCTTCAGATAACAGATAACCCCTGTTTGTTGTTGTGGTGTGTGTGTGTGTGTGTGTGTGTGTGTGTGTGTGTGTGTGTGTGTGTGTGTTGGGGGGGGGGGGGGGGGGGGGTGAGAACCTGAGTGTGTGATGGTCTCCAAGGCCATTTCTGCTCCTCATGACCTCACTCTTTTCTCAGCCCCCTCCGCCACAATATCACTTCCTCCTCAGGCAACAAAGGAACTATTTTAGTCTACAATGATCTTCCTGTGCCAGAGACACAGTGACAGAGAGACAGAGAGCGAGAGAGAGAGAGGAGCAGTTAAGTCTCCTCACGTTCGGACGCCTGCACCAATCAGTGATTTTGCAAAAATACACACACACACACACACACACACACACACACACACACACACACACACACGTAGGCATCCTTTCCCATTGATGTAAACAGGCTCAAGGATCGGACAATGAGTGCTGGTAAACAAGATCCAAAATAGAGTGGACTTGGAACATGTAGACTGATTGAAATATGTCATTTGATGGGGCTCATATTGCAGCTGCAGGACGGGAGGTGAGGGTTTTTTTCACCCTGGTAACTCCCCCTGTTCTGCCTGCGGGATGCTAACTTTCACCGACTGAAAGGTTCCCTCTGAACCACAGAGCTCCAAAACACCGTTCACCACACTGTTCACTAGGAGACACTGCACTGTACTTTCATCCACCATGCTGCTCACGAGAGCACTACATGTCTAGTAATCTACATCTCATGCATATTGGGATCTGCACAGTGTTGTGCAAGTTCACACTTTTCATGAACTAGTTCAAAGTTCAGTTCATTTTTTTTCCCGGCGTCTGGTCTATTTTGTGCGTCAATTCTGGCAGGAAGTCACACAAAGAAACACGAGACAATCCAGTCAATTTTCAAAATTGTTCGCGATTGACAAATGCGATCATATTTGTGTATCTAAACAAAGTGGAGAGATGAAAACAAACAAACAAACAAACACACACACTGTATATCTACACTACTATCTACTACTAACATACACACTCTCTCTTTCTCTCTCTGTCTGTGTGTGTGTGCGTTTAGACAACGGATAAATAAAAGAAGCGTACAAACCTCTTGGTTACAGAAACATGGCGTATTAATTTTATGAGGTTATTTACTTGCCCATGATGAAAAAAATAGATCTTAATGAAGAACAGCTGAGCAGAAGCGCTTGTCGATAGTCGTGGAGAAATACGCGCCTGGTCTGAACTGGGAGGCAGCGGATCAAGCGCAATTTTTGTGGGGACGGCGCATCGCGGCACTTCGGCGGCCGGTGTGACCCAAGATGTGGAGAGGAGCGCTGCGCAAGCCCAGCGTGCGCGCACACAAACTCTGTGAAGAAATCCAAGTGATTTGCTGAACGTATAGAAGAGATACTATGCTGTTTTTAAAGTGCGAGCAGGTCGTGTCACTCGACTCATCAGGAGAGAAAAAAAATCTGTAAAGTTGGACCGCAACATTGACGTTCGTCATTCATTTCACACAATCTGAACTAATTCACGTTCAAGTTCTTTATTTCCAAATGTGTTGTGTTCAGTTCAAAGTTCACAGAAAAATGAACGTGTTCTTTTGAACTCGTTCATACACAACACTGGATCTGCAGTTCTCCTACCTCCCTTTTGTTTCATGTCTCCTTGTGTCTCCTATCTGTCTCTCCCCTGTCTGTCTGTCTGTCTGTCTGTGGATGTGTGTTCTCCTCTGGGATTGGCTGGCAGGTCTGCTCACTCTGCTCGTCCCTCCTCACCTGATCACACCGTTGATGGATGCATGGACTTTGCTGAAATAAATTGTGGGTCTGCTCCGTTGTGTCGTTTGCATCTAAAGTTGAGAAAAATTAAACTTTTAAAGGGAACTTCCACTCAAAATACAAACTGCTGATAATTCATAAATCTGTGTGTAAGACTCCTGAATTTGCTCCTGTGTATTCTTTGTCTTGTGATTATCTCATGTGCCTCAGGTCCATCCCCATGTCTGCTCCAGCTGAGTCTGTCTGTCATGAGTGGGTCTGGATCTGGATTCCTGACCTGTCGGTCTGCTCTCAAGGTACAGACACACCAACTCCGGCAGCGACGGATATGGACGCAACGGACCGCCGAACGAACCGGCGAGTGGGCGGTTCTGTGTTCAAGTTGGATCAATTGGATAGACGTGCTGCGAAGTGGGCGGGACTTGAGTTTCGCTCTGCCGTTTCCAACATGGCGGCCGGGCCACAAACGATCTCATTTTACAGTTAAACTACACGCTAAAGCATGTTTCTGAAAACATTTGAGGCGGGAAATGTGTAGTGCAGTAACAGAATCTGGATTCATCAACAACCCATAAAATGAATACGCCATGTTTCTGTAACCAAGAAGTTTGTACACTTCTTGTATTTATCCGTTCTCTCTCTCAAGAGAGGGACACACACACAGACAGAGAGTGTGTATGGTAGTAGACAGTAGTAGTGCAGATATACCGTTGAAATACACATATTTTTTTTACCTTTTTGAGTAATGTGATCTACTCTTCACATTTATTAAATGTATTGTCTCTTCCTGTTTCCCGGTGCGAGTTGAGATACACAAATATGATCGCGTCTGGTGTGAACGACACTATCGCTTAACAGGGGCGCCGAATGGAAGCGGGCTCCGCTACGCGTCTATTCGCGGCGCTTCCGCGTCCGGTGTGAACCAGGCGTTATGAAAACAAGGATATTTTCGGCAAAGAAACCAGAAGAAGAGTTATTATTCAAGGGACTGTCATGTGAAACTCTCCCTTTAGGAATAAGGGGGGGGGGGGGGTAAATTCTCCTACCATGCACCACCACTAGCATCGGGTTCAGAGAGTAGGAAGGACTGGGTGTAGCTTCTCAGTAAAGGGATGGACATGGCGTTTGTATTCTTTTTCCCAGAGGCTGCTATATTTATGTCTATTGTTTTGGACAAGGAACTCCCCTGTGTGTGTGTGTGTGTGTGTGTGTGTGTGTGTGTGTGTGTGTGTGTGTGTGTGTGTGTGTGTGTGTGTGTGTGTGTCCACTGTCTGTGTGTGTTGCCAGCTGGCTGGAGTCCAGTAATGAAAATAACATGTTGACCAAAGGATTACCACAGTGCCTGAAGATGACAACAGCGACTTTCTATCTCTGTCTTTCGTTGTGGTGAGAGAGATTCCCACCGTAGGTCACTGGAAGCTGACAGGCAGCACAACAATGGCTGGGAAGAAGCACGCAAACGTCTGCTCAAGTGCACAACTGTGTGCGACTGTGTGTGTGTTTTGTGCTCTGTGTTTATGGCCATGCTCCCCTTTCACCTTTATATGTTTCTGTCGGTTTGAAAATGATTGGGTTTCTTCCAAATTTTTGTTTGGATTTTTTAGTTTGTGCTGCAGCGCAGGTATCTGACCACATGTGCATTTTAAAAACCTGGATGTCAAGTAAACACGGGAGGTTTTGGGTGTTTGCAGGCTTCAAACATGCAAATATCACTGAAATGAATGTTCAGCTGATTGTGTCAAAGCAGGCGGGAGAGTCACTGGGATTACGTGGGACTATATCGCAGTTAAATAGTTTGTTCTGGGTTCATCCAGCTGTGGTAAACTAGCCCACGTGTGTCTGAATGGATCCAGTGAATCCATCTTGGTGAAATCCACCGAGCACAGACAGGACGGTGTTTGGTTTCCTGGTGGATCTGGGACTTCAACATGTACAAAGCAGCAATAGTGGTGATTTCAGCTGCGATGGAGGGAACCTTTGTCAGTGTCTACACGGAGGTAAGCCCCGCCTCCTCTACGGCGCGTCTAGCACAAGTCACACGAATAAACACAAATGAGCCCACAGTCAAACTCACATGAGCGGCTAAAATTAGCTTTTTGAGTCTGGTCTGTGCCCTGACATCACTCAAAAAATGTGCTACTTTATGGTAGAGGTCATAGAGGAAGTGAACACGTTGCTTGACCAGATGTTTGCCGTTGCTATGACAACAAGTGAAAGCTACCACTAGCATCTTAGCCCAACCACCCGATCAATAAACACCCATAAGTTGACAATTTGGTCCATATAAAAAAAAAAACAATAACCATCAACAGCCATCACCCTAAGGACCTTAACGTTTTGATGTATTAATTAGAAAAATAAATGCGACAATAATGGGAAGTTAGCTAGGATAGATGTCAGTTGTTAGCAGCAATTTGCGACTTCATAGTCTTTTTTTCTCAGAATATTGCCCACCTCTCTCGGCTCTGTTTTTTTTTTTTCCTATAGTGGCCCTAATACGCCATTGTACAAATGAGCATCAGGCTCAAGCCAGTAGATGCATTATTAACATCCATATTCAACGTATCTGTGGTTTTGCAGAAATAAACAATACAACATTTTCCCCAGCGAATGGGCTGAAATAGTTAACACCTAATATAGTATGTGTCCCTTTGACACGGATTGTGGTCTCTATAATAAAACATAATGTGGGCCTTGGAATATATGAAGCATCTGTGTGAAACGTTCATACTGCTGCAGTGCTCACACACTTTATCACAGTAACACACATCTGGCTCTCTGCCAAAATATTCAAACAGCATCTTTAAATAGTAGTGGTGGAAAAACATTTTTCCGTGTGCTGCATACAGTTTCTGCATCATTTCTTTTTTTAAAAAGCAGACTTTCATCACCCGCAAAGAATCACCCGGATGCTCAAATAAATGTGGTTTGTGCATATTTTCAAGTTTGCTTCAAAGATGCTGTGCTACCATTTTGGAGAAACTTATGTTAATACTGTTAAGTTGTTGTCGAAATTCCAGAGATACTAAATGATGAAATTTAGAGAAACTTTGAGGTGTTCTAGTCTCAACTGAAAACTAGAGGATGCAAGTCAGCTGTTTGACACTTACATGTGTTGCCCAATTGCTCTGATTATTCTGCAAAGATTAATGTTGTGGTCGAACTAAATGCCACTCAATAATTTGAGAACAAACCTGAAGCTGCGTAGTGTTGTTAAGTACTGACCATTCAACACGAGATAAGAAGAGTGAGACTAGGAGGTGGGCAAGGCTCCACTGTCACTAGCTGCTATAATTAGCCGTCTGCTGTGACTGCGACAGGCAGCGGGGAATAAACAGACTTATAGGGACGGAACTGGCCAAACAAGGCCAAAGGCTTCTTCCTCTGATATTAATGCCAAGCTTCACTTTTTGGAAACGGGGATTGATGTGGAGGGGGTGTGTGAGACAGTTACTGCTATATCTGTGATGAACTTACATGTTAAAGATTGTAGAGGTAGCATGCTGCCGCCCCCTTTTGTTAACCAGGTCTGGTCCAGTGTCAGAGACAAGAGAATTTTACCAGGGTCACCGGCTCCCGCAAGAGACTCAAGACTCACATCACCTGGACTCTGTATAGCCTTTCTCCTTTACCCCCCACTGCCTCTTCTGCCCTACACCCAACCCCCAGCCTTATAAATACACATGCCAATGGTTGAGTATGCCCATCCAACCTGAGCATTCAAAGAACAATGGTGAGTAAGAGCTTTGAGGATAAACTGCACAGCAACAATTAACTGAACACCATATGAAACTGTCAGGACCATGAAGCACCCTGAAGCCCGGATAAAGACACTTAGCGTTTGATGTATGCATGGAGAGATGGGGATTTTAGCTTTCCGTGTACACTGATACGTGTAACACACTCGGACTGCAACTAGGGACAGTTTACGATCATTTGTCTTTTGTGCTGAACTGGATACGGACTTCTGGATTTTTCATGGAGTCCAAGTGTACCACCACATTACAGCGGCACCACTTTCTGGGGTGCCGTGTGTGACAACAGAGTGTTTAGCACTTAGAAATAGTACTTAGAGTAGAAACAGGCATTCCCGTTAAAATCAACTGAGTAGAATTGTCAGAGAGGCAGCTATTTTTTATGTGTACTCTTACCATTGTTGCTGTTAAAGTGGGCCACTTCTGTATAAAGTAAACCAACTTACGTCAAGTGTTAGACTCACTGAGGTTTGCCTGTAATGACTATCAGCGGACTAGCAACGTTATTAGCAGAGAGTCAGACTGGGGGACAAATGAGGAATATTTAACAACTTGATGCTTCATCCACACACTGATCACACCGTAGGAAACAACATTGATGTTGTCAGATGACTGATTAAGATTAATGCAGTGGAATAAGCAAACTGGCTAGCTAGCTAGCTAGCTAGCTAACTAGCTTATTCTGTCATTCTTTAATGCAAGACTTGTAACAGAAAAAGAGTCAAAAATGTAGGCTAATGAACAGCGGCAGCACTGAGTCCAATGGTCCCCCCTCCTCACCCCACTCTGCACCAGAGAAGGACAAGATACCTAGCTAACTAGATACCTAGCTAGCTAACTAGATACCTAGCTAACTAAATAGCTACCTAGCTAACTAGATACCCGGCTAACTAGATACCTAGCTAACTAGATACCTGGCTAACTAGATACTTGGCTAACTAGCTACCTAGCTAACAAGATACATGGCTAATTAGATACCTGTCTAACTAGATACCCGGCTAACTAGATACCTGGCTAACTAGGTACCTAGCTAACTAGATACCTGGCTAACTAGATACCTGGCTAACTAGATACCTGGCTACCTAGATACCTGGCTAACTAGATACTTGGCTAACTAGCTACCTAGCTAACTAGATACATGGCTAATTAGATACCTGTCTTACTAGATACCCAGCTATCTAGATACCTGGCTTACAAGCTACCTAGCTAAATAGATACCTGGCTAACTAGATACCTAGCTAACTAGATACTTGGCTGACTAGATACCTAGCTAACTAAATAGCTACCTAGCTAACTAGATAAATGGCTAACTAGCCAGGCATCTGTCTCCAGATCTGCGTCCCCTCTCCTACCGGTGAGCAACACTTTAAGGCCCCACTGATATCTGTTGTCGCCATAACAACTAACAACAATTGCCATTTTCTTTTGTTCAATGTCTGTTCCAACAACATATCCTATTCCATTTATATGGGTCCTCATTATGTAAATGCATCACTTGCTGATGTCCACGTGTGGACCATGTGCTCCAAGACAATTTTTCTTTTTCACTTTTAGAGCCGACTGATTGCAAAATTGAATCTGTATGCAGATTCAAATGTTATTCAAATGTTCCATTCTACTCTGCAATTTTATTTCAATGTGATGCACACTCAAATGAGTAGAAATTGAGCTTGAGATGCATACTTAATTGCAGGCCTTCATGGGGGATACAAACATCAACCAGAGCCCTAAATGCAAATGTGCTTGCATCAACCTGTCGTGGTGGTCAGTAGAAAACATGGCCACCCACCTAGATGAAGAGCACTGTGAGTCTGTGTACAGTGAGCCTCTGAGGGGACACAGATGTGAGCTGCTCCCCCTCACTGTTGACTGTTGTGGGACCCTCCCGTGTTGTGACAGAGGACGGATTCTCTCCAGCAGCTCTGCAGTGATGGGACATACCAACGCAGTCAGAGTGGGGGTGTACTCGTCCGAGAGGTCAGAGCAGGGTCGCTGTGATTGGGGAGCACTTGTTCGTGTTTATCTAGCAAATGTGGCTGGTTAATTGTTTCTGAGGAGGTCGTTGTCAGGTTGTGAAAACAAGAGTTTTTTGGAGGAAACCGCAGCTGCTGATGAGTCAATATGATGCTTCAGGAGGAACAGGGGGGTCGATCTACTCTTTTAGACAAACACTCACACACCATTTCTTGTCATTTCTTTGTGTGTGTGTGTGCGTGTGTGTGTGTGTGTGTGTGTGTGTGTGTGTGTGTGTGTGTGTGTGTGTGTGTGTGTGTGTGTGTGTGTGTGTGTGTGTATCTGGGCTGTGTCATGATGAATGCGTCCTTAATCCTGATCAGTCTTCTCTCTGGACAGCAGATTGATCCCCCTCTCTATCGACCGGAACTCCTTCTCCTCTGCTTGTCCTCCCTTTACCCACAAATCCCCCCCTTCTTGCATCATCCATCACCTTTTCTCACTCTTTGTCATCTCCTTTTTTTTTTTATCCCTTTCTTGTCTTTCTCTGTGTTGGTTGTCTTTTTTTCCCATCTCCTCTGAATTTCTCCTTCCCCTCCCCCACTCTTCATATCTCTGTCTTCCTTTTTCTCACTTTACATCTACGTCTACCCACCTTAGTTTTTTTCAGCACAGCACAAAGTCAGAGAGTTGATGATCTTGCAGGAAAAACTCCATCATCAACAAAATCAATAATGTGACTTAATGGCAACTCTGTGTGCAACGCTGCTTCAGGCATGAGAGGAAGATCCCAACTTCTTGTGTGGTTACCTTCCTTTACTATCTCATCAGGTTCCTATAATGACTTTGTCTAATGTGAATCACAAATCATCAACACAAGGGTCAAATACAATAGCTCTGTGTCCAAAATCCCTCACTGCTTGCTATATAATGGACTACATGGTGAGTTCACCATGTAGTGCTGTCTGAATGTATAGAGTTATTATAACCTATATAGTGGTTTCAAAGTATCCCACAATTCATCGAGAAATGAACCAAGTATTATATACAATCATGCCTTGCTCTGAAGGAAAAAATACAGATGGATGAGGGATTGAGACAAACAGAGACACAGACGGTCACAAAGTAATTTTATTTATGTATTCATTTGGCAAAATACACCTATTAACTCCACACCGACAAGTGGGAGGTACACTGTACAGCTCAACATATACATATCTTATTGTCCTCATTATAGTCCTCTACATAATCCTCTATATAGTCCTCTACGAATCATCTATATAGTCCTCTACATAGTCCTCTATAGTCCACTACATAGAACTCTATATACTGTACATAGAACATAGAATATAGAACTCCCTGGGTAGTGGGTTGGTTTTGCAGTCTTGGTAAAGCTAATAATCTGTCTCTGCCTGCCCTACAGTTGACAATCCATCATTGGCACTGCTGTCGTAAGTGAGTGATGATCAGCTGTGCGGCAGTAGAAACTGAGGACAATCCCACTGATGAGTTAGCTGAAGGTCCGGGGAAGGTTTAAAGTTTCATTTTTCAATACATTTTTTCAGATTTCAGATTTAGTTGCTAATCTCTCGTGATTGAAGGCCTATTGTGTAAAGGTTGAACGAAGATCAAATGTGTTTCATGCCTGTTAGCATAAGATACATTTGCTGAGCTGTGAGGTGAGCAACGCTGACTAGACCTTGTCCCCAACCAGTCTCACGGCAGTTTGTGAAATAGTAACACAATGCAATCTCTTTGTTTTCACTCAACACAAAAACATTCATTCGTTTGAAAGTCATACTGAAGGAAAATGTGCATCCATGTACGGGAATCGGGATGAAGATTGGCAGTGCCAACAGTTTTCTACCTGTCAACAACTGTGACTGCTTCGTCTTTGAACAGCCCCCCATGCAATATTTAAAACGAATCCCATGTCGTTAGTTATCATTAGACAAACGGTGTAAGAAACCATGTGTAATAACATGCTATCAGTGACGTGTCTAAAGCTAGGACAACCTACCAAACTGCAAATTTGACGCATTGGTGTGAGAACGTGTTGATTAAAAGCATAGACTGTCTATAAAGGCCCCCACACACCGCCCAGACGTCCAACTGCCTTATCCGACCACTCTCTGCCCACTCTGTTGCCTCTCGTCTGACCCATTCGGCAGAAAAGTTGCGTTGTACACACCGCTTCAACGTGCTTCCGACAACACAGCAGCGTGTACGTTCTGCGCTTGCGCAAGATGCAATAAGCCTCCTTAACAGCGGGTGGCGCTAGTCTTGTGCCAGTACTCCAAAACAGGAAAACAGGAAATGACGGAACGGAGTGCAGATAAAAACAATGCACACACAGTCTTGGTTCAGTATTCGTTCGACTCGAGAAGACCTTTGTGGACTAAATACTTGGCATTTCTGGAAAGATGACTCTGGCTAGGGTGACACTCGCGTTGTGTGCTCTCGGGCTCATTATTTTACGAAGACGTCGTCTCAGTAGGGAACGAGTAATACGGAGAAACCGGTTTGTTGTTTACCATCGTCACTTCCGCCCCGCCCACACACCGCCATTGGATACTCTGATTCGCTAGCACACCACCAATCAGAGTATCCAATGGCTCAGACGTCCAACAGCCCACCTCCTCAGACTTCGTATGCTCAGTCTGATCAGACAACGTCCGCACGGCTCCGAAAGCTTCCGACGCAGCTGTACACACCAAACATATGTGTTCCCGACCTCGTCCGAGCCTCTCCAAACGCATCAGACGTCCAACGGTTGGGCCGGTGTGTTCCTGCCTTAAGAAGTGGACGTAAAGACTGTGACCTCATTCATCGGTTTGAAAACTTGTAGGGACATCCTGCACAAACCAGCCATCAATATCAGTAGTGACCAAAATGTTTTAGTCCCACACAAGACACAAAAGAGGAGGAAGAGTAAATCATGCATACATGTAGCTGTGTTTAGTCAGCAGGGATGACTTAAAATGGGAGTTTATTTAAATACATCTCAGAGCCATGCATGTTCTATTCTGTCATTTTAAATTGTGACCTGCTGCCTGAAGATTGTGTCTTCCTTTATGTTAATAAAGCTATCTGCACCACCCCCTTCATAGATGACACCTCCACCCTGACCGACATATTGGCGAAAAATGCCAGTTGTTTCCACAACAGACATGGCCAACATTCAATTTAAGATGGAATCCAATCCAACCACATGCCTTTGATAAGAATGCATATTTGGCCACTTCTCCTTTCGGTAAACACAAACTCAGAGTGATCTAATTAGTGAGCCAAGTCTCTCGGCACATTATGTGCCAGACAGCACTAATGTAAATCCGATCCCCCATCTGGAGCGTGTGCTTCCCTTCTCTTTTCTCTGTGACCTGAGATAACCTCTCGTTAGGTGGTAAAACCACCGGGCCATCGGACAGCTGTCTACCCTCCTGTGATGCCTTCACACATACATACTTAGAATCAGCAAGTCATCAAGAAGTGCTTTTATTAACACAAACGATGAAACCTACTGCTCTGACACCTTTGCTGCTCTCTCTGATTCCTCCTCTTCCTCCTGTAGTCTTCCTCACTGCCCACTACAGCCTTCTTCCTACTGTAAGAGGACCGGCACATATTCATGTTGGTATGTGGCCTTCTGTTGACCCCGTAGCCATTTAATGTCCCAGGTTAGCTGCCCACTGCCCAGAACTTCCACAGCCCAAAGCAGATACGGCCTTGTCATAATTGGGCCATATAAAAAAGTTACGTTTATTTTCCAGGTTAGTTTTTAGTTTTTTCCCCCCAAAATTCCAGGTTCATTTTCTGGAATACTGAGTTTTGCACTTTAAATCCAGCTGAAACATCTTCTACAGACCCTTCTGATGTATTTCTGAGTGAAACAGGAGAGGAGGCAGGACATACTGTTGGAAGGAATTTGATTGGATGGTACAAAAGATTGGCTCACAACCTTCTCCAGCGTTGATTGATGGATGTCATGATATTATTGGCTGCAACTGGTTAGTGCTAAACATTCCACCCTTTTGTAAAACGTAGGCTATTCAACTTGTTTTCAATACATTTTGATTTATCAAACATTAATTCTTCAAAATGTCTAGTTTACTTATTGAAGATAATATGATTTACGCACAAATTTGCTCTCCTCCTGATTTTTAGTTCAGACCTCTTAGAAAGTAAAGTGAAGCTTTGTATCAAATAATGTGACTCACAATCAGACACCCCCGAATCTTCTTACCTGCTGTCACATTCACACAGTCCAGTATTGGGAAACGCTCAAATGTGTCAAAGCCTCATTAGCAATGCAGTGAAGATGTCACGCGCTTTCAACATCACATTATTAGCATTATCCATCATTAGAGGCAGCCATTGTCGTCACACAGCCCTGAATCCCCTCCGTTTGGGTGGTGCCATCTGGCCGTGGGATCATGCATATTCAAAGAGCAACAGAATGTGACATAACACCTCAGAGTCTCATTCCCAGCCACCTTTAACAGAACCACAACGTGTCGCCAGATACATTTAGATCACCTTTCTCTAATGACTGGGGAAGGACTGCAGGCGGCCTGTGAGCAGGTTTGTGTTTGCTTACATTTTCTCTCTGTTTCAAGTCACGACTTGTGTCGACTGATGATTGTTGACCACCAGGGGCGCCACAGGAGAGCCAGTACAGATGAGCACCTTGGTCCAACCACCATCTGTTGCTGTCAATCACACACACTTGAGAGATAATGAATGTGTGTGGTGTATCTGAGGTGACTCCTCCTCACCTCACCTCCAGACATCAGTGACCCAACGCCTCATTACACTTTGGTTTGGCTCAACTCACTTTATTACCAGGTACGACACGTAAGGCTTAATTCCTCTTTAACTGAGGGACTTAGTTAAGGGTTTTGCACAGAACCTCTTAAAATATGTCCTTTACTGTTAATGCATTAACCGCATTGGACGACAGCAGTGAAATTCTACGGTTTCCACGGTTCATACAACAGCAGCAGTTCTGTTGTGGAGCATGAAGCATCATTGATGTGAACACAGAGTCCACCTCTTCACATCCCAGAGTCCTGTCCATCAACTTCTGGCTTCTTACAGAGGGCAGACTGTGGACTTCTGGAAACCCAGCTGCACGTTTTAACTACCAAGACATCAGAGACATCCATCCACAGACTACAAAAACACAAGATTTAAAAAAAATGACCAATAATGATAAACTTCCATACCTGCTGGGTGAAATACAACAATGTCCAAACAGCAGCTTTGATTTATAAGAGTAATGAACAGCTGTGTGAGGAAAATACTGTCAGTCATCTGTGTATAGCTGTACTGTATGTACAACAGGTAGAAACACACTCATTGTTCCAATTAGTAAATAACTGACATGATTGAAAATCTCCCTAATGTAAAGAAAAGGTTTGTGTTGACCTGAGAGAGATGCTTGTCCTATCAAACAATAAATCAAATGTTCTGGTCGGGAGGATATTTTCTTTTGCCTTCAGAGCAACGTTTCCAATGTACATGTTCTTCAACATTTTCAGAAGAAGGACAACTTTGAAATTCTGCAAACACATGAATGAATTGACATTCCCCAATATCAACATATTTGGCTCACAATCCCCCAGTGAAGTAGAGGGAAAGTGACGATCTATAAAAAATCAAGACTGGGATGGACCACCTGAGGGACCGGGCTCAGGAGGTTTTACTCACTAACCAACGGTCAGCTCGGTTTGGTCTTGCCCTGGAGAGGGAGCGAGTGTTCGACCAGAGAGTTTGATGAAGGAAGCGACCTCCCACAGGAGCAGCTAGTTCCACACTGAATGTGAATTATGGGCGGGGGCCATCCACCTCTATTGTGTGGATAAAAGAATAGGTCGTCTTTCATGTCCTGAAGTCCGCAGCCCTCTGGGTCCACTGCTATCCACCCTGCTGATCTCTCTTCTGCAGGGAAAAGGCTTGACCTGGAAACTTCTTCTACATCTTCTCTGTGCACATTGACTGATTATCACACAGACTTAAAAACAACACACCTTTGTAAGTCAAAAGTGGATTTTCCTTCACGTGTTTCCTGACTTTAACTCAGTTCTGCCATGCACGCTCCTTTTTTCCATTTGTCCCTGTCCTCCTGCACCTCACCGCCTCATGGAACTCATGACCAAGTCTTTCTGTCCAGCCATGTTTCCCAAACACACGAGGGTCACATATCGTCTCTCTAACTCATCTTTAACCTGCCACCAGATGAGCGGGGAAGACCGCATGAGGAGAATTCACATGGGTTCACTGCAAAAATGATTTTCAATTGCTTTCCTGTGATTGTCTCCATGCTTGTCACTTGTATTGTCTTCTCGTTTCAGAAGCCCCACCCATCTGGCAAAGCAGACAGGTTAAAACAAACACCCACAATGATGCAGACACAGCAATATACGTTGTTTGACCACAGTCGGCTCCCACTGCTTTTTATATGTTCTTTCCTGCTTCTCTTCATATCCACCTCTTAATCTGACGTTAATTACCTTTCAATTTGTGTTTAGATGTAAAGGAAGCTGAGGAAAGAAATAACATCAAATTTGACACACAGTTCATAGAATCCTCTCCAGAGGGAAAGGATTTTGGCTTTTCACTGTGTGGAACACAGTTCCACTTCATTCTTGAATTACTGGTCTGAAGTTTGTTACGACGTCTTTTTGGGTGAAGAAAATAAAAGGCAATGGGATTTTGGTCTGCAGTGAAGGAAGTGGCCATATTAGGACTGTGGAGGAGCGACGGGTCAATGAAAAGGCAGAGTAAAACGGGGCTACAGACTTCCATGTAATCAGACGTTGTTTTAGGGCTGGAGCTATTGAATCTTTTTGTAATCGTGTAATCTACCGATTATTATACTTCACTGATTTTTGGTCACATATGCGCCCTGAATGGTCACTCTGGAGCCCTGGCTTCCTCAAAAACGGTCCATATGGAACAATGATCCCTGCTGAGCAGCCGCATAAGGCCGAGATGGGAATTTAACAAAGCTTCAAGGCAGAGTTTTTGCCTTAAAGGAGTCATAACCTGGTTTTATACGTATCCAGCCCCCCTTGGATCGCTTTGGATCAATTCGTAAAACTTATTAGAAAAAAATAATAATAATTTAATCAAACATTGAGCTTGTTCTGACCCTTTTTCGTACCGCGATTTTATCACGCGAGATTACGCGCGAGGTTTTGACTGGTCCGGATGTGCATTGTATAATATGTAATGAGGCGCGCGTTGATTCGCCGCAGGAAGGACAGAGCCGGGGGGGCTTGCCTGCATGCAGACTCCAAAACATAATGGCGGCGCTTCGGCGATTTCAGGTAGCGGACGGGGCGGGGTTGGGTGGTGAAAGAGGGGTGGGCTTATGCAAGTAGCCGCCACGGTGACGTCACCGAAGGCGCAGAATCAAAATCTCGTGCTTTAGGAATGCACACCCTTGTGTGCTATTCCTGTTCGGAAAAAGAGCAGAAGCGAAAAAACGGCGCCACTTTCAAACTCCAGCCTTTCAGGCAAGTTTCAACTGAGGTCAAACACAGATATGCATGTTTTAACAAGAGAAATTGCGATTTCCTGGTGATGACTCCTTTAAGCATTTTTTGGAATCGAGTTACTTGAATAACTCAAGTAATCGTTTCAGCCCTACTTCGTTTTAGAACCAGAGGAGTCGCCCCCTGATGGCCAGCAATGAGAAGGCACTTCAGTTTTGGCTTTACATTTCTGAACTGGAGGTTACTGTCTGCATCCAACACATGTGTATGTAAGTCCACTTTCCGTGTCCATTTTAGTGCCCTTAAGCCTGAACATACCTGCTTTCCACACCATGTTTTCCACTTGTGTCATTATTAAAGATTATTATTTTTATTTTCATTTTGTATTATTATTATTGGTTTCTATGTACATTTACACCTAAACAATAAAGGAACAGTCAATGCATGCCATTTAAAGCAAAACAAATGTATTTACTTTTACATGTAGAGTACCAGCCCACAGGATGGAGCTCTGAAGAAAAGGGCAATGGATAGGTGTCAACATCCAGTAGACAAATGGGTTTGGGACCTGGCAACTTAATTCAGGTCCATATAGAGGTCAACCCAGTGATGGTGGGGTGTCCTGACTGTGAGCAGGCTTCCTCCAGAGCACAAGGCCTCCATACAGCCGGGGCCTCCTGCTGCTAGCTGAGGGCCCTGTAGGAGCACTCGGGGAGGCTACTGTTTCTGCCACTGTCAGTGAGATGGATGAGGGGGGAAACATAGTGACAGGGAGCGTCCATTTAGGCCTGGTGACATCTTAGACCGTGTTTGACATGGGAACACAAAGTCTCACAACCCCCCCACCTCCACTTGTACTCGTACAATGGCCATATGGTGTCCCCAAACACTTCAAGACACATGCAAAAGAAATTAGATTACCACTGATGATGATGCCCAAATTACTTTTGTCACACTCTCACCCGTGGGGATAGAGTGCTTTACACACAGGAGGCGGGGTACACACACACACACACACACACACACACACACACACACACACACACGCGCACACACATGTGCGCACGTGTGCGGCACAAAGGTTAGAATTCTTCACAGAAGAGTAATACCATACTGTGCCACTGACAGACAGAGTGATGGATATGATGGATCAATCATCTGTTTAATCAGGACATCAGTCACTGAACAGGAAGGGGGGTGATGGGTACGGTGGGAGAGGAGGTGGGTTTGGGTGGGGGAGCTAGAGGCTCTTTACAACCACATTTAACCCCTGCAGGGAATGTATGCCTGGTGGAATAATTATGCTAAATATTTAAATTGGCATTAAGCATGCATTGGTCTTAGTGTGCCTCCTCTGGTTGCAAAAATGTGTCTGATTGTATCGAACTCTGTCATTTTTTTACATAGAGAATCCACCGTAATGACGGAAAGAAGAGCCCTCAAAATGCCGCCATCGCACCGTTTATAAAGAACTCTGATTAGCATTGTCACTTCGCCTCGTTGTCTCAGTTTACAGAAGCATCCGGCTTTGCGGAACCAGAGAGGCCGTGACATGTAATGGCTGTGTGGCTTATAAGCGTCGGAAATACGGTTAACTAGCGCACCAAAACAACAATGGAAGGTGAACTCTTGCTCGTCGTGAACATTTACATGACTCTTCAAGCTCAAGCAAAGTTGCTCCGCATAACATACAGCATGTTGGTAGCAAACAATAGCGGCCTCACGTGAGTAACAACAGGCTTTTTTATCTTCTTCAGATCAATGTTGTGCCATCTCAGAGGCATAAGGATTGGGTGACCCCTTTCCACATTAACAATAATGATGGTTTGGAAAAAAGGAGTGAGGCTTATGAGAAAATGGTCCTACTTCTCTCTTGATTTATTATCTCAGTAAACATTGTAAACATGAGTTTATCGTCTCAATCTCTAGTTTCAAGTCTTCATCAATACAGCATGATGTTCATTTTGTCAACGAAGGGGATGCTTTAGGGTGGGGCTACCTTGTGATTGACAGGTCGCTACCATGCTACCAATGCAGTTAGATTCTAAGATGACATGAACACTTAGCTGTAAAGCGTTGATGGTGAGCAGAGAGAATGTTAGTTTAAAGGAGTCATCACCTGGTTTTATACGTATCCAGCCCCCCTTGGATCGCTTTGGATCAATTCGTAAAACTTATTAGAAAAAAAAAAAAAAATTTTAATCAAACATTGAGCTTGTTCTGACCCTTTTTCGTACCGCGATTTTATCACGCGAGATTACGCGCGAGGTTTTGACTGGTCCGGATGTGCATTGTATAATATGTAATGAGGCGCGCGTTGATTCGCCGCAGGAAGGACAGAGCCGGGGGGGCTTGCCTGCATGCAGACTCCAAAACATAATGGCGGCGCTTCGGCGATTTCAGGTAGCGGACGGGGCGGGGTTGGGTGGTGAAAGAGGGGTGGGCTTATGCAAGTAGCCGCCACGGTGACGTCACCGAAGGCGCAGAATCAAAATCTCGTGCTTTAGGAATGCACACCCTTGTGTGCTATTCCTGTTCGGAAAAAGAGCAGAAGCGAAAAAACGGCGCCACTCTCAAACTCCAGCCTTTCAGGCAAGTTTCAACTGAGGTCAAACACAGATATGCATGTTTTAACAAGAGAAATTGCGATTTCCGGGTGATGACTCCTTTAAGGCACTTCAGCATGGGCTTCACTTTTCAGAACTGGAGGTTGCCGCCTGGGAAGAATGCTTTTTTTTAATGTATTATACTCTCTTTTCCCAGAGGAATTCAGGCGCTGGTCTGGTCTCACTATGTGGGGGCTGTGTTGTTTCATAGCCAAACACACATAGACCCTGTAACTTTTCATGCTCCAACACCTTTCCCACAGTGACACATAAACACATCTGCCCTGAACTCATGTAATCCCTACAGAATCCCATTTTAAAGACTGGTGGGAGGTTTGTGGGGGGGTTCTACGTGAGGTGGCAATCTCATCTATTCATGCTAACCATCACTTCGTGCTTTGTGAGAACGACAGAGCGTCTTCTTTTCACTTAAAGTCGATGCAGATGAGAGGCAGCCTGACAAAGAGAAGCACAGAAACCTGACAACGCCTGAGGGGCACCACCTCCTTTACTCTGATCTACTCGCTGTTGCTCGAAAGATATCAAACTAACAGAGGAAGTCTGAAGCCTTCAGTGGTGCTTTCATCTGAGTATGAATAATTATCCCTCATCTCACCTGAGAGTGAAGTAGAGCCAGTAGGTCCATATCTGAGGGGCCTGTGAATAGATACTACTCACCGCTGTGTATTTGTACTGTGCTGATTAAAGAGTCCTGCTGTATTCAGAAGCAGCAAACCAGTGAGCCTCACCTTCCCTGTTCTGCAGTTCCAGAACGGACAT
The DNA here is from genome assembly GCF_963514095.1 of Eutrigla gurnardus. Lineage (NCBI taxonomy): Eukaryota > Metazoa > Chordata > Actinopteri > Perciformes > Triglidae > Eutrigla > Eutrigla gurnardus. The sequence continues at coordinate 2,524,859 of NC_139926.1, forward strand.
TCAACTTCACGTGACAACTTTGTTCTTTTCTGAAACAAGTGCGACATTAAAGCAGTGAAATTAGCAAACTAGCTAACTAACAAGCAGGCAGTTAACTATTCTGTCATTAGTTATAGCTACACTGGTTACAGAATATAAGCGGAGCAGCTGGCTGGTGAACAGCATGAGCACTGAGTCTAACGCTGTGTTCACACCAACCGCAAAGCACCGTTTTTGTGCGTCAATTCAAACGCACAAAAACGCCAATGGACCAGGCGGCCCAACCTGATTCCCTCAGTGTAATATTAATACATGTCATCTTATGAATAGGTTCACATTTAATTTGAGTTATTAAGAGTCTGCTTCTACAGACGAAGCAAGGTCGTAAACAAGGCACTAGCGTGTCTCTCAGGGCCGAACACAAAGTTCTTCCCTTTAACCTCGACATAATACAGATGTGGTGGCTTCCTCAAGATTACTTAGGCTTTCATGCTTTCCCAGGAAGGACGGGAGGCAGAATTGGGGTTGACACTGCACTGTTGAGTTCGTAGCTGCTGTACTGCTGAAACCTTGATTCTCACGATGTACATCAGTGATCAAATATTTCTGCATAAGACATCTACCATCTCCGGAGGTCTCCTTGCTTCGACTCATACATATTTCCGTAACACTGATCACCATCATTATGTCGTTATTTCAGCATCCATTTTATCCATTTATTGCACTTAAATCACAGCTAAATAGCTAATTTTGGGTTCATCCAGCTGTGGTGAACCAGCCAATGTCGCAGATCCAGTGAATCCAGCTAGGTGAAATTCATTGATGTCATGAACCCAGACAGGACGGTGTTTGGTTACCTGGTGGATCTGGGACTTCAACATGTACAGAGCAGCAATAGTGGTGATTTCAGCCATGATTGATGAAACCTGATTGGTGTCTACATGGAGGTAAGCCCCGCCTCCTCTCTGGAGTGATGTAAATAAACACAAATAGTCTTACAGTCAAACTTGTGCGAGCCATGATATGTTCAAATTAGCTTTGTGTTTGATGCGAATGCGAAACACAACATAACAGTCCCTCCGCCACTCAGGGCCGCTGCTAAGGTTTTGGAGGCCCTAAGCATAACTAGTCCCCCCCCCCCGAGGCACACACCAAACCTTCAAAGTTCCACTCAAATCTTAAGTATTTTTTTAAATTGACATTAAATATAACTATGTACATTTGTTATATTATGTAATATATAGAATTTGAATTGAATTTTACCCCTCGATGATCAATAAAGTATCTATCTATCTATAACAGCCAGAACAGCAGCACCATTAGTAATATAAAGTAATGTATAAATAATAAATAAGTGATATATAGATTGCTGGGGTTGGTGGCTGCTTGTTGCACTGCCTGTAGAGGGTTGCTCATCATCTGATTCATCCTCCTGCCGACGTGGTGCTCCTTGAACAAACTTTAGCATTGACCCTGTGAATATGTTTTAAATAAAAAAATGTCATTAGTAAAAGCTAAATAAAAATACCAAAACATTAGGATTTTCTGATGAGACAAATATCATGTATCACACTACTGTTCACAATAAGATGACAAGTGACAAAAAATAGTCTTCTGTTTATCTGTAAAGCACTTCATTACATTGTGCTATCTAGTAGCCTATGTAGCCTATTTCCTATTTCATAGGAGAACTATATGATAGATGAAACTATGTTATTATTAATCTAGTGGAATATAGACAAATACCTTCATACAAGGCGTCCAATATCTACAGACTACAGTGACAACTGTCAATTATTTGCAAACGTGCCACATGCATTGTGAAATCTAGATTAGGCTATATAATTTAGGGATCAGAGCTCCATCAAATCCATTTGCAAGGTAACCTAGCCTAGGTTGCTGACGTTAGCTATGAGCAACATCACTGAACGTTATGTATCTTCTTTCGCTTTTTAGCTCCGGATTCATCTAGTCTTTTAGTTGTCATTATTATCTCTCAACATCCACAGATTGCTAATTATGGCCACTTCAAGCAGAAGCCCACACAGAGCAAACTCAGCAAAGACTCAAACTGGGCTATACCATTTCAGGGAAGCAGGGCGGAAAATGAAACATGCTAATTTTTCTAAGCGGATAACAAGGATAACTAGAAAATTCCCCCGCCGGGAAATTTTGAGAGGGAGGCAGTGGGCCGTCGCCCGGGGGTAAAAGTTTAAAGTTCAAACGGAGTTTCTAGGTGAAAGAATGACCGAGCAGAAGACATTTGACTAAAAAAACTACATTTCCCACTACTAAATGTAGTTTTTAGTACATTCCTGTCCACCAATCAGAGCACACCACTCGTGTCTCCATTTTAAAGTTTAAATGGAGTTTCTAGGTGAAAGTATGGACGAGAAGAAGACGTTTGACTAAAAAAACTACATTTCCCACTACTAAATGTAGTTCTTAGTACATTCCTGTCCACCAATCAGAGCACACCACTCGTGTCTCCATTTTAAAGTTTAAATGGAGTTTCTAGGTGAAAGTATGACCGAGCAAAAGACGTTTGACTAAAAAAACTACATTTCCCACTACTAAATGTAGTTTTTAGTACATTCCTGTCAACCAATCAGAGCACACCACTCGTGTCTCCATTTTAAAGTTTAAATGGAGTTTCTAGGTGAAAATATGCCCTGAACTCAGCTGTCACTCAAGTACTACCGAGTACTAGCGAGTACTACCGAGTACTACCAAGTACTACCGAGTACTACTGAGTCTCAAGTACTGAGAACTACTAGGTACAATGTATTGTCAAACAGTTGAGTGCTTCGCACTCAACTGTTTCCCAGTACATGTCACTGAACTCAGCTGCCACTCAAGTACTACCGAGTACTAGCGAGTACTAGCGAGTAGTACTGTGACTCAAGTACTGAGAACTACTAGGTACAATGTATTGTCAAACAGTTGAGTGCTTCGCACTCAACTGTTTCCCAGTACATGTCACTGAACTCAGCTGCCACTCAAGTACTACCGAGTACTACCGAGTACTAGCGAGTACTAGCGAGTAGTACTGAGACTCAAGTACTGAGAACTACTAGGTACAATGTATTGTCAAACAGTTGAGTGCTTCGCACTCAACTGTTTCCCTTTACAGGTCACTGAACTCAGCTGTCACTCAAGTACTACCGAGTACTAGCGAGTACTAGCGAGTACTAGCGAGTACTACCAAGTACTACCGAGTACTACTGAGTCTCAAGTACTGAGAACTACTAGGTATAATGTATTGTAAAACAGTTGAGTGCTTCGCACTCAACTGTTAGCCAATACATGTCACTGAACTCAGCTGTCACTCAAGTACTACCGAGCACTACCGAGTACTACCGAGTACTACCGAGTACTAGCGAGTACTACTGAGACTCAAGTACTGAGAACTACTAGGTACAGGTCACGGAACTCAGCTGTCACTCAAGTACTACCGAGTACTCCATTTTAAAGTTTAAATGGAGTTTCTAGGTGAAAGTATGGTCGAGCTGAAGACGTTTGACTAAAAAAACTACATTTCCCACTACTAAATGTAGTTCTTAGTACATTCCTGTCCACCAATCAGAGCACACCACTCGTCTCTCCATTTTAAAGTTTAAATGGAGTTTCTAGGTGAAAATATGCCCTGAACTCAGCTGTCACTCAATTTCTACCGAGTACTAGCGAGTACTACCGAGTACTACCAAGTACTACCGAGTACTACTGAGTCTCAAGTACTGAGAACTACTAGGTACAATGTATTGTCAAACAGTTGAGTGCTTCGCACTCAACTGTTTCCCTGTACAGGTCACTGAACTCAGCTGTCACTCAAGTACTAGCGAGTACTACCGAGTACTACCGAGTACTACCGAGTACTACTGAGTCTCAAGTACTGAGAACTACTAGGTACAATGTATTGTCAAACAGTTGAGTGCTTCGCACTCAACTGTTTCCCAGTACATGTCATTGAACTCAGCTGTCACTCAAGTACTAGCGAGTACTACCAAGTACTACCGAGTACTACTGAGTCTCAAGTACTGAGAACTACTAGGTACAATGTATTGTCAAACAGTTGAGTGCTTCGCACTCAACTGTTTCCCTGTACAGGTCACTGAACTCAGCTGTCACTCAAGTACTACCGAGTACTCCATTTTAAAGTTTAAATGGAGTTTCTAGGTGAAAGTATGGCTGAGCTGAAGAGGTTTGACTAAAAAAACTACATATCCCACTACTAATGTAGTTTTAGTACATTCCTGTCCTCCAATCAGAGCACACCTGCTGTCAGTTATGAAGATCAGTGCCACACAGTGCTGTCACCATGGCAACGGCCCTTGCTGCGTGTGTATGACTGCTTTGGAGCGTCTCTCTGCTTCTCTCTATCGCTCAATTCCCCCTCTGCGCATGGGTCCGAACAAAAGCATGCCACGCTCACACCGAAACTCCTATCGCCAAAATTTTCGCACCGTTAGCGCCACAAGACTCGGCTGAAGACACTGATGACTTTTATTTTTTCCTAGTGTCAGAAATGTGGACGCTAGGGCGAGTTAGAAATGCTGTTCAGATCAGGTTTCTTTGAAAATCTGCTTCTAAATTAACATTGGAGCGGATGACGAGAAAACCTGACTTGGCCGCGCTTAGAGGTTGCTAGTTCAAATTCTGTAAATCGCACAGACTTTTTGAGCACATTGTGAGCGACAGGACAAGTTTGTCTACAAAATTGGAAAATATCACGTCTGTAGAGTGAAGATTGTGGCCGGGAGGAGTTTGGAAAGAAAAAAACACTGAGAAGCCCCCACACTCTAAGCGATGATGTCACGCACTCTAGCCCAGAAGGTTCCGCGCAATACACACCCATTGTAATCTCAGGATTTCTCCCAAAACGATCATGGTCATTGAACAGTGATTGATCAAAAACTATATGAGCTATTGAAACGCGGATTGACACCCCAGGACACAAGACTTGTGTCTACGTTTTAGAGTTTAAATGGAGCTTCTAGGTGAAAGTATGACTGCGCAGCAGGCGTTTGAAAAGCTACCTTTTCTGTTTTGTTTTTTTCGCTCATTTTTTACTAATCCCATTCATTTCAATGGGGAAATTTCGGTGGTTTTTCGCGACTTACGTCGCGAAAAATTAATATTCTGGACTTCTTTTAAATAGCACACCGATCCCGATCAAGGCGCACGTTTTGATGTAACATTCGCGTAGGTGCTCGTTTTTGTTTGGCAGTTTTAGGGAATCAAAAAAAAAGAGGAAGAGGAACTAGAAAATTCCCCCGCCGGGAAATTTTGAGAGGGAGGCAGTGGGCCGCCGCCCGGGGGTAAAAGTTTAAAGTTTAAACGGAGTTTCTAGGTGAAAGTATGGCTGAGTTGAAGACGTTTGACTAAAAAAACTACATTTCCCACTACTAAATGTAGTTTTAGTACATTCCTGTCCACCAATCAGAGCACACCACTCGTGTCTCCATTTTAAAGTTTAAATGGAGTTTCTAGGTGAAAGTATGTCCGAGTAGAAGACGTTTGACTAAAAAAACTACATTTCCCATTACTAAATGTAGTTTTTAGTACATTCCTGTCCACTAATCAGAGCACACCACTCGTGTCTCCATTTTAAAGTTTAAATGGAGTTTCTAGGTGAAAGTATGGACGAGAAGAAGACGTTTGACTAAAAAAACTACATTTCCCACTACTAAATGTAGTTCTTAGTACATTCCTGTCCACCAATCAGAGCACACCACTCGTGTCTCCATTTTAAAGTTTAAATGGAGTTTCTGGGTGAAAGTATGGACGAGAAGAAGACGTTTGACTAAAAAAACTACATTTCCCACTACTAAATGTAGTTCTTAGTACATTCCTGTCCACCAATCAGAGCACACCACTCGTGTCTCCATTTTAAAGTTTAAATGGAGTTTCTGGGTGAAAGTATGGACGAGAAGAAGACGTTTGACTAAAAAAACTACATTTCCCACTACTAAATGTAGTTCTTAGTACATTCCTGTCCACCAATCAGAGCACACCACTCGTGTCTCCATTTTAAAGTTTAAATGGAGTTTCTGGGTGAAAGTATGGACGAGAAGAAGACGTTTGACTAAAAAAACTACATTTCCCACTACTAAATGTAGTTCTTAGTACATTCCTGTCCACCAATCAGAGCACACTACTCGTCTCTCCATTTTAAAGTTTAAATGGAGTTTCTAGGTGAAAATATGCCCTGAACTCAGCTGTCACTCAAGTACTACCGAGTACTAGCGAGTACTAGCGAGTACTACCAAGTACTACCGAGTACTACTGAGTCTCAAGTACTGAGAACTACTAGGTACAATGTATTGTCAAACAGTTGAGTGCGAAGCACTCAACTGTTTCCCTGTACAGGTCACTGAACTCAGCTGTCACTCAAGTACTACCGCACTTCGCACTCAACTGTATGCCAGTACTTGTGTCTCATTTTAAAGTTTAAATGGAGTGTCTAGGTGAAAGTATGGACGAGCAGAAGACGATTGACTAAAAAAACTACATATCCCACTACTAATGTAGTTTTAGTACATTCCTGTCCACCAATCAGAGCACACCACTCGTGTCTCCATTTTAAAGTTTAAATGGAGTTTCTAGGTGAAAATATGCCCTGAACTCAGCTGTCACTCAAGTACTACCGAGTACTAGCGAGTACTAGCGAGTACTACCGAGTACTACCAAGTACTACCGAGTACTACTGAGTCTCAAGTACTGAGAACTACTAGGTACAATGTATTGTCAAACAGTTGAGTGCTTCGCACTCAACTGTTTCCCTTACAGGTCACTGAACTCAGCTGTCACTCAAGTACTACCAAATACTACCGAGTACTACCGAGTACTACCGAGTACTACTGAGACTCAAGTACTGAGAACTACTAGGTACAATGTATTGTCAAACAGTTGAGTGCTTCGCACTCAACTGTTTCCCTGTACAGGTCACTGAACTCAGCTGTCACTCAAGTACTTGCGAGTACTACCGAGTACTACCGAGTACTACCGAGTACTACTGAGTCTCAAGTACTGAGAACTACTAGGTACAATGTATTGTCAAACAGTTGAGTGCTTCGCACTCAACTGTTTCCCTGTACAGGTCACTGAACTCAGCTGTCACTCAAGTACTAGCGAGTACTACCGAGTACTACCGAGTACTACCGAGTACTACTGAGTTTCAAGTACTGAGAACTACTAGGTACAATGTACTTGCAAACAGTTGAGTGCTTCGCACTCAACTGTATGCCAGTACTTGTGTCTCATTTTAAAGTTTAAATGGAGTGTCTAGGTGAAAGTATGGCTGAGCTGAAGAGGTTTGACTAAAAAAACTACATATCCCACTACTAATGTAGTTTTAAGTACATTCCTGTCCACCAATCAGAGCACACCACTCGTGTCTCCATTTTAAAGTTTAAATGGAGTTTCTAGGTGAAAGTTTGTCCGAGTAGAAGACGTTTGACTAAAAAAACTACATTTCCCATTACTAAATGTAGTTTTTAGTACATTCCTGTCCACCAATCAGAGCACACCACTCGTGTCTCCATTTTAAAGTTTAAATGGAGTTTCTAGGTGAAAGTATGGACGAGAAGAAGACGTTTGACTAAAAAAACTACATTTCCCACTACTAAATGTAGTTCTTAGTACATTCCTGTCCACCAATCAGAGCACACCACTCGTGTCTCCATTTTAAAGTTTAAATGGAGTTTCTGGGTGAAAGTATGGACGAGAAGAAGACGTTTGACTAAAAAAACTACATTTCCCACTACTAAATGTAGTTCTTAGTACATTCCTGTCCACCAATCAGAGCACACCACTCGTCTCTCCATTTTAAAGTTTAAATGGAGTTTCTAGGTGAAAATATGCCCTGAACTCAGCTGTCACTCAAGTATTACCGAGTACTAGCGAGTACTAGCGAGTACTACCAAGTACTACCGAGTACTACTGAGTCTCAAGTACTGAGAACTACTAGGTACAATGTATTGTCAAACAGTTGAGTGCTTCGCACTCAACTGTTTCCCTGTACAGGTCACTGAACTCAGCTGTCACTCAAGTACTAGCGAGTACTACCGAGTACTACCGAGTACTACTGAGTCTCAAGTACTGAGAACTACTAGGTACAATGTATTGTCAAACAGTTGAGTGCTTCGCACTCAACTGTTTCCCAGTACATGTCACTGAACTCAGCTGTCACTCAAGTACTACCGAGTACTACCGAGTACTACCAAGTACTACCGAGTACTACTGAGACTCAAGTACTGAGAACTACTAGGTACAATGTACTTGCAAACAGTTGAGTGCTTCGCACTCAACTGTATGCCAGTACTTGTGTCTCATTTTAAAGTTTAAATGGAGTGTCTAGGTGAAAGTATGGACGAGCAGAAGAGGTTTGACTAAAAAAACTACATATCCCACTACTAATGTAGTTTTAGTACATTCCTGTCCTCCAATCAGAGCACACCTGCTGTCAGTTATGAAAATCAGTGCCACACAGTGCTGTCACCATGGCAACGGCCCTTGCTGCGTGTGTATGACTGCTTTGGAGCGTCTCTCTGCTTCTCTCTAACGCTCAATTCCCCCTCTGCGCATGGGTCCAAACAAAAGCTTGCCACGCTCACACCGAAACTCCTATCGCCAAAATTTTCGCACCGTTAGCGCCACGAGACTCGGCTGAAGACACTGATGACTTTTATTTTTTCCTAGTGTCAGAAATGTGGACGCTAGGGCGAGTTAGAAATGCTGTTCAGATCAGGTTTCTTTGAAAATCTGCTTCTAAATTAACATTGGAGCGGATGACGAGAAAACCTGACTTGGCCGCGCTTAGAGGTTGCTAGTTCAAATTCTGTAAATCGCACAGACTTTTTGAGCACATTGTGAGAGACAAGACAAGTTTGTCTACAAAATTGGAAAATATCACGTCTGTAGAGTGAAGATTGTGGCCGGGAGGAGTTTGGAAAGAAAAAAACACTGAGAAGCCCCCACACTCTAAGCGATGATGTCACGCACTCTAGCCCAGAAGGTTCCGCGCAATACACACCCATTGTAATCTCAGGATTTCTCCCAAAACGATCATGGTCATTGAACAGTGATTGATCAAAAACTATATGAGCGATTGAAACGCGGATTGACACACCAAGACAGAAGACTTGTGTCTACGTTTTAGAGTTTAAATGGAGTTTCTAGCTGAAAGTATGACTGAGCAGCAGGCGTTTGAAAAGCTACATTTTCTGTTTTGTTTTTTTCGCTCGTCCCATTCATTTCAATGGGGAAATTTCAGTGGTTTTTCGCGACTTACGTCGCGAAAAATTAATATTCTGGACATTTTTGAAGTAGCACACCGATCCCGATCAAGGCGCACGTTTTGATGTTACATTCGCGTAGGTGCTCGTTTTTGTTTGGCAGTTTTAGCGAATCAAAAAAAGGTAAGAAGAGGAAGAATAAGAAGAAACTAGAAAATTCCCCCGCCGGGAAATTTTGAGAGGGAGGCAGTGGGCCGCCGCCCGGGGGTAAAAGTCTAAAGTTTAAACGGAGTTTCTAGGTGAAAGTATGCCCGAGTAGACGACGTTTGACTCAAAAAACTACATTTCCCACTACTAAATGTAGTTTTTACTACATTCCTGTCCACCAATCAGAGCACACCACTCGTGTCTCCATTTTAAAGTTTAAATGGAGTTTCTAGGTGAAAGTATGACCGAGCAGAAGACGTTTGACTAAAAAAACTACATTTCCCATTACTAAATGTAGTTTTTAGTACATTCCTGTCCACCAATCAGAGCACACCACTCGTGTCTCCATTTTAAAGTTTAAATGGAGTTTCTAGGTGAAAGTATGGACAAGAAGAAGACGTTTGACTAAAAAAAACTACATTTCCCACTACTAAATGTAGTTCTTAGTACATTCCTGTCCACCAATCAGAGCACACCACTCGTGTCTCCATTTTAAAGTTTAAATGGAGTTTCTGGGTGAAAGTATGGACGAGAAGAAGACGTTTGACTAAAAAAACTACATTTCCCACTACTAAATGTAGTTCTTAGTACATTCCTGTCCACCAATCAGAGCACACCACTCGTGTCTCCATTTTAAAGTTTAAATGGAGTTTCTGGGTGAAAATATGGACGAGAAGAAGACGTTTGACTAAAAAAACTACATTTCCCACTACTAAATGTAGTTCTTAGTACATTCCTGTCCACCAATCAGAGCACACCACTCGTGTCTCCATTTTAAAGTTTAAATGGAGTTTCTAGGTGAAAGTATGACCGAGCAAAAGACGTTTGACTAAAAAAACTACATTTCCCACTACTAAATGTAGTTTTTAGTACATTCCTGTCCACCAATCAGAGCACACCACTCGTGTCTACATTTTAAAGTTTAAATGGAGTTTCTAGGTGAAAATATGCCCTGAACTCAGCTGTCACTCAAGTACTACCGAGTACTAGCGAGTACTAGCGAGTACTACCAAGTACTACCGAGTACTACTGAGTCTCAAGTACTGAGAAATACTAGGTACTATGTATTGTCAAACAGTTGAGCGCTCCGCGCTCAACTGTATGCCAGTACATGTCACCAAGGTCAGCTGTCACTCAAGTACTACCAATTACTACCAAGTACTACCAAGAACTACAGAGTACTACTGAGACTCAAGTACTGAGAACTACTAGGTACTATGTATTGTCAAACAGCTGAGCGCTTCGCGCTCAACTGTTTGCCAGTACATGTCACCGAGGTCAGCTGTCACTCAAGTACTACCAATTACTACCAAGTACTACCAAGAACTACAGAGTACTACTGAGACTCAAGTACTGAGAAATACTAGGTACTATGTATTGTCAAACAGTTGAGCGCTCCGCGCTCAACTGTATGCCAGTACATGTCACCAAGGTCAGCTGTCACTCAAGTACTACAATTACTACCAAGTACTACAGAGACTCAAGTACTGAGAACTACTAGGTACTATGTATTGTCAAACAGCTTAGCGCTTCGCGCTCAACTGTTTGCCAGTACATGTCACCGAGGTCAGCTGTCACTCAAGTACTACCAATTACTACCAAGTACTACCAACTACTACAGAGTACTACTGAGACTCAAGTACTGAGAACTACTAGGTACTATGTATTGTCAAACAGTTGAGCGCTTCGCGCTCAACTGTATGCCAGTACATGTCACCGAGGTCAGCTGTCACTCAAGTACTACAAAGTACTACCAAGTACTAGGTACTATGTATTGTTTGAAAAACTACAACTCTGCCAGTCAGAGCGCACCTGCTATCACTTCGGAGTGAGACAGAGACAGTTAGTCTCCATTTTAAAGTTTAAATGTAGTTTCTAGGTGAAAGTATGGCTGAGTTGACGATGGACTACACTTCCCAAGGACTGCTCCTCTCTGTCCACCAATCAGAGCACACCTGCTGTGAGTTATGAAGCTCAAAGCCACAGGTGCTCCATCACCATAGCAACGCCCCTCTGCATGTGTGTGTCTGTGTCTGTGACTCTCGAAAGCCTCTATCTGTGTCTGAATTTCAGTTTTGTGCAGTCTCCGAACAAAAGCTTCCCACACTCACACCGAAAGTCCTATCGGCAAAATTTCCACACCGTTAGCGCCACAAGACTCTGATGAAGACACTGATGACTTTTACTTTTTCCTAGTGTCAGAAATGTGGACGCTAGGGCGAGTTAGAAATGCTGTTCGTTTCAGGTTTCTTTGAAAATCTGCTTCTAAATTAACATTAGAGCGGATGACGAAAAAAATGGACTTGGCCGCGCTTAGAGGTTGCTAGTTCAAATTCTGTAAATGTCACAGAGATTTTGAGCACATTGTGAGAGACAGGACAAGTTTCTCTACAAAATTGGAAAATATCACGTCGGTAGAGTCAAGATTGTGGCCGGGAGGAGTTTGGAAAGGAAAAAAATCTGAGAAGCCCTCACACTCTAAGCGATGATGTCACGCACTCTAGCCCAGAAGGTTCCGCGCAATACACACCCATTATAAACTCATGATTTCTCCCAAAATGATCATGGTCATTGAACAGTGATTGATCAGAAACTATATGACCTATTGAAACGCGGATTGGCACACCCGGACACAAGACTTGTGTCTACGTTTTAGAGTTTAAATGGAGTTTCTAGGTGAAAGTATGACTGAGCAGCAGGCGTTTGAAAAGCTACCTTTTCTGCTTTTTTTTTTTCTTTTTTTTTCGCTCGTCCCATTCATTCCTATGGGATTTTTTGAGGTGGTTTTTCGCGACTTACGTCGCGAAAAATTAATATTCTGGACTTCTTTTAAGTAGCACACCGATCCCGATCAAGCCGCACGTTTTGATGTTACATTCGCCTAGGTGCTCGTTTTTGTTCGGTAGGAGTAGCGAATCAAAAAAACGGGAGGAGGAATAATAAGAAAAAACGCGCAGGAGAACAATAGGTGGCTGTGCTTCGCACAGCCACCTACTGTTTGTACCTACAAACAGTAGGTGGCTGTGCTTAGCACTGCCTCCCTAACTAGAAAATTCCCCCGCCGGGAAATTTTGAGAGGGAGGCAGTGGGCCGCCGCCCGGGGGTGTGTCTGTAAAAGTTTAAAGTTTAAACGGAGTTTCTAGGTGAAAGAATGACCGAGCAGAAGACGTTTGACTAAAAAAACTACATTTCCCATTACTAAATGTAGTTTTTAGTACCTTCCTGTCCACCAATCAGAGCACACCACTCGTGTCTCCATTTTAAAGTTTAAATGGAGTTTCTAGGTGAAAGTATGGACGAGAAGAAGACCTTTGACTAAAAAAACTACATTTCCCACTACTAAATGTAGTTCTTAGTACATTCCTGTCCACCAATCAGAGCACACCACTCGTGTCTCCATTTTAAAGTTCAAATAGAGTTTCTGGGTGAAAGTATGGACGAGAAGAAGACGTTTGACTAAAAAAACTACATTTCCCACTACTAAATGTAGTTCTTAGTACATTCCTGTCCACCAATCAGAGCACACCACTCGTGTCTCCATTTTAAAGTTTAAATGGAGTTTCTAGGTGAAAATATGCCCTGAACTCAGCTGTCACTCAAGTACTACCGAGTACTAGCGAGTACTACCGAGTACTACCAAGTACTACCGAGTACTACTGAGTCTCAAGTACTGAGAACTACTAGGTACAATGTATTGTCAAACAGTTGAGTGCTTCGCACTAAACTTTTTCCCAGTACATGTCACTGAACTCAGCTGTCACTCAAGTACTACCGAGTACTACCAAGTACTACCGAGTACTACTGAGTCTCAAGTACTGAGAACTACTAGGTACAATGCATTGTCAAACAGTTGAGTGCTTCGCACTCAACTGTTTCCCAGTACATGTCACTGAACTCAGCTGTCACTCAAGTACTACCGAGTACTACCAAGTACCACCGAGTACTACTGAGACTCAAGTACTGAGAACTAGTAGGTACTATGTACATGCAAACAGTTGAGTGCTTCGCACTCAACTGTTTCCCAGTACATGTCACTGAACTCAGCTGTCACTCAAGTACTACCGAGTACTACCGAGTACTACTGAGACTCAAGTACTGAGAACTACTAGGTACAATGTATTGTCAAACAGTTGAGTGCTTCGCACTAAACTTTTTCCCAGTACATGTCACTGAACTCAGCTGTCACTCAAGTACTACCGAGTACTACCAAGTACTACCGAGTACTACTGAGTCTCAAGTACTGAGAACTACTAGGTACAATGCATTGTCAAACAGTTGAGTGCTTCGCACTCAACTGTTTCCCAGTACATGTCACTGAACTCAGCTGTCACTCAAGTACTACCGAGTACTACCAAGTACCACCGAGTACTACTGAGACTCAAGTACTGAGAACTAGTAGGTACTATGTACATGCAAACAGTTGAGTGCTTCGCACTCAACTGTTTCCCAGTACATGTCACTGAACTCAGCTGCCACTCAAGTACTACCGAGCACTACCGAGTACTACCGAGTACTACCGAGTACTAGCGAGTACTACTGAGACTCAAGTACTGAGAACTACTAGGTACAGGTCACTGAACTCAGCTGTCACTCAAGTACTACCGAGTACTCCATTTTAAAGTTTAAATGGAGTTTCTAGGTGAAAGTATGGCTGAGCTGAAGAGGTTTGACTAAAAAAACTACATATCCCACTACTAATGTAGTTTTAGTACATTCCTGTCCTCCAATCAGAGCACACCTGCTGTCAGTTATGAAGATCAGTGCCACACAGTGCTGTCACCATGGCAACGGCCCTTGCTGCGTGTGTATGACTGCTTTGGAGCGTCTCTCTGCTTCTCTCTATCGCTCAATTCCCCCTCTGCGCTTGGGTCCGAACAAAAGCTTGCCACGCTCACACCGAAACTCTTATCGCCAAAATTTTCGCACCGTTAGCGCCACGAGACTCGGCTGAAGACACTGATGACTTTTATTTTTTCCTAGTGTCAGAAATGTGGACGCTAGGGCGAGTTAGAAATGCTGTTCATATCAGGTTTCTTTGAAAATCTGCTTCTAAATTAACATTGGAGCGGATGACGAGAAAACCTGACTTGGCCGCGCTTAGAGGTTGCTAGTTCAAATTCTGTAAATCGCACAGACTTTTTGAGCACATTGTGAGAGACAGGACAAGTTTGTCTACAAAATTGGAAAATATGACGTCTGTAGAGTGAAGATTGTGGCCGGGAGGAGTTTGGAAAGGAAAAAACTCTGAGAAGCCCCCACACTCTAACTGATGATGTCACGCACTCTAGCCCAGAAGGTTCCGCGCAATACACACCCATTATAATCTCATGATTTCTCCCAAAACGATCATGGTCATTGAACAGTGATTGATCAAAAACTATAAGAGCTATTGAAACGCGAATTGACACACCAAGACAGAAGACTTGTGTCTACGTTTGAGAGTTTAAATGGAGTTTCTAGGTGAAAGTATGACTGAGCAGCAGGCGTTTGAAAAGCTACCTTTTCTGCTTTTTTTTTTTGGCTCGTCCCATTCATTTCAATGGGGAAATTTCGGTGGTTTTTCGCGACTTACGTCGCGAAAAATTAATATTCTGGACTTCTTTTTAGTAGCACACCGATCCCGATCAAGGCGCACGTTTTGATGTTACATTCGCGTAGGTGCTCGTTTTTGTTTGGCAGTTTTAGGGAATCAAAAAAAAAGAGGAAGAGGAAGAATAAGAAGAAAAAACACGCAGGATTTCAATAGGTGGCTGTGCTTCGCACAGCCACCTACTGTTTGTCTCTGCAAACAGTAGGTGGCTGTGCTTAGCACTGCCTCCCTAACTAGAAAATTCCCCCGCCGGGAAATTTTGAGAGGGAGGCAGTGGGCCGCCGCCCGGGGGTAAAAGTTTAAAGTTTAAACGGAGTTTCTAGGTTAAAGTATGACCGAGCAGACGACGTTTGACTAAAAAAACTACATTTCCCACTACTAAATGTAGTTCTTAGTACATTCCTGTCCACCAATCAGAGCACACCACTCGTGTCTCCATTTTAAAGTTTAAATGGAGTTTCTAGGTGAAAGTATGACCCAGCAAAAGACGTTTGACTAAAAAAACTACATTTCCCACTACTAAATGTAGTTTTTAGTACATTCCTGTCCACCAATCAGAGCACACCACTCGTGTCTCCATTTTAAAGTTTAAATGGAGTTTCTAGGTGAAAGTATGACCGAGAAGAAGACGTTTGACTAAAAAAACTACATTTCCCAATACTAAATGTAGTTTTTAGTACATTCCTGTCCACCAATCAGAGCACACCACTCGTGTCTCCATTTTAAAGTTTAAATGGAGTTTCTAGGTGAAAGTATGACCGAGCAGAAGACGTTTGACTAAAAAAACTACATTTCCCAATACTAAATGTAGTTTTTAGTACATTCCTGTCCACCAATCAGAGCACACCACTCGTGTCTCCATTTTAAAGTTTAAATGGAGTTTCTAGGTGAAAATATGCCCTGAACTCAGCTGTCACTCAAGTACTACCGAGTACTAGCGAGTACTAGCGAGTACTAGCGAGTACTACCAAGTACTACCGAGTACTACTGAGTCTCAAGTACTGAGAACTACTAGGTACAATGTATTGTCAAACAGTTGAGTGCTTCGCACTCAACTGTTTCCCAGTACATGTCACTGAACTCAGCTGTCACTCAAGTACTACCGAGTACTACCAAGTACCACCGAGTACTACTGAGACTCAAGTACTGAGAACTACTAGGTACAATGTATTGTCAAACAGTTGAGTGCTTCGCACTCAACTGTTTCCCAGTACATGTCACTGAACTCAGCTGCCACTCAAGTACTACCGAGTACTAGCGAGTACTAGCGAGTATTAGCGAGTACTACTGAGACTCAAGTACTGAGAACTACTAGGTACAATGTATTGTAAAACAGTTGAGTGCTTTGCACTCAACTGTTAGCCAATACATGTCACTGAACTCAGCTGTCACTCAAGTACTACCGAGCACTACCGAGTACTACCGAGTACTAGCGAGTACTACTGAGACTCAAGTACTGAGAACTACTAGGTACAGGTCACTGAACTCAGCTGTCACTCAAGTACTACCGAGTACTCCATTTTAAAGTTTAAATGGAGTTTCTAGGTGAAAGTATGGCTGAGCTGAAGAGGTTTGACTAAAAAAACTACATATCCCACTACTAATGTAGTTTTAGTACATTCCTGTCCTCCAATCAGAGCACACCTGCTGTCAGTTATGAAGATCAGTGCCACACAGTGCTGTCACCATGGCAACGGCCCTTGCTGCGTGTGTATGACTGCTTTGGAGCGTCTCTCTGCTTCTCTCTATCGCTCAATTCCCCCTCTGCGCATGGGTCCGAACAAAAGCATGCCACGCTCACACCGAAACTCCTATCGCCAAAATTTTCGCACCGTTAGCGCCACGAGACTCGGCTGAAGACACTGATGACTTTTATTTTTTTCTAGTTTCAGAAATGTGGACGCTAGGGCGAGTTAGAAATGCTGTTCAGATCAGGTTTCTTTGAAAATCTGCTTCTAAATTAACATTGGAGCGGATGACGAGAAAACCTGACTTGGCCGCGCTTAGAGGTTGCTAGTTCAAATTCTGTAAATCGCACAGACTTTTTGAGCACATTGTGAGAGACAGGACAAGTTTGTCTACAAAATTGGAAAATATCACGTCTGTAGAGTGAAGACTGTGGCCGGGAAGAGTTTGGAAAGAAAAATCTACTGAGAAGCCCCCACACTCTAACTGATGATGTCACGCACTCTAGCCCAGAAGGTTCCGCGCAATACACACCCATTGTAATCTCAGGATTTCTCCCAAAACGATCATGGTCATTGAACAGTGATTGATCAAAAACTATATGAGCTATTGAAACGCGGATTGGCACACCAGCACACAAGACTTGTGTCTACGTTTTAGAGTTTAAATGGAGTTTCTAGGTGAAAGTATGACTGAGCAGCAGCCGTTTGAAAAGCTACCTTTTCTGCTTTTTTTTTTTCGCTCGTCCCATTCATTTCAATGGGAAAATTTCGTTGGTTTTTCGCGACTAGCGTCGCGAAAAATTAATATTCTGGACATTTTTGAAGTAGCACACCGATCGCGATCAAGGCGCACGTTTTGATGTTACATTCGCGTAGGTGCTCGTTTTTGTTTGGTAGTTTTAGCGAATCAAAAAAAGCGGGTAAGAGGAAGAATAATAAGAAAAAACACGCAGGATAACAATAGGTGGCTGTGCTTCGCACAGCCACCTACTGTTTGTCTCTGCAAACAGTAGGTGGCTGTGCTTAGCACTGCCTCCCTAATAATAAGAAGAAACACGCAGGATAACAATAGGTGGCTGTGCTTCGCACAGCCACCTACTGTTTGTCTCTGCAAACAGTAGGTGGCTGTGCTTAGCACTGCCTCCCTAACTATATAGTATGGCGGAATAACAACTGGAAGCACTTAGACGTCGGCGCAGTAATATCATCACTCAAAACATGACGGGACTATATACCTTCTGCTTGTTTTCACAACCCTGTACGATGCACGTTATAACCATGATGTTTGATTGTTCACAAACTATTTTACTACAACCTGATGCTTCATTTTGTGTAACCAAACTTGGGTCATGTAACTACTCACGTAACCGTATTTAAATAGGGACAACGTGGAAGTGCTTGGTCGCTTCTAACTTCACCCCCCTTTGGATCCTAAGGAATATACTAGGCCAAGCTACATGCTGGCAAATTAGCGCTGCGTGGAGTGCGCGCAAGAGCCATTGAGTGCATGCACAGAGGAGAGGGAGGTATGTATCACCTCGTCTAACATCAGAGCAGAACATAGTTCAGTATAGAAATGCGGTGGTGTTTTCCTTTAATTTGCACGAATTGAGTGATGGGGTACATTTTTTTACAAAAAACGGGCCTGTTCATAACTAATTCATATATTTTTTGCAATGTAATAATATAGCAATTATCATGACATTTTTTAATCAATCTTAATTTTGGTGGCCCCTGCCAGGTAGTTGGGGCCCTACGCGATCTGCGTACTCTGCGTATGCGGAGCGGCGGGCTGCCGCCACTCCAGAGAAGGGCAGGCTACCCAGCTAACTAGCTAACTAGCCAGACATCCGTCTCCGGAGGTGCGTCCGCTGTCTTCCCAGTGAGTTGTTACTAATACACTTTGCGGCCCCACTGACGAGCATTGTCACCATAACAACTAACAACGTCACCATTTTATTTTCGGCAAGATCACTGAAAACAGTCCATTCAACTCTGATTCTATTTCCACAGAGGAAAAGATTCATGGTGAAAACAGCTCTCTTGCTGTTCTGGCTTCTCAAGAAAAGTGTGCTCGGGTGTTGAGTCAGTAAGACCTTGGCTCCTTCCTATTTGCCGATTCTCCAGCCGTCACACAGGCAGCCTGTCGCTCACGACGTCACCATGACCCCAGTCTTCAGGAAACAGCCATTGTTGCAGTGAGGAACAGCAGCAAGCCGAGGAGACTGAATTGTGAAGTGTGTGTGTGTGTGCGTATGTGGTGGCACAAGTTCCTGTGATGGATGTGTCTTTCTTCCTGTTAGTACTTTCTCAGGAGCACTCTTTCTTCCTATGCTGTGAATCACACACATGCAGCCATGCTTTCTCCGGGGCTGCTGTGGGAGAGAAGCAGCGCAGGACGAAAGAGAAGAGGGAAATGAAAGAGTCAATTTCATTCCCCTCAGACCAAAGGATTCACCAAAGACCGGCTCATGTTCCCGTCAATCCGTTTCCCGAACACAGCCCGCCCCTCCCGTGTTCACAGTTTTTAATTCCAGCTGATAATCGCTGTGATACCTAAACGTTGCTTATTTGAGAGGGAGGGACCTCCGGGCTGATGCACCCAGACGAGAAGAGAAGCCCACCGCTTGTCTCAGATGAAGATAAAGACAAGCGCTAAAGCAGATCAGCTTCCCCCGTAGACCAATACTTCAAACCTGACCCTTGACCTCTCCGTTTGGGCCCGTCAGAATCATCTTTCCTCCTCTCTCTCTTTTTCGTCCAGCGCTCCCGAGAAAGAAGATCCCCGGTGCTGACCAGCACTCGTCACGTATGGCTGGTGGTGACAGCCACGTTCCCTCCGAGCCCTTTGTTCCCGAGGTCATCTCTGAAGCTCCTCTAACACTTAATTACATCTCTTCAGGGGACGAGGACAGGGGCGTCACATGCAAGGTGGACTTGAGCTCTTCAGTGGCCTTGACACAAACAAATGTTCTGGGAGGAGGACGTCAGGCATATGGTGGTCGCGGTGTATGGGGGGTTCTTTCAAGAGTTTGTGATTTTGAATTGAGTAAATCGTCAGGTTGGCTGTTCCTGAGTGATGGTGAGTCAGTGGCGGACATCTGGTCAGTGGTTCAGTGGAGGCCGTTGGGGGTCACACGGTGGCAGATATTGTGGGACGATAAAGGGGAAGAGGGGTAACAAATCAGCCAGCAGAAGAAGGAGATGTCTCTTTAAAGTGAAGATAAGGATCCTTATTTATAAGTCCCACAGAGGGGAAATTTACAACATGGTCCAAACATAACTGCTGATCATTGGACCAAATCCAAAACAAGTCAAACCAAACAAAACCAGACGGAAATGTGATGCGTCGCCAACAACATGGGCGTGGGACCCATTGTATGAGGCTGGGACGAGTCCCACACACTTTTTACTTTGGACCCCCCACTTTTAGCGTGTCTAAAGTCAGTCATCTGTCTGTCCACTCAGCACTATTTTCAGTTTCAGTTTCAGTTGTGAATCAGTTAGTTTCAGTGTAACAGCTGATCCTTGTAGAGGTTCCTGTTCTGATCAATAACAGCTGACTGGTCCTCAACATGTATCTAGTTAATTACCAGGATGTTGATTTCTGTCACTTGAGGAAATGAGCTCCGAATAGAAGATCCTCTGAATTATTCATGGAATCAATTTCTACCTTTAGCTTTTTAATATTTTAAATTCAGGAGCCAACCACTTGACAAAATGTACCCATATGTCTTTCTCCTGCTACAGATACAAGTATCAAACCACATGCATCACAATACAGGAAATCATATCCAATCTGTGAGTATATGTCTAGGGGAGGACCCGTGGTCAGCAATGGTGTTTCCAGAATAATTATTACTTCAAAAAATATGAACCTTTAGGTAATATTTGACTAATATGTATACATTTCATTAAAAATATTTTGTTTGACTCGCTTATTTCTGATCACTGATAGAGAACCAACAAAACTATGTGTACAAACCATAAATAATAAATAATAAACCAGACGGTCTATGGTTCAAACAAGGCTGCTGCTTGGATCATTTGAAGTGTTGATGGAGCAGCTACAGTCCCATCCCAACGCCATTCAGAACACAAGCATTTTAAAAGTGATTTGCTCATCATCTCGCAGATAGAAAAAACAAACCATCACTTTCATTCTTACAATTCAATAAAACCCTTTTTGGGTTCACACGGCTGTAGTAAAACGTGTGGCTTGCTATTGAATGCATGCAGTGTCAGAACTACTCTCTTACTATGGATGCAACTCTCCACTCCACTGACCTCCTAAACCTCCTCTCCTCCAAATTATCAATCTTCTTCCTCCTAAAACCTCCACCATGCTCCCGC
Source organism: Eutrigla gurnardus (assembly GCF_963514095.1). NCBI lineage: Eukaryota > Metazoa > Chordata > Actinopteri > Perciformes > Triglidae > Eutrigla > Eutrigla gurnardus. The sequence continues at coordinate 2,545,912 of NC_139926.1, forward strand.
CTTTGTCTCCCTGTGCTCCTCACCTCTCCCATACCCGGCCTGAGGTGAAAGGGCTGTTCTCATTCAGGGCAGGGGAGGTGGGGGGGGGGGGTCTCCATCCTCAATGGCTCTTTATGCCAGGACCCCTGGGCCATCAACATGACAATGTGACAATGTGGCTGGGCTTTTTAAAAGAGATCCTGTGTTTGTTAAGTGTTTATCCCCCTGAAGAGCAACCACGGGGCAGGGTCAGGGGACCTGAAAAGTGCTCGAGAAAGAAGAGGGCCAACTTTGATCACACAATGTGAAAGGGATGGACTTTTTTGATTAACTTGATCTAGGAGGCCTGGTTTGTTTAGGCTTTTTTTTTAGAGTGTATCTGAGTTCTACGGATAATCTATAATTCATCAAAATAATTCAGGCGGATATTTGAAATGATAAGAAACCCTTACATGAATAGGCGCTATATTATATTGATATATTGAGTATTACTTAGAATGACTTGCAGTGCCATGAACATACCTTAAAGGGATTTGATACTGAGGGAATATGTAATATTTTCCAGACTTATCAATTCTTGTGTGCCTTATGAACTGACCAGTGAGATCACTGAGGTTTAATGTTAATGGTATCAATAGAAGCTCCACTCAAACATAGAGACAACTTCATACTTCCTGTATCACATGTATTTGGTCAATGTGACTTAACTGTTGTCATCTGCCCATTAACACAAGGGTCCAGTTAGTGGGGTATGCATGCACCTCTACAAGATGCCAAGAAGATGAAGAAGAAGATAACAAACCGCTAAAAAATGTAAATGTAAATGTAAATGTGTGTGCCAGGCGGCAACCTCCAGTTCTGAAAGGTGAAGTCAGATCTGAAATTGCTTAAGATAGCATTCTCTCTGCTGGACATGTAGGACATTATGATCCCTTTAGAGTCCAACAGACCAGAAAGCAGGGGATGCTTTAGGGGGCGGGGCCACTTGGTGATTGACAGGTCGCTACCAATGCAGCTACTCAGATGACTTTAACACTTAGCTGTAAAGTTGACCTTAAATTATGAAGCTAACTTTGTTAGCAGCTTCAACACCAGAATCCAGATGGATCCAGATACAGTAAGGGTGCTGCTCTGCTGCTTGTGTTTGTTAGATCCACCTGTCGCTTCTCCACAGTCCAAATATGGTCACTTCCTTCACTGGTTGCAAAAATCCAAGGTGCTGACTGCCAAAAAAAAAAAAAAAACTCGAAGCTTCAACTGTAGTCCACAAACCAACGAGTGACATCACGATGACTACATCCACTTCTTATATACAGACTATGGTGCATTCGTGTGTGCATCTGTGAGTGAGTTAGTGTGCACCTCTGTGTCTGTCCACGGCTAGTCTTGCATTCTGCTGCAGCAAACTTTGTAATATTTTAGGTGCCCTGTTATTGCTGCATGCTGGAGGACCGCTTGTGGTTGCAGTGACTAACACTTCCTTAAAACACATTATTTTGTACTCTATTTTATAATGCTCTAGACTGCCTGCTGCCTTCTCACTCACTATTGTTAGCCGGCCTTAGACTGGGCTGCTGTGATAATACAGCTGAGTGCATCGAAATGGGCACGTTTTCTGTAACGTCATGTTCAAATCTGGCAAATTAAGCCATATCTGGTGCTGGGTTCAACATGACTGATTCATTTTGGTGACATAGTAGAGTCAAAGGTTTTTAAAGAGGTTTTTTTTTTATCACTTTCATTCAGAAAAGGACATCAACATATAAAAAAAAATCTATTTTCCCATGTTTTTAGGATTATCTTATGAATGATATTCGAACAAACCCCTCTGTAAAAAAAGAAACGTCAGAATAAAAATTGGAATGAAGTTGAAAACTTTATGTTTTTCAGTGTTACTGAAGTGGAGATTTCTGCCTCAGAGTCTGAGACAAACCTCATTTTGAGAAAACAGCCATAAAAGATTGTAAAATCATACATTTTGAAGATACTAAAGGCAGATAGGGTAAATTAAATAATAGATTCCATCCATCCATTTTCTACCGCTTATCCTGTATTTAGGGTCACGGGGGGGCTGGAGCCGATCCCAGCTGTCATTGGGCGAAGGCAGGGTACACCCTGGACAGGACGCCAGTCTATCACAGGGCCAACATGTAGAGACAAACAACCATTCACACCTACGGGCAATTTAGAGTCACCAATTAACCTATCCCCATCCTGCATGTCTTTGGACTGTGGGAGGAAGCCGGAGAACCCGGAGAGAACCCACGCTTACACGGGGAGAACATGCAAACTCCACACAGAAGGAACCCGGGCCGACCCGGGAATCGAACCCAGGACCCTCTTGCTGTGAGGCGAGAGTGCTACCCACTACACCACCGTGCAGCCCTAAATAATAGATTTCCCCAGTTAATTATTTATATTGAGATGTTTCAATTCATTATTGCACATTTTTTTAACTATTCTGTTTAAATAAATGAGGCATTGTGGAATGGTAACTTTTGTGAATTTGGGAGAAATCTACAGACTCAAATGGCAAAGTAGTCAAATAAACGGCTAAATGTGTATTTTGGATGTTTTCTTTCCACCAGTCTGAAAGAGGTCAAAACAGCCCAAAATGTACAGTGCATGTTTTTGCCAATTCTCATTTATTCCAACTAGAATTTAGAACTAGAAAAGGTAACAGTGATAGCAAAGGGACATATGTATTCAATAATCAATCGTCAATCAATCAATACTTCATTCAGGACACAGAAATGGTCCAGCCAATTCCATGACCATTTATCACAGTTGAACTGATACATTTCATGAAGTACCTCAGAGGATCACAGCTATGTGATTAATGCGGTCAGTGAGACATTTAAACAGTAGCCTGCTCATTTGGGCTAAACGACACCTTTAAGCCTTGACTGACATGTGATTATTCCTGACATATCCAAATTGTTTCCCTGAGATTAAATCTCGCATGGCATCCTTTCAAATGGGGATTAGAGGAACATGAAACCTGCTCTGGGGCCTTTGAAACCCTCTCCAACAACTCCATCTTCCCCGCTCGTGTTAACGCCTTCAACGTTCACCCCAAACCACCCAAGAGCAAAGCAGACAAACTCTGCAAATTCTTTCATTTACACAGCTTCTGCAATTCGGCTTCATTTTTTCTCTCCCAGCGGAGCCCTCACTGGAACTCCTTCCTCTCTACTTCCATGAAAGATTTTTTATTATTCATCAAAAGGAGCTTTAAGCACCTCTCCCTTCCCGTTCCACGAATGAAAAACAAGACATCTCTGGCTCTTTAATGCTGATTCCTCTCATCTGTGAGAACAGAATTTGTGGATCATTAAAATAGAACACAACCACAAGTTACAGAAAATTGATTATTTGGCTCCGAGCAGAGGAATTAGAAAGAGGGAGGGCAGGCCGCAAAAACCGTTCCTGGATGGATAAACCGAGACTTGCCCTCAATTTCTAGCAGTAAAATCCCATCATTTCTCTCTTTGCCTCAATTCTGAGGAATTTGTATTTCTGTGGCGGCGGTGCTCACACTCAATCTGACAATACAGACTCATGGATGAATGCACGCTCAACACAAAAGCCCCTTTTCATGTGTGCGGGTATGAAAGTGACACATCTGACAACTGTTAGAACTAAACGAAACTAAAAGTTTGATCTACAATCGAGTCCTTGTGAACAAATTATTTCTTTCTACTAAAATTAGATCCAGAGATGCTGGAACCTGCAGGTAATTAGAAAAAATCCAAATGACAAAAAAAAAAAAGCCTTCTGAAGTCAGAGCACTTTCATTTTTAGCTTGAGTGGTGTGACCTTTTTTTAAGGCTGATTCACTGGGCTTTTTGAGTTATGTGTTTTTAAATATAGTAATGGCAGTTTATTTTGAGCGCAGCACTCCGGGGAGAGTTATCACAATGGCCTCATTTTGCCAGAGTGGGACAGCAATCTTTTAGTGCAGGACTGTGTCATTGTCAAGTTGCGCCTTTTTTTTATTTCTCCCTCACTCTGGTTATCAGATGTTCTTGGTGCTATATTTACATAACTCGGATAAAAGCATCATTTTAGCCCCTGATAGTGCATGAAAACAACAGTTAAAAATGGACATATAGGTCAAATGAGGACAAAGATTGAAATCAGTGGAGTTCTGCTCCGCTCGCTGTCAAAACAAAAGGCAGCAGAGAAAACACATGCAATTAACCATTCCAGTTTACACTTCTTCTTTTCCTCAACAGCTAAGTGGCTGAGCCTTTTCTCCTCTTTCAGGTGTTCATCATAGACCCTTACAGCTTCGACACAGTGATGACATACATGAGTGTGCACATGCAGTTTGGCAAGAGAGGTATGACAGAGTGCAATAGCTTATCAAGCTACACAAAAGCATTGACTGCCAAAGACAGGGAACGAACATAATCAAATATTCCATATATTTTTCTTTTCCATAACCTCCCCAGATCTGTGAGCTGTTAGTGAGCGGGTACAATCATTTGCAAGCGGCCCAATATTTAATGGCCACATACGGTATATAGTGCATGTGTTGTCTGACCCTGTTTACAATGGTGTGTTATCTTTGACTCAACCATCCGATAAAAGGTCAATTATTATTTACTTTTGTTCATTTGTGCACACACATTCATTTGAGTACAGAATACTTCAAATCCACAAATCCATAATTTGTATGCAAACTGCATTAAATTGAGAGCATACATGTTATTTGTGTGCATGAATAAAGATCCCCCCCATAACGTCAGTAAGATTGAAATATATCCTGTGTAGCTAAAATGGAGTGTCACATTCCCAACAATGAACAATCTTTATGGAGAGAATGGAAAGTCCCTTTTCTCCACTTGGGACTTTGGGCCTAATATTATATATATATATATATATAGTGCGATAGACCTGTCCAGGGTGAACTCTGCCTTCGCCCAATGTCAGCTGGGATTGGCTCCAGCCCCCCCAGGATAAGCGGTAGACAATGGATGTGTATATATATATAAAGTAACAGTAGGACTAATTATGAATGGGATGTAACAGAAAAAGTATTATTACCATACATGTTAGGTTAAAATAAATACTATAAAGACATGTTTATTTGCGCATATTTGATCACGGATTGCTTTAAACCAGCATAGCAGACATATATTCCCCAATATAATATAAAACTCCTATTTCTACATATTTCTCTTAAAGAAAAGTAAGGCCAACTGTACATTTACATCATGGATGCATTGATTTGACTGGCAATCCCGAAGACTGCCGGGAAATACCGAAAGCCGCGGTGCCTGCTGGGAAACTGTAAACTCGCGAATCCGCCATCTTTCTTTAGAGAGAGCTAGTGGGACAAAATTACAACCAGTTTGAATGATTATTTCTCCAAAATAGAATAGCTGAAGCAATTGCTGTTGGTCTATTATTGTAGATAAAACGTTTAAACAGGCGTGCGCGGGACGGAATTCCAGATATTACCGTTTTATCAGACATAAGACAGTAGTTTGGTGCAAGCGCGCTACTGACGTTACTGGAGGTGGTCAACATGGGCCGATCTCGGAGCCGCAGCTCATCACGGTCCAAACACTCCAAAAGCAGCAAGCACAGCAAGAAACGAAGCCGGTCTCGGTCGCGATCCAAGGACAGGGAGCGGTCCAAGAAGCGATCCAAGTCCCGGGAATCGAAAAGGAACCGTCGCAGAGAATCTCGTTCTCGTTCGCGATCTACCACAGCCTCGTCCCGCAGAGAAAGACCAGCCTCGCCTCCGGAGCGAATCGACATCTTCGGTAGGACGCTGAGCAAGAGAAATGCTCTAGACGAGAAGCAGAGGAAGGAGGAGGAAGAAAGAAGGGCAGAAATGGAAAGACAAAGGAAGATGTAAGTATATTTGAACAAAACACTCGGAACCGAACGTTATACAGTTATATAACGTTGCCTATGTTGAACTGCAAGATGCGCTAATGCTAGGTTAGCTGCGTTCGGTTGTGTATATAGCATTAGCTCCTTGCATTAGCAAGCTAGCAGCCATAGCATGCTAACGTCAGCTCGGCTCCGCAGGGCCCCGAGGAAGATGAGTATCCCTGTCAGCAGACTGCTGCAGCGCAGAGGCCGGTTCACTCACAGCTGTACTGTAACAGAAGCTTGAGGCCATTTGGGATTTGAAGATAGCTGATTTTATTGTTATGTTATATGATTAAGACGCTCATTTATTATTTTTTGTATGAATTCTAACTTTAATAAACATAAACAGATATCATGAGGAAGTCGTCATATAGAAAGCAAACACTGCGAAATAAACGTCCCTGCAGTTCTGGCCATCTATTATCATAAACTGTGACTGAATGTTGCTTCTTGGGTCCAGACTAAGTAGAAGGGACTTATCTAAATCAACATAGGATGTGGCGGCCATGTTTTCTGTGTACCATTAACATTGGACCGTTCCAGCTGGCCATGTCTGTATTAGTACTGAGGTGAGGTTGTCCAGTAACGACTATCAGTGACAACACGAGGCAGAGAGAGACAGAATACATGAGCAATATTTAACACAATGCTTCATCCATACACGCTTATTACACCGTTGGAAACAACAGTGATATAGTCAGGTGACTGTCAATATTGTTGAGATAATTTTCTCTAACACGTGCAAAATGAAGTCAGTGGAATTAGCAAGCTAGTTAGCTTACTAGGGGACAGCTGACTTGTAGCTTACTTGCTAATTCTGTCTTTCTTTAATGCTACACTGATTACAGAATAGAGCCTAACAGCGGCATCACTGGCTCTAATGGTCCCTCCGCCTCACTCCCCATCGCTCTGGAGAAGGACAACATGCCCAGCTAACTAGCCACCTCGCTAACTAGCCAGACATCAGTCTCGGGAGCTGCGTCCACTCTCGTCTCGCTATTTTCTTGTACTTCAAATGACCATGGGAAAACTGCTCAATGTCCATCGTTGAGACCTTTGAATCCACCCACTCCAAGTTTGATTTCACTGACTAGTCTGGCATTGTGACATGAAACAGCTGTGTCTCAGTCAAAAAGTAATCCACCAATGAGTGTTTACATAGCAGAGATTTAATTTGATTGGAAACAGTGGAAAGGCCCACCGCAATGTGTTTATTTTGTTTCTGTTGGCTTTGAATGATGTTTTATTCACTTTAACAATTGACATTTTTTAGCTTTTTTGGTTCAGAAACATCTTCACTGTGGTGGAAGCGGTTCACTCTTCCACAATCACCTGTATTAACGTCTGTGAGCTCGCCTTTTCACCACGGGTGTCAACCAGTGGCTCTTTCCTTAGAAAATAATTCAAAACGGTTTTTAATGCAAGTCATTTATGGAGCAAACCAAACAGTTGTAAGGTACGTCCTGTTTATGTGCTTGTCTGGTAAAAAAAATGCTATTTTAAGCCCCTTACCTGCTAACCCTCACCCTTCCTCGACCCTTCCTGAAGGTGTTTGGTTGATGTTGAAAAATAGATTAGTGCATAAGACAGCATGGAAATTAGTTGGCATTGTAATATAATGCATTGTGGAGAAGCGCTCATCACTACAGGGAAGTGAGGAAGAGTTGGATTGTTACAACACTGTATCCAGCAGCAACAGTGAACTGCAGTCAGTGAGCTGCAGCCTGTAAAGGCCTGCTGTAGACAACATAGTCTAGCCCTGCCCTGCTTCTGCACAATGTGCTATGGCTTGTTTATTAACCACTTCATAAATATTACAAACGGTTTGTGTGCCCAGAAAATGTCAAGGACACACAGACAGACGACCATTCCTTGCTTTCAAGGTAGATGCATGTAAGAAAGCATGCTTATAGCATGGCTGTGTGACAGGAAAAACAAAGCAATGCTTTTTCAAAGATATGTTATGCAATATATAAAGCAAATACAAGAATATTCTGTGTTGTACTGTATATAGCTATAGCTAGCTATAAATGGTGAAGGGCAAACAAGTCACTCCCACAAGGCATGGTTAACAAGACAGGCTCCATGAATCATGTAATAAAAAACAGACTTGCATGTCGTTGCAATTTTTAAAAGTGTATTTATCATTTATTTATGCAGGGAGACCTTATGACTTGTGTTAAACTTATTGGAAAAAGATGTGCATCTTATCTGCGTTGCAAGAAAACGTATTTATAAAAAATGTAAGTGACTACAGCAGGTTTAGTGCCAAGAGTTTTCAGCATATTTTTGATGATTATTGGGATATCATGAATAGCAAAGATTTTCATATGGTCCTGTTAAGAAGCATGAAATGATTGAGTTTATTTGCAAACATTGTATGCCATTGTACGCCGGCGGTGTGACTCTTGTACATGTTCACATCGTGATATTGATGTTTAAATGATACGCAGTGCAGTCCTAGCTTCTAGTATAGAAGTTGGTTGGTTAGCCTTTTAGCAGTGTAATCCTCTTAATATTTGAATCAAGTGTGTGTGAGCGCGCGCGCGTGTGTGTGTGCGTGCGTGCGTGCGTGCGTGCGTGCGTGCGTGCGTGCGTGTGTGTGTGTGTGTGTGTGAGAGATCCAACCACTGTTGCTGCAGCAGTAAAGGTACTGCTCCAGGAGGTGCTAATAAAGTGCATTATTGTCACTAGTTTGCACACATAATCACAATGGGCTGTTTCTTCTCTGCTGCAGGGTTTTGTCTGTTGGACGGGGAACTGCTATTGTGAAGGTGTGTGTGGTAGCCAGAGGCACGCAGACACCTGAGATGTGAGCTGCTGCCGCACACCTGGTCTGCCGAGTGGCTCTTTTTTTACTGCTTAATGGCCAAGGGCCCCTAAACAGTATACAAATGTAAATATCCCAACACAGAGACTTGGTAGATAAGTCGGGTGGAGTCTCTGGTTTCCCAGTGGCCGACCGAATGAAAGCTGACCCGTGCAGGATAGGTTGCATGTTTACAGTCGTGCCACAAGTGATGTGACGACACCCCCCCCCAACTCGTACTTCCTGTTGAGAGTGGAAGGAAAAAAAGATGAGACTGTAAACAGGATGATAGGTGACCTGCATCAACCCCTCAGTCTGCATTGTAAGTCATGTTTTCACATTTGGAATACCTGGTCTGGACTGTGGTATGTTGTCAACTTGTCTTCAACGCTCCTGGCTTTACATCCGACATAGATGGAAAGACAGGTTTTGTGTACTTACAAGTCTTACATAATGGAGGTTAGTTTTTTCAAAAACTGCATCTCACCGGTTCACTGGCTACCACTTCTATTATTACACATTTTCTGAAAACATATCATCTTGTACACTAAAACTATATTATTAGCTTCATAATAGTTTTCAAGATTCTATGTAATCTTACATTGCTGTATGTCATGTGTAGAAAGCACAGTGTATGTTTCATGTAAATTGGAATATCACATAAGGATGACTTCTTGTTATGAGTAGTTATGAGTATACATTTTCATTGAAGTACAGGAAAAACATACAAAATGGAAAATGGCCAACTGAAATAATGGCAGCTATGTGGGCACCAAATTTGGCTAATCTTTCTCGAGCATCCCAAGACCCTTGATATGTGACGGTAACACTAACCTGTAGGGTTGCACGGTATACCGGTACTAATTTGGTACCGGGGTACTGAGGCATTTAAAACGGTACTATATTGCATTTGGACGGGACCGGTACTTGCAGCGCCGCCGGCAGCGCCCGCAACAGCGCCCGCAACAGCGCGGCGAACTCGCCACGTGACGTCACCGCGTTGTAACTACATCTGAGAGGACGAGGAGCGAGCCGCAGCTTGGGGAGATAAAAGGAAAAAGCAGGCAAGCCGGAGGAAACAGCTAGCAAGTTAGCGAGCAGCGTGGACTGGAGCAACAAACGGAGCAGGAGGAAAGCTTGGAGAGAGCGAGCGAGTGCGAGAAGCACGGAGAGGAGAATGTCTGCTGCAACCGTCACCACGCCGCAACTTGCGGACAAACCAGCGCCGCGAAGTGCGATATAGCCGTACTTTAGCTTAAAACAAATGAGCAAGGCGAGGCAGTTAACGCCGACGCACCACTGTGTAAACGGTGTTTAAAACATGCATGGCTAACAGCGGAAACGCCTCCGACTTAGCCAAACACTTAAAGGACAAGCATCCAGACCTGCACACTGAGCTCAGGGAACGACAGGTCATTTACTCAGGAAAAAAGCCACATTCAGTGCTAAAAGCAAGCGCCACCGCCCTTCATTCTTAACAAAAGTAGCTCTGGAAGAAAAAAATAGAGCTGGTTTATTTATGTTATTATATTTTATATTATATTATTGTATTTATATTTTAACATTTTTAAAATTGTGTGCATTAGAAAATCTTGTCTTTGTGGTATTTTATTTTATTTGCTGATTAATATGTTATTGTTCTTAGATTTTCTATTAAAATAAAGTCAGTAATGACATTTTTTGCGTTCACTTTTTATTTGAAAAAGTATTGAAAAGTACCGAAACATCGTGACAACACTACTAACCTGTAAAACCCTCTCCTGCATCCTAACCAGCTGTTGCCTTCAGTGGGGAGCGGCCACATCCACTGCAATATTATGCCGTTGGCATTGATGTGGCCTGTAAGACAACACTGTTTACGCTGTTTATTGATCGGGTGGTTGGGCTAAGCTGCTAACGGTAGCTTTGACTTGTTGTCATAGCAACCGCAAACATCCGGTCAAGCATCGTGTTTCCTTCCTCTTTGACCTCTATAATAAAGTAGCAAATCCATGACTTTATAAAGCAGCAACTTTTTTTTCCTCTGAAACATTGCCTCCTCTCGGCTCTGTTTTTTCCTACTTGGCCCAAACACGCCGTCGTAGAGATCAGTGTTGGAAAAGGAAGAGACTGCACCATAAAAGCCACAGACAGTGTCAGTTTTTGTGTTGTTTTGTGTTGTTGAGCATGCATCTTCGGCATGAGAGCTTTCTGATCAATGGCTCCTTCTTCCTTCTCCACCTCCAGCCGGCAGCAGGAGATCGAGGAGAAGCTGATCGAGGAGGAGACGGCACGGCGAGTGGAGGAACTGGTGGCCAAGCGGGTGGAGGAGGAGCTGGAAAAACGCAAGGACGAAATCGAGCGGGAGGTGCTGCGGCGCGTCGAGGAGGCGAAGCGCATCATGGAGCGGCAGCTGCTGGAGGAGCTGGAGAGACAACGGCAGGCGGAGTTGTCGGCACAGAAGGCTAGAGAGGTAACGCTCGGTCGTTTGGAACGCAGCCCCTCCATTCCCCTCATACCTCCTAAAGCCCGTCCCCACCTCCCCTCCTAGTCACCCATCTGCGGGACATGTGGGGGCGCTGGAGGTGGAGGGACCGCCCTTCCCTCCCAATTTACTGCTCAGAATGTAATCAAGCCATGGTACAAGTTTCACTGCAGGGAGGGTAAACGCAGAGCCTGGAAGTGGCTGTCCTGCAGGGAAATAAAGCACTTAATGTTAAGCAAGCATTACCATGAATTGAGTCAAGTGCCAGTGTAACTGTTTATACGGTCAATTTAAAATATGTGAGATGAGAAACACTGCATGAACCTAAGTGCACATGTTCCTCACTGGGGGAACGAGCCTCCAATTGAATCACAATAATGGAATTAGTACAACGTAGTTTGGTTGTGTAACCTGCAAAGACGGTGTTTCTATGGACTTGTGAACCATATCTAGCTGCAGGGGATTTGGGTTTGTAACAGCAGGAGTCCTGCTGGAAGCCGAGCTGCACTTTAGGCTGTAAGGACGGTGATGGCCGGTTTCACACCTGAAGATGGAATTTAAATATCGCCACCGTTACTTTTAACGTCTCTGGGAATTTCTCGACAGTGGGAGTTTTGCCATGGCAGGGTTCCAACAATGTACTGACCTCATTGTTTTTCCATCATTTCCTCATGGTTTGCCATGACCTTTTACCTTTCCTATTTGCTAGCAGCTTTGTTAATAATATGCAACAGATCTCTGTTTTAAGATAGCACTTGTTTTACAGAACATCACTGGCCAAGTTTCAAATATTAACTCTCTTCTAGTGCTTTTTAATGTTTGGGGTTGTCCAGGCTTAAGTTTGACTTCTAATACGAAGTCTTTTTGATGCAGTTCTTCACAAGTAAAGCCCCTTTGCTTCTTTTGTTTTAGAGTAAAGACCCCCCCCCCCCCCAGCCCAGCCATCATTAAGTAAAAGTACTACAGTAATCATGTATTGTGAATGTTAGGGCAGCTGAAGCCTAGTGACCCTGACTTGCACAGGGAGCAGCCAGTGACTTGGTACTAATGGGGTGAGAAATGTAGTGGGAGCATGCCCCCTTTACCTCCGTGGACTTACTGGGCCACCTCTCTGCTGCTGTGCTCAGTCTCTCTGCTACCACTCATCTCTTTGTCCTGCTCTCAGACCCAAACCCAGTAGAACTACAAGGCCCTTCTGTAACCAAAAGGTCAAAGTGGGTGTTGAAGTATTGAGCTTAGGAAGCTTCACTAGACGCCCACCAGGCCAGACCTCGTAGGAGATCTGTGTCTCTGTTGCTCTGCTGTTTGATGTGTAGAAACTTTAATCACGTTTGTTTAATCCACAGACATTCTGTCCTGTCCAGGTTTTCTTTCCCTCCTCCCTTACCTTCTCTTTAACAATGCTTGTTTTGAGAGTCTTCTGTTAGACGCCATCTGCTCTTGGATACGTAATGATGGACTGCTACGTTTCCTGTTTGGCAAAGTAAACTCTGGTCTAACATTTTTATCTGTTAATATATATCCGTTTTTTTCTAATATTCATTAGAGATTTTTTTTTCTCCCTAGAAAAATCAATGTACTGTGTTTTGTACTGATGACTTGCTTCTCCTGTAGGGTTGCTGCTAAGATTGATGTTATTTCTAAATACATTTTTGTGTTGTTGTTTTTTTTATTTATTATTTTTTGTTTATTTTGGAAACGCAACTCCTAACTAGCACTTGACCTGAGCTGGCCTGCAGCCTTTCAGCTCACCCATGACTTGTGTCCTGTACTGTAAGTGCACCGTGGTCCGGGCCTCCTCGAACACACACACAGACGCCACTTTGTACTGTATTGGCCTTCACCCTGCTACCGTCTGAGTGGGACAGAAAGGAAAAACAATACAAAACCAATGTGAGCTGTGGCTGCAGGTGCAGGCTAAGCAGTACAGAGATCAGAGTTATAAAGAGGAATGCCGCCGGCGCGGTACAGCAGAATCCCCCCCATACCTACCTACCCACCCACCCCAGGAGCGCTTCTCTGTCTCTGCAGGGGCGACACAGTCCGGACGAGACAGTAAATATTCAACCGTTTAATGCCGAATGCTTTCACCAGTTGTGTAGGTACACAGGCAAGGAAAATGCGTAGGTATTCGTGCATTGGTGAGCCAAAACTATTCCCTCCTTTATTTGTATCCTTTTTCTCTTGCTTATAATGATGTTTAAAAACATCAGCAATTGTATTTTCTTCTAGATTGTATTGTCTGTCATTTATATCTGTCTTCTATTTATGAGTGTGATGAGTGGGTTTCCCCCCTTTTTTGGATCCTTGTGTTTAAATTTTAATGTCTTTCACAATAATGCAGTGATCGCCCTAGATGTGGCTTAGCTTTTAATTTTCTCTGAGGGTGTTAACAGCAGTAAAGGGAGGGGAAACAAGTAGCGGGTTCATTTTCCCCACAGTTTCCTTATGCTTTCTTTATGCTTTCCCCCTCTTTGTATTTTAAAACATTCAGCCTGACTGCAGAGAATGTCACAGTGTGGTCATGTGCGAGAGGGTAAACAAACTTCTCTGGTGTAATGAGTTAGGTGTGTGTGTGTGTGTGTGTGTGCGTGCGCGTGTGTGTGTACTGGTGGTGAGTGTGTGTGTGTGTGAGTGAGACACAATTAGAGGGCAAGTGTGTGTGTATGTAACGTGCTTTGCGGCCCAAGCCGGTTCCTTCACTAACATGGAACCGTGTCATCCATCTAGGAAGAAGAAAAATCTAAGCGGGAGGAGCTGGAAAAAATCCTGGAGGAGAATAACCGCAAGATCGCCGACGCTCAGGCCAAGCTGGTACGCCCTGCTTCCATTTTGGTCAAATTCATAACCCTCCTTACACTGCTCTGCTCACATATGAAAGGCTAGGGCTGGTACGGGTGCTGGAAGGCCTTGAAAACACTTGACATTTAGTGTGGTGCTTTCAAGGGTTGAAAAGTGCTTGGATTTAGAATAAAGTGCTGGAAAGGTCTTGAAATGTGTGTTGTATGTGATGACATCTATGATAGAACAGAGAAAAGAAGATCTCCATATTTGAGGGACAGAAAACAGCATTTTCTGACATTTCTTTATGAAAAATGACTTTTGATGATGAACAGATGATGAAAATAGTTGGTGATTATATTTCTGTGGATCTGTTAGTGGAATTAGTTTTCCTTTCATTTGTGGTCCTTCTGTAAAAAGCTGTCTCCAAACATCATGTTGGTTGTTTAGAGGACAATAACATCTCATTTAATGTGATGAACAAGTGACATAATAACTAGACTGAATACCGATGATTGGATTGATACAAATATGGAGTTAACTACAGCTGGAAGGTGCTGGAAAACCTTGAAATATTTGAAAAATGCTTGACTTTGGGTCAAGAACCCTGGAAATGACCGGCACTATTGATGCTTCCTTGATTCACGTCACTGTTTGCATCACGTTAACACCCACAAATGATGTCTGGTTTTTGAGTTTTTAACGTCACTTGCATATCTTTAAATCCAAACGTCAGTCCTCTGCTGATAGAGACCTTCGCCACCACCCGACATGATTGAATAGTCGTATGGAAGAAGTGGCTTGGAGTTGGTAGTGATCAGCCTGCGTCACCGGACCAGTAGGGTTTCTGTCTTTTGAGCTCCTGTCTGACTCATTTGGAAAGCAGTGTGTATTTGGTTCAAGCTCAATTTGACAAACGGCTGGTCACAAAAAAGAGAAGCAGAAACTGGGAGAGTGGATCTGAAATGGGCTTAAAGACGGCGGCTTGAAAGATAACTTGTTTGTTTTTTGTGTCCGACAGGCCGAGGAGCAGTTGCGTATTGTAGAGGAGCAGAGAAAGATTCACGAGGAGCGCATGAAGCTGGAGCAGGACCGTCAAAAGCAGCAGAAGGAGGAGCAGAAAATCATCCTCGGCAAGGGCAAGTCCAGGCCCAAGCTCTCCTTCTCCCTAAAGGCCACCGAATGAGACTGCTCCCCTTCGTCCACGCGTCACGCCCTGCCTTGATCCCATCCTGCTCTCCCTCCTCATCTTCCAGCCCCACTCTTCCTCCTCTGAGGAGCGCTCGCTTCGTTTTGGAAGTGCTGAAGGAAGGCCGTGGAAAGGGTGCCGCCCCGGTGTGTTAACTCGCTTGTCCCTGTGGAAGGCCCACGTTGTCCTTACTGCACAGATGAATTTTGTTTGTGCGTTTTATTTTCTTTTTTAGGGGAACTTGAACATTTGATGTAGATGATGCTTTAACATGTCCCTTGTCCTGTAAGTCTTAACTCTGGTGTTACAGCGTGTAACTGCTCTTCTGACATGTCTGCACAGCCAGCAAACTACAATAGAACGCTGATATAGAGGAGTGTGTGTGACTTTGTCTCCTTCACTTACTGTAAAAGCTCATGTGCTGCTTGGGAGTTGGCCTGTGGTTCTCCTGTTTTATTTTTTTTTATTTATTTTTTTTGAAAGGTTCTTAAAGTGGCTGACGCAGCGGTAACCAATCACATAACAGCCTCTAGAAGCACAGTTAACTTCCCGTCCAGCTGACAGGTTTGTGTCTTCCACCCGCCCCGCTTCCTTTGCCATACGTTCTGTTCACCACATAGATCTCAGCTGAGTGTCTCTGCTTCAGCGGTCTGCCATGTGTAGAATGTTTCTCTCTAAATGACAGCAGCACGTCGAGCTGACAGGAAATGTAAAAACTTGCGTTAGATTTGAAGTTGCAGCCACAATGCAGGTGAACTCGGCGCCGACTCCCAAGCCGCCCATGACAAAGCACGAAGCCGCCGCAGGGCGTCCCGTCTACGATGGGGGTGACGGAGGAGCGAGGACATTTCCTGTATGATGTAATTTTATTAGCCTTGCTGTGATGTGCTGATCCCACTCCTCCCAAGTTAAGATTGTTTTATGAAATTGATCCATGATTAGAAACAGACTATTTTTGGGAGACAATGAATTGAAGAAAAGCCCCATCAGACAGTCAGAGTTGTGTTGTAGTTAATGAACTTGGCAAGCTGCTTGACTTGGGAAGTCTTGATTCGTGTAGGATGGACAAGTTCAGGTAAGATCATGTTTGAGGTCAGCAGCAGTGTGTGTCAGTGTGTGTGTGTGTGTGTGTGTGTGTGTGTGTGTGTGTGTGTGTGTGTGTGTGTGTGTGTGTGTGTGAGTGTGTGAGTGAGTGAGTGAGTGTGTGTGTGTGGTTCTGAGTGACAGGCAGGCTGACCTCAGGTGGGTATAATGATTTTTTTGTTGTGGGATTTTGAATTTGTCACGTACTTTCCCCCCAGTTACCAAGGGACTGCCCAGTTCAATAAACCCGTTGAATGCCTCCTGATGTGTCTGTGATGCTCTTACGCTCTAAACCCTCCACTTCAATTAGCATCATCTACAGTTCAAGCTCACAAATAAGACCAGTTGCTATGTGGCCTTAATTCAATTCGAGAGTTGACCTTTGACCTGGTCAATGGCAGATAGACATGTAATTACTGGCACCGTTTTGGGATTTCTCTGCAGGTTTCTGCAATCCGTTTCCCTCAAGCCTCGCGGCATCAGTAATACATCGCCATGGTAACGGAGTCCCAGTAACAACAGGTGTGTCATTAGTTGTTGGCTCCAGTTTGAGACTGGTTTGTTTCCAGTAAGGGAAGGATGGTGTTACTCTCCTCTTCATCACATTCAAGTAGATGAGGAATGAGCTCATCATTTCACTGCTGTGTGGAAACATGAATGTTCCTGATTCTCACTGTGGACTCCTGTAAATGTGGACTCCTGTAAATGTGGACTCCTGTAAATGTGGACTCCTCTAAATGTGGACGTGCAGCACTGATGGATGAAGAGGAATTGGGCTTTGAAGCAAAAGTGTGTAGTGGCCAAGTGAGGAATTTGCAGCTTGTTGGTCTGTTCCACAAAGGAACGGTAGAAACACCTTTCCTCAGCAGGGGTACGGCCCGCCAGGCAGGAGGTACACAACCTTTTTTTATTCATTTTCTTGTTTTTACAAAAAAAATCCCTTTGTCTTGGACAATAAACAGGCAGCGAGTCAAAAGATATCTCCTAGGCCTCCTTTGCCACGAATCCTTTACAATCACCTTTCATAATACAAAATGCTGCTAAAAACTATAATGGATCAAAATAATGAATGATCTTGATGTTATTTCAATTTAGTTTAAAAACAACCCATAATAATAAATTGTGAGCTGCTTGTCTTAAAGAGAGGCTAAATGATTGAACACAGGTGATGTGTTTACTATTTGAATGTGGCCCCTGAGAGTAAACATGGAAACAGCTTCCTCATCCCTGAGTTCCAGGATTCAAACGGCTCCGAACATGGCCGACACCTCTGGACCATTTCACTCCGTTAGGACCCTCCTCTCCATGGTCACATCCTGTTAGATGGGATCTGTAGTTCTATCCTGTGCGTTCTGATTTGTATTTTTTGTAAACTGCTTTTGAGAAGTGTAAATAAACGTTATTATTATCAACCACACAAACTTCTGTTGCACATCATGAGACTACCAGCCTGCGATCTAGAGTTAAATATTACGATTTCACCTCTAACCCTGGTGGTGCTGCCAATCAGCTCTGCGATCAGTCCACAGCCAGGCACTTCCCCTCATGCCTTGGAGTGTTTTTCCCCCGGTGGAGAGCAACGATCTCGTGAGATTATCGTTGCCCACCTGTGCGTGATGTCGGAGCAAGTCGGACACAAATCTAACCAGCATGCATTGTGTGATGAACGCCGGTAATGGATCCTCCAACAATCTGTATTTGATGGAAGTAACGAACGTAACGTCAGCCAATCCAAACAATCCTCCTCAATCACATGGTAACTGTATGCAGGCTGCATTTACAGGTGGAGCGGTGATAGATGAAGAGATTACGTTTGATTCATGTAATGAATGAATCACCCAAATCAGAGGTGCGTCTCCTCATTAGCATGGCATGCTCGTTATATTCCCACCAACAATATTACGTTCCCATAATCTCCATCACGTTTCCTGGGAAACGTCTTTTCCCCCGGATCGATGCCATCGCAGTGTTAAGACGGTTTCAAACACGGTTAACGAGAACAAGAAAACAAGAAACACCACAAAGCCACAGATTCAGGGTCAGTCACCGAAAACTACGTTTCCCTCCAAACCTCGTGAGAATGTAGGGAGATGGTTTCCAACAGTACGTCACTGTCATCGCACACGTTTCAACCATGAAGAAACAAACTAATCTGCACTATTTAGGTAATAGACCTTTAAAAAGTTCCATTCTGTTCTTTTTTGCACCGTGCAGACAAACAAAAGTGTGTATTGATTCCTGAAGCTGGTGGCAGTATGACAGTTTGACCACGCGTTCTCCCAGCATGCTCAGCGGTGTGTGAAACAGTCAACCAAACCGCTTAGTTGAGGAGAGACATCCCAGCTCGGTTAGAAAAACACAAGAAACATTCATTATTATTGCATTTCGTCACTTTTTCACACCCGACCGTGAGACTCAGAGTTCAGGATGAACGATCTGTGTTTTTCATTCACATTCCTCTTCCTCCTCAGCCCTGCTGTGATCTGCATGGCTCCGTCTTCTTATTATTCACGGTGTTTTACTTCTGGACACTAATGTCTCTATGAATCAGACTACTAGGCTACTGTTCTCTGAGCCCGTGTTGAAGAGCACAGACATAACTAGAGCACAGACATAACTAGACCTGGACTTGGACCCGCAGCACGAGTCAGCCTGCTGTCACCTTCAGCACGGATCACGGATTACAGCATTTAGTCTCAGCAGGATTTGGAAAAACTTGTCCATGCATTTATCTTCAGGGGACCGACTGCTGCTGTGGTGCGTTCACGGGTCTCCTCCAAAACATGGATTAGACAGCTGCAGCTGATTGCTGCTGCTCGAGTCCTTACTGAGACCAGGAAAGGGGATTCAATTTCAATTCAATTCAATTTTATTTATAGTGTCAAATCACAACAGAAGTCATCTCAGGACACTTAACACATTGAGCAGGACTAGAATACGCTCAAAATTTCAAGAGTCAACACAATTTCAGAGTCCCAACATCACCCAGGGGCAAGCTTTACAGCGACAGTGGCGAGAAAAAACTGCCTTAGGATCACATCAGTCCAGGTCTGAGGTCTTCACAATGACTTCCTGTTGGCAACCGCTCTGATGAAGAGCCTTTCTTGAATGTTCCGGTTCAACCGAGAGCCGCATCGACATGAAGGCGAAGATCGAGTTTAATCATGAGACCACATCAAATTGTGAGTCTGGCATGAGAGCCCAGGGGGTCTGCGTCTGGGGGCGGAGCTTCATGGAATGTGGGCGGGGACTACAGGCTACAACTGCTAATTGATGATAAGGGATCATTGAGCAGCAGAGGAGAGGGAGCTTCAACATTTACACCAAACTCTCTCCTCTTGGTGGTCTCTGATCTCCTCTCTGGTGGTCTGGTTCAGGTTCAGGTCTGCTTTCTGTCCCCAGAGTCCAAACTAAACATGGAGACGTGGCGTTCAGTTTTTATTCTCCATGTATGTGGATCAGTTCTTATACTCTTATACTCCATGTATGTGGATCAGTTCTTATTCTCCATGTATGTGGATCAGTTCTTATTCTCCATGTATGTGGATCAGTTCTTATTCTCCATGTATGTGGATCAGTTCTTATACTCCATGTATGTGGATCAGTTCTTATACTCTTATACTCCATGTATGTGGATCAGTTTTTATTCTCCATGTATGTGGATCAGTTCTTATACTCCATGTATGTGGATCAGTTCTTATTCTCCATGTATGTGGATCAGTTCTTATTCTCCATGTATGTGGATCAGTTCTTATACTCTTATACTCCATGTATGTGGATCAGTTTTTATTCTCCATGTATGTGGATCAGTTCTTATTCTCCATGTATGTGGATCAGTTTTTATTCTCCATGTATGCGGATCAGTTCTTATTCTCCATGTATGTGGATCAGTTCTTATTCTCCATGTATGTGGATCAGTTCTTATTCTCCATGTATGTGGATCAGTTTTTATTCTCCATGTATGTGGATCAGTTCTTATTCTCCATGTATGTGGATCAGTTTTTATTCTCCATGTATGTGGATCAGTTCTTATTCTCCATGTATGTGGATCAGTTCTTATTCTCCATGTATGTGGATCAGTTCTTATTCTCCATGTATGTGGATCAGTTTGTATTCTCCATGTATGTGGATCAGTTCTTATTCTCCATGTATGTGGATCAGTTCTTATTCTCCATGTA
Source organism: Eutrigla gurnardus (assembly GCF_963514095.1). Taxonomy (NCBI): domain Eukaryota; kingdom Metazoa; phylum Chordata; class Actinopteri; order Perciformes; family Triglidae; genus Eutrigla; species Eutrigla gurnardus. The sequence goes on from NC_139926.1 coordinate 2,566,287, forward strand.
TGTGGATTGGTTCTTATTGCCAGAAAACTGCTTTTTTCTTTGCTGCCTATTATGAAATAATATGAAATAATGGTACACCTCAAGGTGAGTTTATTCTTGTTTATTATTCTTGCTATGTCTCTGCCTGCTTGGGTCGTATATAAAGTGCTTGTAGAGTGTTCCTCTGCACCTGTCTGGTGTCTGGTCTTCATGTAAGGTGCTCGGCCTGTCTCGTCCTGGAGAAGGAAACCGCCCTGGGATTTGTTGAAACATAATGTGACGTTTTCTCTCCGCGGTGGGAAGACTGATGGGGACACATGTGATTTATGTATTTAAATAAAATATGAAGATGATATACATGTGTGCACGGTATTATGTAGTAAATTCATTCAAGTGGAGGATGAGTGACTGTGACGTATATGGAAACAAATGGCCGCTCCCCTAATGATTGTTTCCATCTCTCACTCATCATCACATTATGACCGTGTCAACACTTGTGACCTGCACTTGAAGTTGTGTGTAGTGTAGGAGGAAGACAAGTCCCCCTTCCCGGACCCCGGTCTGAAGGAACGGCTCCAGCGCGGCCTGCGTCGGCTACGGAGTCCGCGTCCCGCTGCCGACGGTCTCCCTCAGACCACTTGAGTCCGGGATGAAAAGCAGCCTGCAGCTTTGAGAACCAATGAAGGAGATGACCCGCTCCTGGAAATCATCACGACAAGGTTTCATTGCTTGAACCAAGGCGGCAAAGACGTATTTTGAGTTATAATAACAATAATAATAATAACTGTAATCATATATATATATATATATATATATATATATATATATATATATATATATATATATATATATATATGAATTATATAATAGGCTAATTATTATGGCTTCGAAGTTTTGTTTGCATTGATGGAAGTGAATGATGAGCCTGCCGGTCCTCCGTTTAATCCACTTTATCTCTCACCATTGTTGGAGCAACAATAGTTAAAGTGCTGTCCAAACTGCTTTCCTGTTTGCAACTGTCAAACTGTTAACTGTGTGTGTGTGTGTGTGTGTGTGTGTGTGTGTGTGTGTGTGTGTGTGTGTGTGTGTGTGTGTGTGTGTGTGTGTGTGTGTGTGTGTGTGTGTTGCGGGTCTGCAGGAAGGACGCTCCGCAGTAATTATCGGCAGGTTGAGTGACTTGAATGAGAGGCAGGAAGTTCGAGATTTAAAAATAAAGAAACACTCAAACCTGACATCTTTATTTTTTTCCTACTGAAACTATAATTTAAGACAACACAGCTACAATTTTACATGAAAATAATAAACATCGTTTCTTGCACAATATTCAGCTTTAATTCACCACACTTTCACACTTTTGATTTTTACAGAAAAAAACTCAAATCATCAGATATAAATTAATTCTAAATTTATATATATATATATATATATATATATAAATGATATATACTACTATACTATATATATAGTATAGTAGTATATATAATTTCTGTCCATCTCCACATATTCCGGATGATTTGGGGCTTGGTCTCGAGTAAAGAAAGAGTGTAGTTGAGTTTTGGTTGCGGGGTCCCGGGTCTCCGAGCCGCGTCGTGTCGGGCTGTTAACCCGTCCTTGAATCGAATAATCTACTGTTCCAAATAAACACCGCGTCTGTGGTTCGGCTGATCTCCGGTCTGTGTTTATTCCAGCGGCGGACTCCTCAATTACCGTCCCGGTGTCCCATCAGCGGCCATCAGCTCCGCAAACAGCCGCAATCCACAGCGGCGGCCCTTCAAACCCGCTGATCGAATTAACGCGTTCAAAAGTGTCAAAACTTCACACGGTGCGTTCAGCGCGCGCGCGCGTGTGCGTGCCCGCGTGTTTCCTCATCTAATTAGAGGCCATTGACTAAAAGGGTTTGCAGAAAGTGTGAATGTGTGTTATATCAATGAGGCTCCGAGTTGAATTTGAATGCGCGTTAAAGTAAAGTTTAAATTGTTAGGGAAGCAATTATAAAGCAAAATAGGTGTAATTATATGAATCATAATAATAACGTATTAACTGTGTTGGTCGGGGACAGAACCTAGTAAAAAAAACAGTTTTTAATCCTTCAAAGTTTAGAAACGTGCATTACCAATTTAAACTGCTTCTATGTTCGGAAACAACGTGTGTTTAAAATACTAGAATGTTCTATTGTATTTATTATGCAATAATACGCTATATTGGGTGGTTTATTATTACTTTTTGTTTTCTTTAGACGTAAAATGAAACATAATTCGATTGTTTCTGACTTTCCTCAACTGTGCCTGAAGCGAATTTTCCGCTAGTGGGCGCTCGTGCCTTTCGAAAAACTCTGAGTGCACAATGAGCGCTCTCAATGCAACTGCACCGCGGGCTCCGTCCCGTCCTGTGTGTGTGTGTGTGTGTGTGTGTGTGTGTGTGTGTGTGTGTGTGTGTGTGTGTTAAATATATAACATTTATAATAATAATAATAATAATAATAATCATATTTCTAAAGTATAAAGACGGGAGCAGCGCGGTGTAAAAACGCCATTAATTGACATGGAGTCTGCTGCGGTGGAGTTCACCTTTATCGGCGTCACGTGATCGGACTGTGTGCGTTCATGTTTTTTATGATGTTTGAATCAGACAGAATATTCATCGACCTATCGACAAAAACAGGATCCAACTGTAATCTCGTCCCGAACCAGTTGCCCTGCTTGACTGACAGCGGAGCTCCTACTGACTTCCCCGCCGAGGGACCAATCAGCGGCGGCGGGGGGCGGGGCCTGGGCCAAACCAGCTCCACCAAATATTCCCAGTCGCGGTCCCTTGCAGTTACTTTGCATCCAGGTTTCGGAGCAGCGCCGCGGCATCATCCCTCCGTGTTCCGCGGGGCGTTTCGGGGATCTGCAGCAGGATTGAGCCGCAGCACTTGTTGGGACCTCGAGTATGAGAACTTCCATTCCAGCTCCTTTGATTTCTTCCATTCTCATTTTTGATCATTTTCCTCATTTTGACCACCCGACCTCATTGTTCAGCCCTCCTCATTTTTCTGCTGCTGTCACCCACAGTTTGTTGCTCACCACCACCACCTCCACCACCACCACCACCTCCACCAGCAGCAGCAGCAGCAGCAGCAGCGTCTGAAAGCAGGGGAATATCTCACCATTCCACCATCTCCGTCCCGGTTTTTTGGCCGTGCACTGCTGGACTTGAACGCAGGGGATTTATATTTGTGTTGATTTCATCCGCCGCCGGCCCGCCGCGGACAGCCCGCCGCCGTGCTCTGAGGGATGTACAACAGCGCGCTGTGAACACGGGGACGCACAGCCCCGCTGCCCGCTGAGTGAACTACTGCCGTGCGCCTGTTTGGAGCTCCCGTCTGGAGATGCTCGAGTCCGCCTGACCGGGGTTCGTGTCCGTGCGCATCCCCACCGGATCGGGATATAAGCCGAAGAAAATTGCCGCGGTCAGCCTTTTATTTGTGGAGCGCTTGTCCTCTGATCTATTTGTTTGTTTGCGCGTGTGGACATATTTGGTGATTTTTTGAGGAGGATTGTGCACCCGGAGGCGCGCAGGCTAACCATGGGGGACTCGATGTGGAGATATTATTTCGGAGTTTTGTTTATTGCCTTCAAAGTGGACTTGTGCCGGGCGATCATCCTGGAGTCCATCTACTGGAACACAACAAATACCAAGTAAGTGGACCCGAACCGCGCGGATCCGCGGCCCCGTGGCGCCGTGGACGCTTCTCCCGTGTGGCGACGAGTTCATGCCAGACCCCGTTGAAAAATAAGGCAGTTTTATTCTGGCTCGCTGGCTCGCTTGCCGCGCGTGGCTTGCTGATATGCGTAGAATATCAATAGTTATTTTTTTTATTTTTTTTAACAGAAACAACTCCCGTTCATGCATTGAGTAGAACAACAGCTCTCAGTAGCGCGATTTAACATTTTCATTTCTGCTCAGACTTTCTCCGCCTCGACGCACCGCGGCGCGTCTCCAAAGTCACATTTAGTCCAAATGAAATAGCCTCTCTAATAGTTGCTCATCTGTGAGCCGAGTTTCCCAGAGAAGCTTAATGGTCCGTTAAAAACCCGACATCGATCTGAACGCAGCTCAACTCCGTCACCACCGGGAATGAGCCCGAAATGATGAGACACCTGTCCGGGGAACAGAGCCCGCGTCCGGCCCTGCTCGGTGCTCCGCGGGCGGGTTGACTGGTCGGGGAGATTTACGCGCAGCGGCCCGCTCGGCCGCGCCGCTCAACCCGCCGCACCATCACCACTCTTATGTGTTCTTCGCTGGTAGATGTTAGGGAGTTTGTCCGCTCGGTGTGACGCGTTTTTGTTGTTTGAAGTAAAATCAATTTGAGGCTAACTTTATAGTCGATAATAATAATAATAATAATAATAATAATAATAAAAATGATAATAATATTAATAATAATAACGTCGATGGTAGTATTATAATTCATATCGGACTGTAACAGGTCCGGACCCGTTTCTTCCCTCGCAGTGTTTCACATATTGGATGTTATTTTCTCCTCCGCCATGAAGAGATTATTAATGAGACGTTGGAGAGCGATGAATCCGTGTTGTGTGAATGTGTTCGCGGGGCTGCCGGGACGCTCCGCCGGTGTACCGGGCCTTATAATAAACCATTCAAACCGCATTGTGGAGCGGATTAAAGCGGACAAATAGTTTGTGAGACGGGAACTTTGGACGGACCGAGCAGGCCGCTCGCTCTGAACGCGGCCGCGTCACGGCGCCGCGGAGGGAGAGTCGGGCGGGTATGTGTTTCTTCTAAATAGTGCGTTTGGACGGAGGAACCGGGCTCCGTACGGAGATCTCACATCAGCTCCGTTTGCCTCCTAAATGTTCGCAGAGGGCCAGAAAGGCGGTCCCCGCTCCCCGCCCTGCTCGCACCCGGCGGGGGGCGCCCCTCTTTGTGGCCGTTTCGTCACGGCCAAACTCGCTCAATAATTCAGCCCTTTGGCACCGGAGCAGCCAGAAACCCCCCTCCCCCTTTCTGTCTTTCCCCGGTGAAACACACACAATGACGGTCTAACAGGTGTCTGTTGTGACGTGGCCGGGAACGGCCTTGAACGGCCCGGTAACTTGTGCGCTGCAGCGCGCTCGGGCCTTGTCCGTCCGCGGTGCCCCGGACGTCGGTGTGCGCGGGGCCACGGCCGTCTGAATACACCGGGGCCACGGCCGTCTGAATACACACAGACGGCCGTGGCCCCGACGACGCGACACGGAGAAAACAAGCTTTTATTAACGCGGCGAGTTGTTTGCGCAGAAGTGATCATATTCATGTCGATAGACACAAGATACATGACGACGCTTCCTGAGCCTGAAACCTCTTATTTTTTCCACATTAGTTTATTTTTTTTTAAAGAGTTCACAACACACACACACACACACACACACACACACACACACACACACACACAAAGTCAACCGCGTCCAGCCTCGGAGGGAGTCCAGGACTACATGAGTCCAGGACTACAGGCCTCCCTTGGGCGACCACAGACTGGCGGGCATTCCGCTGAATTAGCGCGTGCATGTGCACATTCTTTGCTGTCCGGGCGGAGAGTTCAGAGGTAAAAGGCCACAGAGTGATATCATTGTGGGACTGCTATAGTCTCTGTGAAGAGCCTCGTTCTGTTCAGTTTCAGTTCAAGTCCTTCAGCTGAAGAAAAAATAACAACGTTTCCACACAAACCCAACACAGTGGGGACATTTCCCATCAGGCCTTGTGTCTCTCCTGCTGAAGTAGGCGAGTTACCTCTCACAGTCCATGCAGCTTACACACATTATTATATTATATTACATACATAACTTAACATCGCATCATAACCATCATCTCTACACAGGTCTCAGTCTGTCCCTCCGTCTGTCTGTCCCTCCATCAGTTTGTCCCTCCGTCTGTCCCTCCATCAGTTTGTCCCTCCGTCTGTCCCTCCGTCAGTTTGTCTGTCCCTCCGTCAGTCAGTCTGTCCCTCCGTCAGTCAGTCTGTCCCACCGTCAGTCAGTCTGTCCCTCCGTCAGTCAGTCTGTCCCTCCGTCAGTCTGTCCTCGTCCTCTTTGACTATTCAGGGGAGGCTGAATGTTAGAAATGTGAAGGCTGCGGGCCAGTCTAATGCCTTTGTGTGTATAGGCCGGGGGAGAGGATAAAGAAACATGGAGGCTCTCTCTCTCTCTCTCTCTCTCGCTCTCTCTCTCTCTGTCTCTCTCTCTCTCTCGCTCTCTCTCTCTCTCTCTCTCTCTCTCTCTCTGAGTGTGTCTGTGCAGAGAAAAAAGAATCCCTCCACAGGGCCCACGGCTGTGTCGATTAAACTTCATTGTTTGTGCTTTACTACGTTGCTGCCCCTTATGCATGAACCTACTGAGAAAAAAACAAGAGAGCCCCCCCCCCCCCCCATCTCACCATCACATCACACACCTCCTCCTTGTGGTAATCCATTTTGTAGTTGGGAAGGAGAAACAAAAGAGAGGCCTGCTTTACACGGTTTATGTAAAAGGAGCGCTCCCTCTCTTCCACTGCAGTTCATTAAGAGATTACAGAGAAGCCCGAAGGCCCTTTGTGACCGGGCACTGACGGGGGCACCTCTCTGGGTCCTTTTGTGTGTGTGTGTGTGTGTGTGTGTGTTGGGGGTGCGTATAGAGATGCAGGTCCATCATGAATGACTGACGAGGCCTTGTGCTGAATGTCGTAACGAAACCCTCCCTCTTCCTCCTCCCTCGCCCCCCACAGAGGAGAGAGAGAGAGAGAGAGAGAGAGGAAGATCAGTTGCTTTAATTTCGCTACATCGATCGGCCGGGTTGGCGAGGGGGAAATGGGGGGAGAGAAAGTGCAACGCTGCCATGTTGGACACAGAGTTCAGCGCGCCGGGGTCAGAGAGGTGAACGCTGCGTTTTAATGATCAGCCAGGAAAAGAGGTGATGATTAAGACGGAGTAATAAAAGAAGACATGAAACAGAGGGAGAGACGCTCGGGGCCCGCGGGGCCACACGGGGCCACGCGGGGCCACGCGGGGGGGTTACGTCCTGCCTGCTCACGACCCGTAGGCCTGGATTACTGGATGAAAGCTGGGCCAAGGGCCGCAGACACAACCAGACACACGGGACCTCCGTCCCCTCGGCCGACAGGGCCAAAGCCAGGGCCAAAGCCGGGGCCAAAGCTGGGCCAAAGCCGGCCGCTGTGAAGACTTCTGTGGATTAACCCCCACAATGCCCGGCGTGGCCTCTTTGTCTGCCCTGATGAATCCGTGCTTCGCAGCTGCACATTCACAGTCAAACAGTTGCTCTTGATCTGCACTAAATATTCGCCCTCCCCTCATTTTCACTGTTTCCTGCTAACATCGGGGCCACAGGAGGAGGACACGGGGGGACGAGACAGACAGACAGGCAGACAGACAGGCAGGCAGACAGATAGACAGATAGACTCGCAGATGAGAACTTTTTTGAGGGTTGTTTTTTTACTGCGACAGATGCAGCAGTCACGACCTCAGGAAGTAGATCCACAGTCCTCCTCCTTTTTTCCTTTTGCCCTAAACATTTCCCCTCCCCAAACTACTCCACACACACACACACACACACACACACACACACACACACACACACACACTAAAAAAAGACACCAAACTAAAAGGTGGTGGAAGACTAACGAGGTAAACAGATGTCACACGGCAAATGTACTTTCAAGTCTCCAGGAGTGTCGGCAGGGTTTGTCATGTAGGGACAAACACTTAACTTCCATTTCCATATTTCACTGAAAGATAATTGCATCCTCTCTCTCTCTCTCTCTCTCTCTCTCTCTCTCTCTCTCTATCTATATATATATATATATAGATATATATATATATATAGATATATATGCATACTGTGTTAGATTATGAGAACCGAACAAAACTGACTGTGAGGAGCGAGTTCAGCCACCTGTGGATCTTCTCACCTTCCCACCAAACGGGCCGACGGCATCTCAGAGACGTGTGTTGGTCGGGGAGGTGGAGGAGGGAGGGTGGGAGGTGGAGGAGGGAGGGTGGGAGGGGGAGGAGGGTGGGAGGTGGAGGAGGGAGGAGGGTGGGAGGTGGAGGATGAACACTGATGTGAGAAGGGTGGAGAGATGGGTGACTGCTGTCACCTGTGGTTCTACGTCCTGCTCCGGGTGGAGGAGGAGAACCACATGTGACATGACAGGAAGCTCTCAGCGATCTCACTGCAGCCGTCCCACGTTCCCAGTCCTGTCTCCATAGCGACCCCTGGTCCACCTGTAGGCTCTCATACCAACCTGACTTAAACACCGCTCTCCCACCTTCCTAGAACGAAATGTAACCAATAAACACATTTACAGAAGTCTTAGCTATTATTAAAATAATAAATCTTACACCAGCAACTTCAAAATTAAGTTCGATTTTTTTTTAATTCAGCAGCAAATTTCTCACATAGTTTTTAAAAATGGTTTTAAATGAGAAGGAATCAGTGTTTTTTTTGACATGTTTGGTGTTTTCTTTATCGCTAAATACATTTTTCTGTAGTTATTCTATCAACATGTAATATTACAGTTCATATTCATGTCACTTAGTTCTACGTACATGACCATGACATAAACAAGCTAAACAGTTTTACATCACACTTCCACAAGGACACGGGTTCCTTCACAAGTATATCATGTATTTCCTTGTTTGTATTTATACGACATACTGTGGGATGACTGCAGACAATACACTTAAACACAGACTCGAAGAGGGAAGCAGCCTTTAATGCGTCTAATGCCTCCTCTCCAGACCAGCAGCAGACCTCGGGTCCAGCAGGGCTGCAACCTCTTCAGGGCAGGAATATTTATGATGGGGGAGGTGGAGCAGGGCGGGGGTCAAACCCATTCACCATCATGGCTAGGCCTTTATTCCTCCTCTCCATGGATGCAGCGGCTGCATCAGGCTCAGGTAGACCAGGCCCTGATACCCCCCCCCCCCCCCCCCCCCCCATGAAGGCAGGACGCAGGTTTGGGGTTGTAAAGGCAGAGAAACATGATGCAGCTGTTGTGATAGCATATCTCATAAAACACAGTGTGTGTGTGTGTGTGTGTGTGTGTGTATAGGTTTAGTCATGTGTTCCTGCAGAGATAGCATTCATGCTAGCAGAGCAGCAGCTCCGACACCCTGGTTGATAGGATTGTCAGAAAACAGCAGAAAAACACCTGTTCACTGTGTGTGTGTGAGTGTAACGTGTGTGTGTGTGTGTAACGTGTGTGTGTGTGTGTGTGTAACGTGTGTGTGTATTCATTTTGACTTTCTTATCACCTTGAGTTACATTTTCAGACTTTTTTGTAGCGTGCACACACACACACACACACACACACACATGCATGCATGCTTTCACCCATCTACACAACACACATGCCGACTTCCACGCATGAATGAACACTTTCAACCGTGCACACACACACACACACACACACACACACACACACACACACACACACACAGCTCAGTGGAGGAGTCCCCCACGGCTTCTCTAAGGACCTCTCTCTCTCTCTCTCTCTCTCTCTCTCTCTCTCTCTCTCTCTCTCTCTCTCTCTCCCTCCCTTCCTTCAGACACACACATGAGAAGATGATGCCAGATGGCGCTGCCGAGCATAGACATACATACTCTCTCCACCCCTCTCTCTCTGCCTGTGTCACTGGACACACTGTACCACCACTGAGTGCGTCCCCCGGGGGCCGAAAAAAATATTCTCTCGGCCTAGTTAGCCATCGTGTGTGTGTGTGAGCTTGTGTGTGTGTGTGTGTTGCGCCGGAATAAAGAGAAGATGATGATGATGATGCTGTTGGAGACGGGAGGAGGAATAATGCATGTGTCCGTATCCGTGGGTTTGAAAGACAGACAGAGAGAGAGAGAGAGAGTAGTTCTGTGAAAGATGTTTTTATGTATATAAACGTGATTATGCGTTTCCGCTGCTATTTCATTAAGTGCTCTTTTTAATTATGAATGGACTGCCTTGCCACCCGGCCCCCCGGTGTCTCTTTGTAGTCGGGAAAACAGGAAACCTTCTGCTTTGTAGTGAGCTCATCTCAGTTTCTCCTGGAAAAGGGGTGAAAGGTCATCTGGAGATGCCCACAGACATTTGTATTTACAGTATATATATATATATATATATATATACACACACATATATATGATGATGCAGGTCTGCGTGGGAAAGACAAAAGAACCGGAGAAGGGGGAACCGGCTAGGTCACCTGGTCACCGCTATCCTGACCAAAATAATTGTGATTCACAATATTATCCCCATAATCATAAAAAAAAAACGCTTCAAATGACACTAAAACATACTGTTGTGAGAAACAGTCAAATAGTCTTAAATAGATGATCATTAATCATAAGGGCTCCCTGCATGAATAAAGGAGATCACATTAAAAACATTTCTTTATTTGTATTTTTCACTTCTCTTCCATAATAGTGAGTGAGAGAGTTTTTTTATCTCCACTCCTGAGACCATTAGTGGCTGATCAGAAATCATTTTGTTCAATTATTAACAATGCATCAGTCTCACACATGGACTGCTTACAGGTCTTTCATTCCCCTAATTGTAGAGGGAATTTAATTATTCTTAATCATGTAATTCATGATAAAGCTGCATCAATTACTTTCATTGCGAATTCATCTGCGGATTATTATTTAATATCATTTTGTAATGATTTCAGTGAATGAATTCATTGTCTGGGCTTTAACATGTCACACACGTCTGTGGCGATGTTTTATTTCTATTGCGTTGACTTCCAGAGAACAGAAGCAGCAGCTAGACTGACTGGTTTGAAGGTCTGGTTTTGTACATACTGGTTCATACTGGTTCATACTGGTGGACACGTCCAGCCTCGACGTCCCAGCAGACGTTCCCATCGTTCCTTCGGCACTCAGCCTCGCTTCACGCTTCTCGGCGCTCACATTAAATAGCAACATTATTTTAGGGAAGAATTTGGGGAAACTGGACTCCGCTCCCTGCAGGCTCCCTCGTCTGTCTGTTTTCTGCTGCTTCCCTCTTGTTGTGATTCTGCCTCGCCAAGTCAGGCTTTTATTGTGTTTTTAATTTTCTGTTTGGTATGCCAACGCCGTCCTGCCTTTTCCTCCGACACCCGGCGAGCCTTCTCCTCATTTAGCCGCTTCGTTATTCTCTTTTTCCATCGTTGCCACGACGCTGCAGAGAAGCTGCGATTTCATCTTTAGATCACTTTGCGCGTACACACACACACACACACACACACACACACACACACACACACACACACACACACACACACACACACACACACATCACGCTTTCCATTATCCTTCATCATCTAAAATTAATGGACCCAATCAGTAATTACCACATCAATAATTAAGCCAACTTGTCTTTTTTTGGAAGATATGGAGACTCGATGGCAAACACTCCAATCTGCGCTGCATAATGAATGACTTATCATCCTGTTTCTCTGCAGCTAACCAGTATCCTCTTCCTCTCTCCCCGTCTCCTGTCAGATTCGTGCCCGGCCAAGGCGTGGTGTTGTACCCCCAGATCGGGGATAAGTTGGACATTGTGTGCCCGCGCGTGGACGGCGGGATGAGCGACAGCGTGGAGTATTACAAGGTGTACATGGTCCCCCGGGAGCAGCTGGAGAGCTGCACCATCACCAAGGCCGACACACCGCTGCTCAACTGTGTCAAGCCCGACCAGGACGTCAAGTTCACCCTCAAGTTTCAGGAGTTCAGCCCAAATCTGTGGGGGCTGGAGTTCTTCAGGGGCAAAGACTACTACATCATCTGTGAGTACAAAACAACAAATTCCTATATATGGCTCAGAGTGGTGGTGTGGTTTCCTTATTCTAGTCAATAACTGGCCATCTGATGGAGGATTATGGGGGCGGGGTGATGGATAAATAAATGTAAGGTGTTTTTAACAGGACTTGACTTGAGAACGCTGTCTTGCATCATGTAAGATGAATGTTTTTATTTCGTGATCTTTTATCTATGCAGAGGAATCTTGATGCTAAAAGTCCATTGAGAGGAATGTGTTTCTTCTTCTACAAACGGGTGTAAAGTTAGGATCATTCAAAGTAAACCACCTCCGTGGACACGAGCAGCTCTGATAGGAGGACATGAGATGGTTACAGCTCTTCTCTGGTCACATGGTGCGGCCGTGGACGCCGTCCTGAGAGGAAGTTGTGATGGGCTCTAGTGACGGCCCCCCGGTTTGAAACATGGGAGGTGGACTGAACCATCTGCGTGGCGCTGATGGGGGTGTGTGTGCCGCAGATAGGACCATCTGTGATGCTCTGCCACGGCCATCTGTGAGCTGTCACAGTAGGGGGAGGCCATCTTTCTGAGTAGGAAGAGAGGAGGAGAGAAAAAAGATCCAAACCGTCTCTTGTGAGACAGGAAGTGGAGTTTGTGGAAGGTACCGGCACGTTGTGTGTGAACACCTCTTTAAAGTGCCTTCCTATGAAATGTTCCTCTGAGCGCCACGGCAACCAGAAGTCCTGCAGAGAGATGCGTCAAGCAGCTGTTTCACACAGACAGGTTCAGCCAGACATTATGCTCAATCACTTCTACTGAACTAACTTTAAAGTCAAACATGCAACAGTGGCTGCTGTTCGGTTGCTGCAGGCCTTTTCATGGCGGGGCACGTCTGCTGGTCTCACTGGTGAGACGCTTGTTTCAGCAAATACAGCTGTTAATTGGTTTTGGTGGTAATAGTTACCTGTGCAAGCAAGCATGAGCATCCAGATCTGGTTCTTACCTGGTGCCAAAACGCCGTCACCATGACACCTCCACCTCTTATATACAGTCTACGGGGCAAACACACACACACACACACACACACGTACGTTCCCTCGGAAGGCTGCAGTCTGTAGCATCTTCTCTGTGCACACACAGCTGTAGCAGTCCTCCTCTCTGCTGTACATCTGTACGTTGTTGTATCGCAGCCCGAGCAGGCGAGGAGATGGCGTCCGCCTCTCCGCCGGCTGGGAAAGTTCAATTCAGAGCTGGAAAAAAGAACACGGGTTGGAAAATGCAATTTTTGCAGGCCTTGCAAATTCCCTTTCTGCCGACCTCCCCCCCCCCCGGCCTCCGCCATCGCCGCCGTCCCGGCTCCCCAACATGCTAATGCGTAGCCTAAAGAGCTGTTTCTGCACCGGAGTGTGTCACGTTTTGCTGTTAATTGCTTCTTCTCTCCGGCCCCAGCTCTGCAGCTCAGCCCGCTGCATTGCACCGCTGCCATGTGTGCTCTTCCTTCTTCTTCGTGTGCTGCCTGGAGAAGCTCCGGCTGTGCCGGTAAACACTGGAGCTCACACACGGCAGCGAGGGAGCGAGGGTGTAGGTGGTTGTTTCGGGACTAATAGACACACGTACGCTCAGCGTTGGACTTCCCCCCGTGCACGTGAAAGCATCTCCATCTCACCGGTCCCCCCTGTGTGTGTGTGTGTGTGTGTGTGTGTGTGTGTGTTTGTCCCCCTCCAGCAGTGCTGCCCATGCTCCGTCGGAGTGTGACACTGCCTCAGAAAGTTCACCTCGAGGATTTCATTAGTCTCTAGGAGTGAGCACTCGATACGTAATTAATTAACCGCCGTTTAATCCTCCGTTTCTTCTCACAATCGCCGAGGCTCCCACATCAATGCTGCGCCGTCTCAACCAATTGGATTAGTGCTGCCTTGTGTCGAGTATTGTGCCAAGCCTGGACACCCCCCCACTCAAGTAGCTGTGACATCGTCCTCAGCATTTGTCTCTTCCTGTACCGTCCTGTGGATTCACGTTGAAGGGACGGCGGCAGATTTCCGTCACTGCGCCGATACGTGTGTGTGTGTGTGTGTGTGTGTGTGCGTGTGTGTGTGTGTGTGTACTTCTGCGTGCCTTTTTCTCTTTCAAACAGCACACAATGCTGCTCCAGCTGAGAGCAGATGAGTTTGATGTGATCGTTTGCGGCAGCATGGCCTGCAGCCCGAGAACGTAGCGAGCTGGATGATTCCATGAGCTAAAGAGGGAGAGAGGAATGAATAAGTAGGGGAAGGGGGGCGGGAGCCAATGAGAGGCAACGAGAGAGAGACAGAGAGAGAGAGAGGGGAGAAATAAAGCCAAAGGGAATGGGGCCATAAGAGAGGGAACGAGGGATGAGGAGCTGAAGAGGGCAGGAGAAGGACAAGGCTGCGTCTCCAGTCGGACGTTTCATCAGCACTGGAATCACCCGTTGCCACGGTCACAACAGAAAATTGTCCCGTCACCTCCCCCGCCTCGCCGCTCCGATCCTCATCGGGGAACGTTCCTCTCATTAAATATGATGTGAATTGAATATGTGCTGCAGGTTTTTGTGTGATTGAAAGGACGGCTTCTTGATTCAGCCCGATCCATCAGGTTCATACTGATTGATCGCTGGTGACATCATTGTTACACTGTGGAGCTAAAAACAAACTCAGTCACAGTCAGGTGTTTTCTGCACCCAAAGTTAGAACTAAGTCACTCATCACTGCTGTAATAACTGTTTCATGAAAGGGGTTTTGAATCATGGATTTTAAAGGTCGGTGTTTTGAGAGAGTCGTGGTCGTTATCAGATTATGCCCTGACCTTTGTCCGAGGGTCGCCGTGGTCCCTAAACGCAGAGGCCCCCCGTCATGGGTGATTAGGGCACAGGGAGACGATGCGTAGTCACCGGCCTGTAACCCCGGCACCGCGTTCAGATCAGAGCTGACTTTCTGGGACGCGCCGTCCATCCTGTTCATTCAGTCTGGTGTTCTGCCTCTTTAGCTCTGTTCCATTATGGCCAAGCATTGTCTGTTTTCGGAGCAGTGCATCGTGGGTTAATTATAGCCTACCAACAGAATACGACAGCAGAGCAGCTTTCAAAGTGGAGCACTTGATACGACACATCATTATCATATTTTAACTCATATTTGTACAAATATTTCATATTAACATGCCATAAAAAAGTTATGAAGTTATTCCACCTAATATCAAATTTAACTTAAGCTCATCAAAATGATAGAAATCGTATTTACCACCATTCAGAGAGCGTATTTACCGCTCTCTGAATGTTGTTAGCTAAACTACAAATGCTACTCTGAAACTAGCTCTAAATGCTAGCACAGTTATCTGTAGCATTGGAGGCTAGCATAAAATGGAGCTTTATCTGGATTATAGCTCATGATTGATCGTTAGACACAAGGAGATTCTCCAGCCCTGATCTAATAACAGGAGCAAATTAAGTAAATTAGGGTAAATGAAGCTAAGGAGGGGGGAGGGGGGGGGGTTACACATGGCTCTTACAGACAGACACTCAAAGTGAGGCCTTTCACAGATTTCTACCATTTGTTTGAGACAACATGTGACCCGTGTGTGTGTGTGTGTGTGTGTGTGTGTGTGTGTGTGTGCTGGACCATTTTTTACGGCCCCACTCAAGCTGTCACTTTGGTCTCAAGCGGTACTTTGTCACTGCTGGTGAGTGATTTTTCCTGATGGCCTTTTTTCACCTGTTGTGGAGCCTGTTTTTGCATTTGTGTGTGCGTGTGTGTGTGTGACTGTGTGTGTGTGTGTGTGTGTGTGTGTGACTGTGTGTGTGTGTGGGACCGGTCTCCTTCAGCCCCAAAAACCCTGTCTCAACCACATGGCCAGTTGCTCAGGAGAGGGAAACTAGACTGTGTAATTCAGAGATGGAGTGGATGAACATCAGATGTAGCTTTTCCCGTGTCGTTGTTCCTCTCTGCTGAAGGTCACACACGAGATGAGGTAGTGGGTTAATCTTTCCAGCTATTTCTTTTCTCTGCTCCCCTCCTGTCTGTGCGTGTTACCCCGACGCTGTAAAGCCAACTAGTTGGTGACTAAATCCATTTGTGAGGGTCTTGTATGACCAGGTCTGTCCCAGCCCCCCACCTCCAGCGTGTCCCTCAGGACGGCATCATGGATTAGCTGGTTAGCTCTACAGCTAGTCTGTCAGCCACTCCGGCCCGGCCTCGTCTGGACTGCAGGGCCAAGTCATCCGGCCGGCTTTAGCCCGTTCAACAATCACATTCTGTTTAAATCCAAGTCAGGCTTGCCGGGGCTGCAGCTTGGCATAGTGAGTGTGTGTGACTCCACATTTAAAGGGGAAGAAAAATGTAAAGCTTCAACTCCAGATTGAAGGATTTTTTTCAGACATCTTTGAAATGTCAAGGAAATGTAGTTACAACAACGTTTTTTGGAGGCTTGATGAGGATATAGATTTTTCTTTGCTTCAGCACAAATGTATGTTGATGAAGAAGAAGAGAACAAAGGAAGGAGGCGATACGTGTGTAGCAGACCTAAACACACTCATCGCCCCTCTGTGAACTCTGACCTCTCAACGAGTGCTTATGAGCGTCGACTCGACATCATGCCTCCAACACACCGTCGCCGTGCTGACCACTGCAAAGTAAACAGCGTTGGTTAATGACATCTTGCGGGATTGTAAAATTCATGTGTGTTGTGCTAACAGGTTTATGAAATGAACACACAAACACACACACACACACACAGGAGCACAAGCCTTTAAGGAGCTTTGTCTGTAATGTGCTTTTCCGTCTCCACTGGAAAGCCATAGGTCAACTCGAGAGGGAGACTGGAGGGGGAGAGAGGAGGCGAGATGGAGGGGGAGGGAGGAGGGAGGAGGGAGGGAGGGAGGGAGGGAGGGAGTCCTTGTTAACATGCTCTTTGTGTCCGCTCCCATCACCGTCTCATTGAAACGAGGGGATTCGGATCAAAATGATTGGTAGCTGGGAGGCTGCAAAGAGAAAAAAGAAACCGGGTAGAGGAGAGAGAGAGGGAAAGCAGCAAACTATGCAGAGCTTCTTTTTTCAAAGCTATTTCAATCGGGATCCCAGCACCTGCGTTTCAATTCCCCTGCAGTGTGATGGGAAACAACTTGGAGTGCAGCAGGGATGAGAAGGAGGACGCATTCTGGGGTAAAATGGGGAGACGGCGGCGGCTGCAAGGTGGCGGCCCAGGAGAGGAGGAAGCCGGGATGACGGGGTGTTGTTCAAGGGAGGGGAGAGAGCAGGAGAGGGAGGGGAGAGAGGAGGGAGGGGATGGCGGTCAGCGTGGTGGGGGCCGTCGTGGCTGGCGGGAAGCCAAGCTGCTAAGCCCCGGCAGCTCGTTAGCCTCTGTGTTACTGACCTGATAGACCACAAGCCCTGCTGCCCCCCCCCCCCACCTTTCATCCCCGTTCCCAGCCCCCCCCCCCCCCCCCCCCCCCCCCTCATGATACAAGCCAGCCGTAGTGCTGCCAGCAGCCTCCAGGGGCAGCGCAGATAAAAGCAGAGAGGCAGCTAATAGGCTTGAAAGCATTCAGCTCATTGAGCCCTCTGAATGCTACGTTAGCTTCTCTCAAGCTAGCTGTAAGTGCTAGCACACTTATCTGGAGCCCTTTTCTTTTCCTGGCTGTTTGGCAGTTATATGAACATCCAGCTGATTAAGCTGTGCGTGTGTGTGTGTGTGTGTGTGTGTGAGGGAGACGTCTTGCCCCGCCCCTCCACATTCCTCCACCAACATCTGCTGCTTGTCCCTTAAACACAGTGTTTAGCGGTGCACTGCTGTTTTCTCCTGGGTTTGATGTGTTTTTAGACCCTTTAAGCTGAGCTCATCTGAGGGCCGTTGGGGTATTTATCCCTCTGTTCCCTTCATTTCTCTCCTGGAAAAATGCCCTACTTCTTGTTTTTACACTAATTTCCATCCCTCTCCTGATTTGTTCTGATGTTGTCAGCAGGTCGTTCCTTCTTCTTCAGCCTGGCAGCCACGTTAGTTTGAAGATCTGTGCATTTGAGGGCTTTTTAAAATCCAAAAGTGTGTTCCTTAATAACTGGCTACCTCTCTCTGGAGTGCAGTTAGTGCTAATGCACGATAAGCCGCCGAATTTCCCGTGGCTTGCGAAGAGGGCCGCCATCATGGCAATGCACTGGTTTCCCCTCTCTCAGTCTCTCACCTCCCCTAACAGCCTCCTTCATGAGGCCCATCAGCACAGTTAGAGGTATTACAGTCACAATTACTCAAGTTAATTGACTTTGGGGATGTGAACGATCCCACCGGAGCGGAGCATCCGAAGTGATGAGCAGGTGAATTGTGATTTTATTAAAGGCGATAAGACTCCTATCCTTCCTCAGAGGAAGCCTCTGTTGTCTTTGGGAACTGGCTGTTTTTCTGAGATAGACTCAAGGCGACAGGGCATGGGATGATAGAGGCTTTTATTGTGGAGTGCAATAAAAACACTCACAATTGATAGTGGTGGATTTCCATTATCAGGATAATGGTAAATATCATCATGAGTGACCTGAAAACGCTGTTGAGCTCGCTGTCGTCGTAGAGAAGTGAAAAGTAAAGCTTGGTTTAAAACAATACAAAAATATATTTTATTAAATAAATAATAATAATAATAATGATAGTAATAACAATACATTTTTTATTCACAACGCATTTTTCATTAAAAAATCACAAAGTGCTAAATGCTAATGAATTATTTATTCATCCTTTATTTGTGCAGGGCGATGTTATGATTCATGATCATCATCTTTAAGACTATTTCATTGTTTTTCAATAAAGAAGTATAAAGAATAAAATATTTTTAAAAAGAAATAATTCAATTCTAAATTAATATATACATAAAAATAATCAATGTCTTTCTTAACACAACGTTAAGTTATACCAGTATGTGAACGTGTGGTTTGAGAGTTTTAAGCATATTTTGATGCAGTGACAGCTGATCTAACCTCGTCCCTCTCTTCCTGTTGCAGCGACATCCAACGGCACCATGGAGGGCATCGACAACCAGGAGGGGGGAGTGTGCAAGACCAAGTCCATGAAGATAATCATGAAAGTGGGGCAAAGTGAGTATTGTGTTATTGAGTTGGGGCCGCGAGCGCCTGCAGGCGTACGCAGGCGGCCGCGGTGTGAGCACTAGCACGTTGTGAAAAACTGTGCGAGACTCTGAAAATGCCCTAATAAGGTCGTAGGAGGCTTCGCGGCTCCATCGTCTCCATGACACCTGGGGCTGCGAGGGGGCCGGAGATGTAATCTAGCGGAAACCCACTTGCACACTATCGCGTATGCTTGCATGCACACACGCACTGGAAGCATCTGCTGCTCTCCACTCCTTCAACTGGAAGGCTTTCTACACATGCACATGTAGATTAGAGGCACACAAACACACACTTCTCATGACCTGACCCTCCATGTGTGACACACACACTCTACACACACATCAGACCCTATTCTCAATTACAGCAAGGATTATTCCTAAAGCGACACCGGCGATTGGTGAAGGTCAGGGAATGAATGGAAGCTCAGAGGAAGAAAGAGGAGAGAGCAGGCCGTGAACGGTCGTGGGGATTGGCTCAGCCGTTAAATAGAACTTGAAACCAGCTCCGGTGTTGAGAGCTGCTTGCAAATCAATAGCTTTATGAAATAAAATGTACTATAAGTGTGGTTTGACGGTGCGAGGGTTGGAAAAGCGGCTTCCAAAGAGCAGATGCTTCACACACCGTTTAGTGTGACTGTGTCGGAGTCTGCCACCACACATACTGACAGAAACTTTAGCAGCAAACCATCCCAGAGCAACAATCTGCATGAATGACATGAAGGGTTTGCCTCATTCACCTATTTGAAGAAAAACATTTCAATTTGAGCAAGAAATTCACGCTGTGACACCTAAGACTGTCAGCTGATCATCTTCCTGTTGTCATGACGATGCTCACATTAGTCCAGAGACCGGACAAGACTATGTGGGAAACCAGAGACTTGATTATGGTCTCCTGGTGTATCTGTGACTTTAACATGTACACAGCAGCAAAAGTTGTTATTTCAGGCCTGATGGATGAAACCGTGTTGGTGTCTTCATGGAGATAAGCCTCTAGAATGTGTGTCATGATTAAACACAAACACAGCATCAACCTTCATGCGACAACAGGGACAGAGATCCCCGCCAGACTGAACCATCTTAAATCTCTCAACACGACAGTGAAAAATAATAATTTTGATGCATCTTTTCTGCATCGTTTCAGATCCCTCTGACCCCATCTCACCCAAAGACAACCCCACCAGAGTCCCCTACTCTCCCAAGCCCTCGGATGACAAGGATACCTACAACCACAACGATGTGGTGAAAACAGGTGAGATTACCTACTTGCAGTTTAAATCCCAGGAAATTGGTAATTGCATGGAAGGATTTATGGCTAAGTGTGTGTGTGTGTGTGTGTGTGTGTGTGTGGGCGAGACCCATTGAGGTGTGCATGTGAAAGTGAAGGAGAGAAAGGTCGGCAATTCATCAGGCAGTAATTGAATGTTGCCCATAAAAGTGATAGGCATCTCCGGCCTCTCAAGGACTTAGAAGGTATCTCCACGCTGGCCCCCTTCCAGCCTTAACCCGACGCTTAAGTGACATTTCAGGAAAATGATCTGATCGCTGTCTGCCATCTTTTTAACGACCTGCTCTTAGTACAGACACGCGCTTGTTTCTGCACCCAATCACAACTCACCGGCTGCATGCCGACCGCTCTTCCCTCCGCTATTAGATTGCAGTTCAAAACCTCCCCAGATAAATCCCACCGGCAATTTCCGCAGCGAAGAAGAAACAGGAAGAAACACGCTGACCTACATGAACGGCCCTGGCTCATTGGGGGCGTGGCCTCACCTGAGTCTTTATGTCCTCACCCCCAAATCAAGCATGCAGATAGCCGTTAAACCCACGCCGCCATCATTCTCTGCAGACGTCAGCATCTTGCTCTCTCCATTTCCCTGTCCTCTCCGGCTTTTTAATGTCTCAGCCATCCATCCCGCCAGCTATCACAACCATATGGGCGTCAGAGTGCTGTGGGCAGGACGTCTGAGGCAGCATAATCCTCTTGTAAAACAAAGGAAGGGTCCTTGCGTTGGGCCGGCTGCCATTCCGTATCCTCTCCCCCTGCATCGAGATGCGATCAGGCCCTCAGGACGACAGCGGCAGACAGGGAGACACGATCATCCCGCCCGCCCAGGAAACACGCTCCCGTCCTGGGGAGGACAGAACAAACCCGCCCTCGGGTTGTTGGACGTGGATCAGAATGTCCATCACACAGCTTGGCTTTCATAATTAATGCCGCGGGTTGACATCGAATCGCTCGTTCTTATCTTCTTCCCGCTGGGGCCGTTAGTTAGAAAAGGAATTTGCTTTTTTATGTCTTTCAAAATGCAATTTATCTAAGTGCCATTTGCCTGCATCCAGCCCAGCCGCTGTATCTCCGATCAGGCTGCGCTTGCCCTACTTTCAAGGTTGCAGTCTTCACTGGATGAATTTGAATAGCCGCCGATCGAATGTGACCTTTATACCAAAAGCCCTCCGCAGTCAGGCTTCGCTCTCAGCCACCTCGCTGCTGATCGCGACGCCTTCGCGGTGACACGATGAAAAGACTGGAGGATGAAAGCAAAGGGCAGGAGTAAGCAGCAACTTTGTTTGGATCCTCAAACAGCATCTGAGATCACGGCTTCCCTTCAACCTCCTTCTGCAATGGATGGCCCCATCACACACGTCATCTGCACATGATTCAGTCAGACTCATTAGTGGAATATCAGTGTGAATATATTGTCACAGTGTCTCTATTTGGATGATTATCTCACCTCTTCCTGGTTACAGTTTGTTTTGACCGTTGTCTGACGATGTAAGTGAGGTTTTATAGCTTGACTCGGCTAGTTTACTCATTTGACTCATGTTGCCCTCTCTCTATCTCTCTCTCTCTCTCCCAGGTGTAGCGCCCAGAGAAGGCACCGACAACGACACCGGCGGAAAGTCCTCCAGCGTCATCGGCTCTGAGGTGGCCATCTTTGTCGGCATCGCTTCGGGCAGCGTCATCTTCATCATCATCATCATCATGCTGGTCCTGCTGCTGCTCAAGTACCGGCGGCGGCACCGCAAGCACTCGCCGCAGCACGCGGCCACGCTATCTCTGAGCACCCTGGCCACGCCCAAACGGAGCGGAGGCAGCGGGAACAATAACGGCTCGGAGCCCAGCGACATCATCATCCCGCTCAGGACTGCTGACAGCGTCTTCTGCCCGCACTACGAGAAGGTCAGCGGCGACTACGGCCACCCGGTCTACATAGTTCAGGAGATGCCGCCTCAGAGTCCGGCCAACATCTACTACAAGGTCTGAGCCGGAACTTTTCAAAGCAAGAGACAAACTGGAACAATCCCGGGCAGAGCGGGTTTTTAGTTTTGGCTGGCACCGACGGCACGCCCGCAATGACTCTCTCTCTCTCTCTCTCTCTCTCTCTCTCTCTCTCTCTCTCTCTCTCTCTCTCTCTCTGTCATCTCCTCCTCGTCTCTGATTTTTTTTCGTCACTCCTTTTTTCCTTCCTCAAAGTTTGGCTGATAGCTGGTGGTCTGGCTGGGTCCCGGTCTGCTGCCGGCCGGTGGAGGGCCGGAGAGGAGGCTCACTGCTGCTGCTCTCCGGGGTTCTTAGGAAAGAGAGGATTCTTTCCCCCGATGCTGCTCCATGTTTTGTTTTGAGGACCGTTTGAGTGTTGCGGGGTCAGAAAGGTCGACAGATGCACAGTTTTTCTTCTTTTTTCTCGGATTGGACGGATGGACGGATGTATAGACGTGAAGGTTTACTGGCGCGAGAGGAGGGGAAGGAATTCTTTTGGCTTCGCCTTCAGAGAGACTACTGCTTGGAGAAAGAGAGGAATTCAAAAAAAGGAGTGAGGATGAGATGTAAAGGAGACAACGGGCTGACCATGAACTCACTAAATGGCCCTTGATGCTCACTAGCCAGACAGACTCTGTGGATTTACCAGTGGGACGAGGAAGGAGAGCGATTCTTACACCAGTCCTCTCCGGGACTTCACTGAGCGACTCACACCCGTTCACCTGCCACCCACATGCTCACCATCACACCTGCATACTCACCCACACGCACAGACACACGGCCTCACCAGTCAATGTGAACTGCTTGGGTTTAAGTGTGCATCGCACCATTTCTCCCAGATATGTTTCCAGCATCGTTCAGATGTTACTTGAAGGTCTTAAGGCAGAAAAAAGATTTTTTTTGCACCGTCGTATCTGGTTTTCACACCCTGGTGTAGTTTTAGTGACGTCATATCCTTTGTGAGGTTTAAACACAAGCGACCCCACAGTGGCGTGGGGTGGCGAGAGCGCCTGTCAGGTCTGCCCAGGTGGCTCCTGGGAAGAGTGGAGGACTTTCATATACATAGAGCAGCACTTTTAAGCCCCTTTTTGGTACCTCCACTCTTAAGAGAGACAGTGATGGCGAGCGTTGGGAGAGCAGCTGTATCCTGTCAGATTTAGTAGTGAGGGCTCACCTCCGCTTCTCTACATCCTGGGCTTTTCACACGGGAAGTGTTAGGGGCAATAAGAAATCCAATTGGCCTTACTGCCTTTTTTTTGCATCAGGTGAAGAAGAGGCCCGAGATCTAGTTGAGGTCAGCTTAGCTGGCTGAAACTGCTCTAGGTACTGTCATGTTTACCCCTGGGAGTGTAATGATGATTAAGGGTGCCCCGAGGGCCAGGATCAGTGTGACCGGTGCTCTCCTATTCTTATTAAAAAAAAAAAAAGCACAGGGACATCTTACATTGTCACTGTTTCTCAATCTCCATTAGCATTTCCATATTGTGAGTATTTTATTTTTTTCTTTTTTAATAGATGTACATTTAAAAGGACATAACGAAGACGAAAAATCAAATAAAATCAAATAAAAAGCAGAATTTATTTATGATAGACACAGAGCACAGGTGTTGTCAGGCGGGATGGACAAGTAGTGGACGTAATGTTAATATATTATGGTATAAGTGCACATTATGCAATCTAGGTTTTTGATTATTTCATATCTCCAAGTCCAGTATTTTTCATGAGCGCTCGTCCACAGACACAGGGCCTGGGAAAGAGGACCGGGTGGGGGAGGGGGGGGGGACCCAACAGGGAGTAGACTCATCTGACCCAAAATAGCTCACATTGGTGTACACAAGGGCAGAGTAGCTGTGTCTCCCACACTCACTCAGAGTAGCATCTCCCAAAGGATAATTCTCATGAACACCCAGTGACTCTCCTCATACACACCTTTCATGTTTCCCTTGCATGTGTGTGTGTGTGTGTGTGTGTGTGTGTGTGTTGAACAAGTCAGTGACTTCACATTCATTAATATCTTTGGCTTAGGATCATAATCGTGACTTAAGCTGTTCCCAGAACATGTATCAGCCCATCATCATAGTTTGTTCATAACGAACATCAAATTTCACCGAAAAAGCCAAGCCTTGTATGATCTGAGGTTTGTGCCTCTAAGAGGCTACAAAATCTGCAAATATGCAATTCTTATTTATTTTTTTAATCGATTCTGAGAAAAAAAAAACACCTATGGAAAGTGTTCTTAACCACTGAAAGATGTAACAACAAACAAATGACACAAGACTAGCAAAGTATGTCACACAAGACTAGCAAAGTATGTCACACAAGCCTGCTGTTAGTTTTTATTTCCTGCATTCTTTGTAGTATCATTTTAACCTTTTTTTCTGTTTTAACTATGTGCCGTAGTTCAAAGGTAAACTGTGAAAAATGAAACCATTAAAAAGCATATATATCACACCTGAACAGGTGTTTAAGAAAATATGAAAAACAGACACACACACACATACTACAAAGAAATGGCTGTTTAGTTGCTGTCTGTCTGCGGCCGAATATGACAATCTTATTAGTTTATTTGAATCTGACGTCCTTTTCTTAGCTGCCCCTCGACTAACGCTCTCCCAACATTGACCCGCTTTGGTTCAACCTGCTATGAAACGTTGCAGCAATGCTGTGAGAGTCTTAGCCTAAAGGCTAGGAGAAGCACCTCAGGCTACTGTAAAATGCCTTGCTCGTATGGTCAGCCCTTGGTCACTTGACTCAGTAATTTTGCACCGTACTTCTGTAGGTAAGAAACTGTAAATACATTAATGTTTGTATTGTATATGGATCCTGGGTTGTTACAATAGCCTTATTCACCTTTTTAGGAAAGTAAACACAGAAAAGAAGTACAGAAAAAAATGGAATACACTTCAGTAAAACAGAGCCTACTACTTTTTTGGTAAATAGCTTATGTAAATATTGACCAGAACCCAATAAAAACATTTTTTATAAACTCTTCAAGTAAGATGTTTTGTATAAAATTTGAATTTTTTGCTATGTATTTTAGCTAGCGCTCGATGGAAAGCCCGTGTCCTCCCCACTCCCTCCCCTTTTGCACTGTTTCCATGGTAATTTGGTTTAAAAAAAAGAGAGAAAAGTTGCCAAACCGACTGCTGCATATTTGTGCCATAAGTGTGTACCATAAATATTTATTGAATTAGTTTCTTTTTTTGTTCTGTTTCTGATTTAACTCCAGTCCAGTTTGTAAGTAACACAGTATTATATTTGCATTGTTTGTCGTCCCCCCTGGTTTTCTTTAGTCATGTCATGGTTACCGGGTGGCTGTAGCCCTGTTCTCCCCTCCCTTGCAGTATGAGATGGCCAGGCTGTGAAAAAAATGGATTTAACATTCAAAAATTTAAAACAAGTTCAAAGTGAGGATAAATGACACACATTCCACCAGTCTGTTACAAACTGAAAATGTTTTTCAATAAAATGTTTTTCCTATGGACGCGCTGTCTGTGTTGCTTTGTTGCTTTCAAACCGCGTGAATGAAGAAAGTCGATTTTTTTATTGTTTTCGGACAACTTGACAGTAAAAGACTTGACGTGACAGATTTATTTATTTATCTCAGTGTATAATCATGGCATACAATCCACCGCTCCATTTCATTTCCACAATATTAAGAACATTTTTGCACATTGAACATTTTATTTTTGTAAGAACTGAAATGTGAAACCAGATTTGTATTTTTTATTCAAGAAAATATCCTACATGGTCAAATATAAATGGAGTAGTCTCTGGTTTCTCCACATAGTCTGGTCTGGTCTCTGGACTAATGTGAGCTACTATCGTAGACAACATGTTTCCTCCATTTCTGATCCAGCAACACCATGACGACAGGAGGACGAGCGCAACGCTGATAGGCTTTCGCAACACAGCGTCACACGAATCTCTCTTGAGTTCAACTCTTGGGGTAGCGTCCACGCAGACCGTTAGTTTCCACTACAAGCTTTAAAATAAAAATGTGCTGTATCCAAGATAACCCCAACAACCTCATTATCAAAGCATTATTATTTTTCCACAGGCTGAGCAGTAATATTTTGAGCAAATTGAATTGATACAGGAACGATCTTTCTTAATTGAAAGTATGGGGCCAAGTCGAAATCGTATCAGTGGGACGACGGTTGCTCTCGGAGAACAAGCACAGGGCCAAATTGTCACTAAGCTGATGAGTCAGCGCATATATCCAGGCAAATAGACTGTATAAGCAGCAGCCATGCTGCTGGTGAGTCAGGAGGAGAAGCTGCCAGAATAAAACCAGGCAGAGACACAGCCGTAGCAGACCAGACATCCCTTCTACTATAACTAAGAACCAGTCAGCCACCAAATCCGTTCTTATAGTCCATCAGCTGGCCACCATAAGCCAGAGAGTCTGCAGGCCAGGAAGTAGAGGGGCCAGAATAAAGCTGTAACAGCCAACCCTCCAGCTAGCCAGCATTCTGGACCAAGTCTAGATTAGGGCTTCATTTGATTTTATTGGGTCTGTATGCTTTCTGAAAAAGGTTGAACCACTGAACAAAACAACTTGGTAACGTTATATTAAAGATTGTGGTTTGGTTTAAAGTATATATGACATAGGCTAGTTAGGTAAGTACTAAAACTTTAAATGAGTCAGTGATTGACTTTTGTATCGTGCATCCTCCCAAGATCAACCTATCTTCTAACCCAGACTTTGTCATGATTCATACTACTACCTGACTTCCAGAGTTGCTCTGAGCCTCCAGTACAGGCGCCGTTTACATTGTAGTTACTTAAAGCTGGGTGCTTTGTGATGCTGATGCCGCCATGACAACGTGTCAGAATTTGACGCCCTGGGAACGAGACCGTGTTGGCAATTTCCACAATTCTATGGATGACGAAGCGGAACCTGACGCTGGATGACACCTCATACAAACAACTTAGCTTCAAACATACCCTGGCCATAAAACAGGGACATTTTAAAGAAATACTGAAATGCATTTAAAACATCTGCAGAATAAATATGAGGCTACAGCCGGTTAGCTTAGCACAAATACTGGAAGCAGGGAAAACAGCTAGCATCACCCTGGTTGCTGGCTGAAGTTTCACACTGCCTTTTTCGTGGCAAGAAATTAGCATTTCCCCAACTATTGAATTATTCATTTAAGCCTTGTGTGGTTTACCCTAACACAGCATCTCCAAACTATCAGGCAATAACTGTAAAAAAAAAAAAAAATAATGAAAAAAAAATAGCATTGTTAGTCCCAAGAAGAGCCTTATGACTAAAACCTGCAGCTAGAAATTCCTAATGGAGTGCAAAACGTCAGAGTCAGAAAGTAGTCCCCATCCTTTACTCTACTTTTTCATTATTATCTCATACACTGCTCAATGATTTGTCACATCACAAGTATTATATTAAAGCCACTGGCTATATATTCATCATTTCTAACCACATTGTCTTCACAGCACTCTGTTTATGAAGCTGCAGCTGAAAATGAAAATATCTTCCCTGTACTGCAGCTCAGCTCCCGAATGCTTATCAGAAAAAAAAACTGCCTGAGAAGCCAGATGGAAAAAAAGCAGAAAACAAAAAAGGCAAAACAAATTGTGAGGCTTCCATCGTGCACTCTCTCACGGTGGCCTGTCATTTCCTTGCATCTGGCTCGCACACTTTGATGAGGAAGAGGAATAGGAGGGAGGGCGAGGGGAGAATAAATTTCTGATGTTTTTCCTATTTAACGTTTCCGTTTTATCTCCCTTGCTTTCATGCCTTGGTCCACGGAGTGCTGTTGAGAGGCGACGAGGCGTTGCGGGTATTTAATGGGTTTTTTCGTTTTGAGCAAGCTGAAGGATTTATCATCAGGGAGTAGTCAGGTTTTAGGTCCTTAACCTCTCTCCACATGTCTGCAATTTAACATTGTTCAGAAGTGGAGGGCCGGCGTCTTAAATGTCCAGGGGCTTGCTGTATCAGCGTTGCTTATGTTTAGGAAGACACCCGCTGGAACTTTGGTTGGAGTTGTTTGAGTAGGATGAAATCTCTCTGTAGGCTGACCTGTAGGTCTTGTGAGGTTTCTGAGGTGGGGTGTTTCTACACTCCAGTGAGTAAATTAATAATCCAATCCTGCATAAGATGGTGTCCAACAAATCTCACCCGACTCGTAAAAAAACAATGCTCGGTCAGTAGCCCTGCGCTTCAAACTTTGTGCCCCTCTAGCATCAGATTTGGTCGTGTCAGGCACGTGTCAATTTCCACTTCAAACTATAATCATGTTTCCATTTAATTATCCAAATGACTTGTGCATTTGGGGCATTTCCTTTACCCACTGGTTGGGACTGAATAAACTAGACTACAACAGAGTTTCATCAGAAGGTTTGTGCATGTGATCCGCATAAGAATATGTGAATGGAAATTACACCTTATGGCGCTCATGAACCTCAGTGAGTCCAACACTTGAGTCCAACACGCTCGACTCCTATGTCTATGAGCATTCTCCTGGGTGAACGTCCTGTGTTTGTTTCAGTGGCAGACTTGCTCATTTACACAAGTTAGTTGAAAGCCCGCTGCATAGACCAAACGTCAGTATTTGACGATTTGCTCGTGAGTCCTTCTGTCATGTGAATGTGGAGCTCCATCCTAGTGTCTCATACGTGGAGGCAGTAAACAAATAAGTCACTAACATATTTTAAACCATACAGAAACTGGACTCCTGCTGTGACTAATCCAGGAATATACTGCTCCGAGGCATGCTTACATGGGAGATATTAGTCATATCAAGGATTTCAATGAAGAGTAGACCGTTTGCAGCCCTGTCGGTTCACATAAAGGCTATCAGTCACATTCTGCTGCTTCTCTCTGCACTTGTAGTTTGCATCCTCTGCCAGCCAGCATAAGAAGTACTACTCAAACATTTAAGACAGTGAACAGTCACTTTCATGAGGACTGAGCATAATGCCTTGCATCTTTAAGGCAGCATGCATTGATTTTTAGAAAATTGGGGTCAGCAGAACTACTTGCTGTTGATGTGTCGATGTATAAGAAAAACTACCAAACAGAAAGTTTCAGTATAAGACGCTGAGTCATAACAAACCCCACTTTTGGGTTGTGGCGACCTTGCTGACATGCTATAGAGGTATGTACAAACAGCCAACACCTTCAGCTAATGGAGGCACTACTCTGAAATGGATTTCCCTGCCTCCCTCACCTGCTGCTCTGCTCTGGTATTATACAGACAGACGGCTCCACCCTCCTCCTTTGTGTGGATGAATGGAAGGTGTTAGCAACTGTGGCTCACAGTGTTACGTGTAGAGCAAAGGAACAAAACAAGGAGGTTTGGAAATCCCTTAATCCTCTCACATATCTCGTCGACTGGCTGCACCGATGCCCAGCCTGTAATTTAATGTTCTCCTCCCAAGTCATTTTGATCACACGCCACAATCATGATCCCTCTCCGTCTGTTCTCAGACAACATGTGTCTGACCTGGTGGAACTCTATATGACAGTGATGCACATCAGCTAATCCCTTACGCTACTAGTGGCGAAATGTGCTACACTACATTACAAACTTTGTGTTTTTTTTTTATTTGGGCTTTAAAAAACATTTTTATGAGTCATAGCTCATGTTACTATCGACTGAGTGTCGGACTGAAGCAATGTCATCATCACATGTCAATCAAGCCCGCTGACAACAAATCAAGGGGTCCATCAGTGCAGGAGTGCCTCCCTCCCACTGTCAATGCCGACCCGGGAGCTGTCACTCCTCCTGTTGCCGTGCGACTCACTTTGCCTTGAACTACTCCACTACCTTTGTTGCCAGTGTCCCACCAGCATCATTAGATCCACGTCAGTCCCACCATAATGGACCCCAAGGAGCCACTGCACTGTTTGAAGTTTGCTGTGCTCTGCTGCTGTCCCAATGGTAAAACACACACACACACACACACACACACACACACACACACACACACACACACACACGCACACACAAACACACACACACACACCTTTTGAATCTCAGTGGAGGAGGTTTCCCAAAATACTGTATTAATCATTAAAAAGAGGTATATCACTCATCTGAAATACGTAAAATGACCACGACCCCTGAACAACATTGTGTTGGCAATGTGTTATAATTAGGGCTGTCAAACGATTCAACATTT
The DNA here is from genome assembly GCF_963514095.1 of Eutrigla gurnardus. Classification (NCBI taxonomy): domain Eukaryota; kingdom Metazoa; phylum Chordata; class Actinopteri; order Perciformes; family Triglidae; genus Eutrigla; species Eutrigla gurnardus. The sequence goes on from NC_139926.1 coordinate 2,596,555, forward strand.
TAATGAGATTAATCACAGGGTAGCTGTGGATTCGTTACAGTTTTTCTCCATTGGTTTGGCTCATTTCTTGAAACAGAAATTACATTCTCAAAACTCTAAGATCATTTGGCAAAACAGTCTTACAGTTCAGCACAACACCATAGTTCACTTGCAAAAGCTCATATCTCTCCCAAAACTGTTCACTCATGTTTCAAAACTAAATTCCTTTCCCATATAAATAGTCAGTGCCCCCAAAAGACAAAAGATCCTTCTCAATTGCTTTGGCTCATTTCTCGAAACAGACCGGACGTTCTCAACACTCTTGGTGCTTTTGCCAAAATAACCTGGATGGTTCAGCACAACACCATGGTTCACCTGCAAAAGCTCATATCTCTCCCAAAACAGTTCACTCATGTGTCAAATCTAAATTCCTTTCTCATATAAATAGTCAGTGCCCCCAAAATGCATTGTCCCTTTGGCATTGTGTAAGCACTGCAAGTCAAAATGTTTAGATGTTTTGTCACTATGGCAGAGGACAATTGAAATATCCCTCATGTCCACCACTAAGTCTTAGCCCAGTCCTTCATTTTACAATGGTTACTGTACTCGTTTTTTTGTCTAGCTAACAGAATACAATTGTGTGTAAAACTGAAAAAAAAATAGGATTTTACGGTAAAAGTAGCCACCTGTGCCAGGTTTTCGTTCAAACATAGAATTCAAAGGACAACACTCCATTCGTAATGTATGTCTTATGTATTTCTTACAGAATGAGTTACCAATGAAATTGTATTGTTGCTTTACTTTTTACCACTATTCTAATGCATCAATGAACAGTGACTGGAATACTACTGTATCCCATTGAGGTACATTACTGCAGGGCTATAACACACACACACACACACACACACACACACACACACACACACACACTAAATGAATAGGTAAATGCACATATCTTGCTTTATGCACAGTGTCCAGTCCTACAGTATACAACATATAGTTCAATTATTGACTGATATGAGTACATACCTGTTTCCCTGCGAAAGGTTTGGATGATGGAGGAGACTGTAGAGCGAGGCACATTAGGCTGCACTCTGCGACCTGCCTCCACCATTGTGAGACGGTGGTTGACAACATGGTCTATAATTGTGGCCCGAATTTCATCCGGGACAACATGGTGTCTTCGTGCTCCTCGGCCTCTTCCCCCTATTCCACCTCCACGCACCCTTACTCCTCTTCCTCTTCCTCTTCTTCTTCATGGAGCAGGCAGTTGCCCTTGTTCATTTGCTTGGCCAGGTGCCTCCATGTTCAGAAATGGTACTGGTCCTGGTCAACCTTTATATATATACTGTATATGTTTGGCAGCATTCACAATCATAGACAGCACCTGTCAGGTAACTAAACATACGGTTTGATTGGTCATCTGAGATGAGTGAAACTCATTCTTCGTTAGTCAAGTTCTAGTTTCACCTGACTGTCAATGACTGTACTCAATTTATCAAATGTTCCAAGAGATTCATATATGGTATTCATGGTATTATGTTCTTGACTAATTTTGACAATTGATCAGACTATTGTGCAAGTGATGACTTACACAATGAAATGATGCTGCCATGTTTTGAAGAGAACAACCATTAGACTGAGAACCGACAATTAGTTTAGATCAACAAGATCTATTCACTTGGAAATTGTGCTAAATGTAGGCTACCTGTACTCAATCATTTGCAAAGATGTAATGAGATATTGAGACATGTACTAAGACAATTGCAATTTGATTAATGAATGAGAAATGCAATTCTGTTGTGGACAATTGCCAAGTGGTTTGGAGATTTGTCCATGTTGTTTTGAGAATGTAATTTCTGATTCAAGAAATGAGCCAAACCAATGGAGAAAAACTGTAATATACCTGAAAAATTCTGATTTTCTCTGTATATTGTTGTGGGAATGGAGACTGCAAATTCATAATGTTTCATGTTCATAATGAATTCATATTGTTTTTTTGGAAAACCAATGCAAAGTAGGAAATGTTCTGCTGGAGGGCTGTCACAATATCACGTTTAACCACCATAACTGTATGATTTAAGAGACACTGAGTATTTACATGATATCGTGTGTGTGATATGTCTGCCCTAATTTTACATGCATGAAGGCCAAATTTAAGGTGACTTTCTTGAAAACCATCCATGTGAGCATCATCAGAGGGAAACCTGAAAGGTGATGGCAGTGTATGTGTGAAGGCAATATTTAAAGGCGCTCTTGCTGCTGGTCGAGCGCCGGTGTTTTAGAAATTGAATGTGACCACTGCATTGCGGTTGCGGATGGAAAAAATTGGATCGGAGCATAAAGTGCCTGAAATGCGTCCTCACGCAATCACCATTCCAAAACCAATCTCCATCACCTCTGAGAGGAGCGGAGAGAATGATCTCACAGCATGGAGAAAGAAGGAATGCTATTTCAGTCGCGTCCCGACTGCTCAGCTTTCACTCCGCTTCGTCTCGCGGTTGCTTCTCCCCCTCATTTCCAAAAGTGGATTGACCTTCTTACTCCAGTAGGCGCAGCAGAGTCGCTCCCCATTCTTTCAACCAAGGCTCAAATCTCTTCTCTTCAAGAAGTACCTTTTCACACATAATTATATCCCTTCAGCTACATCTTCCTCTTGGACACCTTCTAATGTGACAAGAGAAGAAAACCTCCTGCCGCTAAATTCCTTCTTACCACTTACGTTTTCCAATTATTTTCTCATCACGTTTATAAAATCATTTGAGAATGGCCGTTTGTGATTTCTTTGTTCCTATTGAATCTTACTACGATTTTGTCTTCACTCAGATAATAGTTTTCTCAATTGACATGTCTTGAAAGTAAAATGGAAGCTAGGGTTTAAAAAAAATGTCATACATATTGATCTTCATTTGAATGATCTGATATCGATTCATAAAATCCATAGATGTATCTTTTAATTGATGCAATTTCCTATATCCTCTGCATCAGAGGAGCGTCCAGCCTGAAGGCGACGTCTGGCAGCGTTTGGATTTTAAAAGTCTGAGGACGGAGGAGAACTGGACACAATCAAAGCCACATGTGAGATGTGCAAACTAGAGGTCAACTGTTGTGGAAACGCCACAAATCTCTGAAACCATTCAGCCAGACATCGGCCACAAACGCTGTCAGCAAAGTACAATTATTTAAATTTTATTTGATTCTATTGAGAAAAACTAGTTGAACTGTCCAGATTGTTGACGTCATTGGAAATTCGTTGATTCCAATCCCGGTTGGTGGAAGTCACACATTTCCTTGTGGCATCATCGATTGCCTCACCAGTCCCAGCAGCAGTTCCAGTGTCAAAGCTGTGAAGTCCAGGTTCTGGTATGTCTGGCTACCATGGTGATGACCCTGTCAGACATCATGGACCTCTTATGTCAGTCTTATCAACTGACAGTGGATTTGTTTTTTCCTAATGTTCTCTGGTGAATCACTGCAGCACAAATGTTCCAATCATTCATCTGGGGGGGTTTGGGAATATAAAAAAGGGAGAAATTAACAAAGCAACTAAATTCCATTTGCAGTGTTTTAATGGCAGAGTGGAAGGGGTTTTGCATACATAAATATAAATGAATGAATTAGCTCTTTTGGCTCAAAGAGTGAAAGCATCAATGACAGGTTTGGTCCATTGTGTCAGAGATAGAAAAAGGAGGAGCGAGTCCAAAAACAATAGCTGGCTTTTCGCTCCTCATGCTCCAGCCCAATCATCGGCACTGATCCGTGTGATTGGCTGGTGATGAGCACACATACACAACGAGCTGGGATGCAGCTCTAATCACACAAGGTGACAGACAATTGGATATTATGGTGGAATAATGTGAAGACTCGTGGCGGACAATGAAGTTGTGAGATCTGGATACGAAATCAGAAGACGAATGAGATGGACGATAGGTATCTTGCAATAAAAAAAATTCAATACAGGCATTGTGGCTGGATGAATCTATTAATGTGCTTGTGGGCAAACAGTCATCTCTTTGTATTTTGTTGAAATAGGGGGGATTGATAGAAATGTCAGTGGGTTCATATGGTTCCAGGGCTGATTATTGTGGATTGGCCGAGGTGATGAAGCTTTGAGCTCTTTGTGTCTCACACTGATGGAGAATATGATGGTCCCTAAATGGTAGAGACTAACCTGGACCTGCAGTGTGGACAATGTGGACAGGCAGGGCAGTATGCCCACAATGTGTTGAGGATCGAGAGAACAAAAAGGAAGGATATGGGCTAAAACACACACATACAGCTAACACACTAGCCATCCGCTATGATGTAATTTAACTTTGTCTGTTGTTTGTGCTCCTGGTTTACCGGCTTAGTTTCCCACAGAAGCTTGCAAATTCCTTGTTTGACGATACGTTCGTTTCCACCTCTTCTTTTCCTTTATTTTGTTACGCCTCTCATCACCTGGATTCATCGACTACATAACAACCGTACATATTCTCCCCAAACTATTGTCCCATGGGGAAGTGACTTTTCAATATAATACAGAAAAGTATTTTTACATTCTAGCTGTTCATTGACACAACAACACCGTATTGCGGGGCTCCAAACCCAAACTTTTGAAACTGAGTTCCAGAGTGAGATCTTTTGAATACGTGGTCGAGTAAACTAGCAAAACCGGTCTCCGTGGAAACGTGACGTCACGGCTCCACTTCGCACATGTGTATTACGTTGAACAGTTGAACAGTTGAACAGCCACGTGCGAGTAAAAAGACAACATTAACGGGCTGCATTTGTGTTGTTATCTCTGGATCGTTTGTAAAACAATGTAGATGCAGTAAGAATGCAGTGTCACTTTGAATATCAGCTTCCCATTAAACTGTTGACTACCAGGTATGTAGTGCACCTAGAACAATAAGGTTCTGGAACCACTATTCCATGGCAAGTTCACATCAAACCTCACCAGGATTCAAGCTCCAGACCTGAAAAGAGAAGTGCCTTACACAGGCTAGATAACTAGCTTGCTAATTCCATTGATTTAATGTTGCATGAAAATAAGCTAAAGCTAAACAAATTTGTCAGTCATCTGACAATATCAATGTTTCCTGCAGTGTGGTAAGGGTGTGTGGATGAAGCATTAAGTTGTTCAATGTTACACATGTCGTCTGTCTATGTGCTTCTTAACGTCACTACTCCAGTTATTCCTGTAAAAACTCACCTCAGTGAGGCTGGGACTTGCCATCATTTGGTTTACTTTACATGGAAGAGGCCCACGATAATGGTCCCAATGGCAATGGTAGACATAAAGCCTACCACCCTGCTATGCATTCTACATGTACTTAAGCTCTATGATTTATGCACATGGCTTTCTTTAAAATAAATCTTCTGGATTAGGTAATAATGCAGGACCCACCACAAATTATACTGTGCTTTAATTGTACAAACTCCTAAACAGTTTTGCATTTAATCAAGTTCCTTACAACCAATTTCTCCCAAGTAAATCCTGGCCTTTTAAGGTCTCTGCAGTTTCCTTTTCCTGCAGTAGAATCGTGTAAGCAGGCAACTGGACTTTCTGGACCCGCCCAGCCCTCAAGTGAAACGTGTGGGTGCAAGTGTGTCCTGGGCCATCAAATGAACTCACATGGGTGTTGGATGGGTCACTTGAGAGTGCCTAAGTCATCTGGCCACCATGTGACTGCTTCCCCCGCGTGTCATAACAACAACAACGGCGTATTAGGGCCACTGTATGAATAAAAACGGAGCCAAGAGAGGGGGGCAATATTCCGTGAAAAAAGTCGCAAATTTTGTACTTTTTTACAATGCTATCAATTAACCGGCATTTATGCTAGCTAACTTCCCATGAATGTAACATTTATTTTTCTAATTAGTCCATCACAACGTGTGACAACGCCTCGTTAAGTTCCTTAGGCCCCATCCACATTTTTGTGGGTAAACGCAGAAGTCTTGTGCGTTTCGGCCGGCCGTCCATACGGATCGGGTGCTTTCGCTGCCTGAAAACACACTTTTTTGAAACCAGCTCTCAGGGTGAAAAAGACAAAAACGACACCCCTCTGTTTCGTGTTTGTTTTCATGTAGATGGCGAAAACGAATACGATGACGTCATCGGCCTGCCCCTCGACCCTCGAGTCTGACTTCTTGCCCCGCAATGTCTCATAACAACAACAACAACAACAACGGCGGCCTCTGTGCTCGTAGCAGATATTCTATGAAAAACAACGGAGCCGAGAGAGGGGGGCGATATTCCAGGAAAAAAGTCACAGATTTGCTACTTTTTTACGGTGCTAACAAACAACCGCCAGCTAACTTCCCATGAATGTAGGCATTTATTTGTCTAAATAATCCATCCCAACGTGTGACAACGCCTCGTCAAGGTCCTTAGGGTGACAGCTGTTGATGCTTATTGTTGGTTTTATTTATACGGGCCAAATTGTCATCTTATGGGTGTATTGATCGGGTGATCGGGTGGTCGGGTGGCGATTAGCCGTAGCTCTCACGTGTTGCCATAGCAACGACAAACATCCGGTCAAGCTCCGTCTCTTCTTCTGCATTTTAGTAGCAGAAACAGCGCCACATATAGGCCTGGACTATGTACTACAGTCGTTTTCAGTGGATTCCTCTGGATGCAGATTTTCTTGAAATGACGCCAAGGCAAAACGGAGAAAAAACGTTTTTTAGGCTAAATTGTCATCGGCTGTTTATTGTTCGGGTGGTGGGATGGATAGTAACAATAACTTTCACTTGTTGCCATAGCAACGGCAAACATCCGGTCAAGCAACATGTTTACCTCCCCATGCTCTGTCTCTTCTTCTGCGTTTTTGGTGTATCTTTGTAGCAGAAACAGCGCCACATAAGGGCCTGGAATATGTACTACAGTGTTCTGAGTCGTTTACAGCAGACGCAGATTTTCTTGAAACGTCCCCAAGGAAAAACGGGAGAAAAAAGATTGTTTTGGTACGTGTGGATGGCCTCTTAAAACCACCTCCTCTGTTGTGAGATGGTCGTTCCAGGTTGACAATGGCTTCTTTAACCCCTTTCTCTCAAATCATCTGTCTTCCTTGGCCAGAATACGAACATTGCTGTCAACTTGAGGGCCGGATGGGTCGCTTGCTCACATGCCTCTCACATTATTAACGGCCCTACAAGAAGTTAAAGGAATACTTCATAAGTGGAAACATGAATTTGGGTTGAAAGTGGGTCATATGTAGTCAAAATTCTGAATTATTCTGAGCTGTGTGTGAATCTTCACTTCAGACCCCGAGGTCCCACCACTGGTCTGTAATAGGAGGCTCTTTTTCAGAATAGAAATACAGAGATCTCCCTTCTCTGGGGAAATGAGGGAATGATGCACGACCATTCAAAATACTACCAGGGTTCTAACGACACAAAGCTTAATGCAAATGGTAAAGTATTCCTTTAAATACCTAAACTCCACACGAGTCAGTTAGAGCTGATTTCTCCTCTTGGATGAAAGGAGAATGTTCTTCAAAAACCTGAACCAAGACCAGATGGATACGATAAAGCTTTCAAAGATTACAGTTACCTGGATGAATACAAACGCAACAAAATGCGAACACATGAGACATAAAAGACGACAAAGGACAAAGAAGAAGAGGCTATGATGAAGGAGGGTTCATGTGTTTATCTCATCGTGTGCATTCATTATGTATAACTACGTTCTCATACAGCTCAGTCCACAGCGTGGGGGCTGCATCTTCCCCTATGTATGCTTGAAAGGGAACATGAAATGATATGGTCATATATGTAGCTCACTATAAATATCATCCTTAATGTTGTATGACCTTTCTCAGTGAATGTAATCCCACAGAGTTATATGTCTAATATGTCAGAATCCCTAGAGCCGATGCTACGAGAACCACTTCCCCCTGACTGTGCTACATTAAAGGGAAAATAATCCAGGCTAAAACTGGGCTCGCATACATTACTCTGCTGAGCTCAGTCTGCTTTATTGAGTTCATGTACGACCCACCGTGGCTCCGTCTGCAGCCCAGAACGCACAGTTCATTTGTGATGTCATCCATGAGATGAAACATGTTGAGTCATTTGGAGACAGACTTGAGTGTCTTGTGCCAAAGATGTTGTGTTTTCTTTCAAACTCCAAAGCTCCCTCAAATAACCGCACTGGGTGGTGACAAAAATGTGGGTTTTCAGTCGTCTTCTACTCTTTCTGTGGGAGTAATAAAGAGAAGCAAGACCAGACAAATCAATGGGTAGGTAGAATGAGACAGAGGATGGTGGGAATACATATTAAACTCTAATCAACTAATTGTATGACTCTGAATTGTGTTTGGACCAGAAAAAGTTGTTTGTCTCAAATTATGTATTGTGTTGTCAAGTGACAAAAATGTGTCTGGATTAACAATAACGTGTCTCATGACAATGCCGCAGCTACAAAGTCTCACCGACTGTAGGTGGTCTGAGAATTTAGCCTGTGATGACACCTGTCAGAAACTATGGTTTATTATAATAACATGGTATTCTCCGAAATAATGGCTGATCTAATTACGGAGAGTTAAAAGACGATTGATGGGACAATCATTTAGATTGAGAAAGATCAGCTGTCATTTTATTGAGGGGTTAAAGTCAGTGCAACAAGAAAACTGAGAGGAAGCACAACTGCAGCATGTGTGGTAAATCAAGTCCAGATCCAGAAGGTTAGTCCCACCAAACCCTCCCACCCAGCCAGAGGACATAATGAATTCACAACGAGTGCTGCAGGTGCAGCTCGTTGAGCTCTCAGGAGGTCTATTAAGGCAAGGTCGCCTTATTCCTCCCTTTCATATCCATTTATTAAAGGAGTAAACACTCCTCTGTGGGCTCTGGGCGCGGGGTCCAGCCCACAATAGGCATGAACCCTCCTATAAGGGTCTGCGGGTGACCAATAGCTGGACCAACACACGGAAAAACAACACCTAACAACCTTCATGGTGAGAACCATAAAATAAAACTATGAAATAACCCAGTATGATATAATATAACCCAGTTAGTCCTGCTGGACTAACTCTGCTGGACTAACCCTGCTGACCCCATCAGGAGCCCCCCGACGGTGTCCTAGTGGGCTTCCCTGCCGGCGGGCGAAGTGGTGCTACCCCTGATTTTTTTTATTGCTGTAGTTTTTTTTAAGGTCTTGGTAGTAATCTTGGTGGTGGTAATGGTAGTTTTAGTATCATGTATATTATTTTATAACAAATTATTGTTTTTTTGTTTTTGTTGAATTTGTTATTTACATGCACACACACACACACACATACACACACACTCTGTTCATATCTTCTATTCCTACGTGCAGTACAGATTTTCTAGATTTGCGAGTTTTAACGTTTTGCCAGTTCGCCAGTTGTTGTCCATCAGCTGTTTAATGCTAGTTGGTTTAACGCAGATAGTCGGGTTTCATCAAACTCAACTGATTTGTGTTCAAGCTGACATTGTTCAGCTTAAGTTGGGTTTATGTGGACACACTTAAGACATTTCATTTATGAATGAGTCAATCAGCGGAACGACTGGGAGCCTTCTCCCTCCCACTGCACATTCAAACCTCAAAGACCAATCGCTAATGCTGAAGAGTGTTTATCGCTGTGTATATCAGACCGCACTTGATTGTAGAGAATACCCAATTCAAAAGTGTATTGCCCTGTATAAATGAACTGTTCAGGAATTATTGGACTGAATCCTGCAATTATGTTTTGGTAATTACCGATTTTAACCACAGCAAGTGCAGAGTGCGTTTCTAGTTTCTAATGTATGTATCATTATGGATTTCCCATGTTTTTTAAGGTTCACACTGATATAGGCTAATAAAAGTCATATTAATTTTCTAAGAAAGGGGAAGTCGTACACAATTAAATATTAAATTCATAAATATTTGGTTTTTATTTTTTTTAATTGATTTTCACTCAATTTCATTGGGTGTGTCACTAAAAACTCTCCTGAGTTCTGGTGGACTTCGTCCAATAGGAGTTCAGAGTTTGAGTCCAAACCAAACCTCACACCTAGGTGCGACTTTTGGAACCTGCAGGATTTTGGCTTTGTCCCATTGTTCAGGCTTTTCCTTGCAGCGAGGCCTCATATTCAGGCTTTGAGGCCGCTCCTTAGCTCCTCCCACATGCCTATATTTTTCATAAATTGATATGTACTTAGCATTTTGTACCTCCAGACTGGTTCTGCATCCACCTGAGTCCATGTTATTATTTGTGCATCTGCTCCTTTTTTTTCTTTTGCAGGGCAAACACCCATCTTACTGTAGTCTGTTTCTTACAGCAGCATCAATTAGGGTTTATCATTAATTTTAGTTCATCTGCACAGTGAAAGCATAACAAATAAGGATAAAAATACAACACAGACAAGTGAAGAACAATAACAACTTGTCTCAGGTGAGATTGAATTACTCCAGAGGACAGCGAAGACACTTCCAAATAAACAAACTGCACAACAAAAGGAGAACAAATATTCCAATTAAGATGAAAAGACAAAAAAGTTTTTGTTGTTTGAAGCAGCACAAGTTCTTAATTTAATGCTCCAGAAGCATTTTGGTCATAGACGTAGTCATGGTGACGTCACCCTTTGGTTTGTGGACTACGGGTTTGAAGCCTCGTCATTTTGACCGTTGTCACATCGTGCTGGATTGAAGAAGACTTGAAGACCATAAACTCACGTTCACAATGTTTACTGAGATAATGAATCAAGTGAGAAGTAGGACCATTTTCTCATTGAGGAACTTTTCAGAACCGGATCTAAGAGTGTGAACCTAAAAATGACTACGATGGCACACTTACTCTGTGAGTGTGTGTGTGTGTGTGTGTGTGTGTGTGTGTGTGTGTGTGTGTGTGTGTGTGCGTAGTGGAACCTTCCACTCATACACCAAATGATCCGTTGAGTGTGTGAGAGGTCGGTGTCTGACAATCTGCTAGCACGGCTGACTGAGCTCCACCATTGATCCTCTCTGACCAGCCCTACATTCTAAGCTATGCCACACACACACACACACACACATACACACACACACACACACACACACACACACACACACACACACACACAGACACACACAATGGACAAGTAATTGTATTTTGTGTGTGTGAGACAGACAGTCTGACAGACCGACGACCACGATTATAGGACCTCTGCACCTCTAATGACTTGACTTTGACTTTCCTCTCATGAGACTGAAGAGACACCTGCCAATCATCCTGCAGGACAAAGGCCACCGCCTCCCACACATTAGTGCGGTGCGTTCACTGCCACGCCCTGAGGAAAGAGCAAGCAATGCAAAGTGTGTTTGGGTCACATTACACTTAATTCCTGTAAATATTGTGCTTAGTTCACGCTGCAGGGTAGAAACACTGCCAACAAAACACTTCAATCACACATCAGATCTTGATGAATGAATTATTCAAGTTGAATAATCTTTACTGATGTACTTTGTATGACAGCTGTCAATGGAAACCCATCACCATGGAGGGCTGGGTTCAAAACCACACCTGTTGTTACTTTCATTTGCAGCAAAGGAGCTGAAACTGATGAATCAGCTGTTCTTCCCAAATGGACAAATTGAAGTCCCTGAAGTTTAACTGGCTTGATGTTAAACTGTGATGAGTAAATCTTCCCTTATGTTTTATATTTATCATTTTTGGGGAATTTGAACAGTCAGCCCAAAAGTAATGCACAGTGTCTTGTACATTATTACACAACCAGACGGTTTATGATATTTTTGTATTACCCAAATTGTATCAGTGACATCAGACCCTATTTTGCTGTTGAGTTTGGGGCTCTTTCATTCAGAACATCATTCATTCATTGCAGTTTTTTTTGTGAATTGTAATACACATGGAAAATTGTTCCTGCTAAATCTGCTGACTTTGGTTTTGGACCACTGTCTTTTTATATTAGATATGATATCGGCGTAAAGTGATGTTGAAAACATGTGCGTGGCCAGAACCAGTGACAAATTTCTCTTTTTATTGGTTTTTATTTATTTTCGTCAACTCGTCAACCCTCGATGCCAGTTCAGCCAACCTGCTATCCATGCAAAGGTTATGGCGATTAATGTAGAAATGAATGTAGCATTTATGAATGTGTGTGCCATTATCAAAATGATGCGCTGTGGTTGGCATTAACATCTTAATTAAGCTTAAACGCACACAAACACAGTGATTAAAACAAATGTCACTCACCGCACAGAGACTTTCTCCATTTACAAACAATGAAATACTAGACATGAATGAGAGTTCTAAAGCAAGCACATAGAAGGAGACTAAAGCAGGTTTAACAATGTCAATTATGTATGTGTGTGTCTGTAAATTGCGATTTAAATGTTTCAGTAATATCTCTTGCTGATCTTGGCATTAAACTCCCACTTCCCATTCAGATCTTGTTCTGGAGGATATCGATCGTTTCATCAGCTGTAATGCGATCCAACTATAATATCTGCCTTATGTTCATACTTGCAAGTAGAATGAGAGCATCCCGGAATGATTTCGAGTGCAACAAGCTGGCGAAAACAAAGACATTAAAATCCCAGAACAAAGTGTTTTTTTAATAGATCACATGTGAGGTTGAACTAGTAAGATCATTTGACAGCGTTTGCAGATATAACCCCAGTATAACCCAGTTTAAATCTGAATTTCAATGGGCTCTCTGGGAGGTGCAACGTGGCCCGGTTGTGTACACTCATACATATACATAATGTGCATCAAAGAGGCGTCAGGAGACAGACGTGGGGAGGGAGGAAGGGGATCCTAACCTTACAAGGCTCGTAACTCAAACCACTACAGCTACTTATAGGCCCAAACTTTGTGTCTGATGGTAATGTATGCAGGCCATGACAGGAAGAGGAGAGACTAATCCACTGGCTGATTTATGTGCTGAGCACTCTCGCAACGCCACCATTAAAGGGGCGCTCTGCCAATTTTACAGGTCAAAGTCAATTTGCCCGTTACTCCTAGCCTGTAGTGGAATGATTGTGGCTAAAGAGGAGCTTTTTTCTACCTCTGATGATGTCATAGTGACGTCATGAGGGTTATCTTAGCTTGGTATTTGTAGACAACTCATTTTGGGAGCATGCATTTTGAAAGACAGCGTTCACCATGGAGGGTTGAAATGTACGGATCCAAAGTTCAGATACCTCAGTCGAGGCTGCTTCGATGGTAAACATTCTGTTTTCAAATGTCTGGAAGTGCAATCTGAAATGTCTGCTCTGTGTTGTTAATGCAGTGGCATCGTCAAACTATATGCAGGTTCAGTGATGGCCCTCTACAAATGAGTCACTTCTAAAGAGTGAAGCCAAGTACCTTCAACTTTGCATTTTCTCTCCTGGCCATCAGGGGGCGTCTCCTCTGGTTGTATAAAGAAGTCTGATTACATGGAAGTCTATGAGAAAATGGTCCTACTTCTCTCTTGATGTATTATCTCAGTAAACATTGTAAACATGAGTTTATGGTCTCAATCTCTAGTTTCAAGTCTGCTTCAATCCAACATGATGTTCATTTAGTACATTATGGTCCATTTAGAGTCCACCAGACCAGAAAGCAGGGGATGCTTTAGGGGGCGGGGCTACCTGCTGATTGACAGACAGCTACCATGCTACCAATGCAGTTAGCTACTAAGATGACTTTAACACTTAGCTGTAAAGTTGACCTTGAATTATGAAGCTAACTTTGTTAGCAGCTTCACACCAGAATCCACATGGATCCAGATCCAGTAAGGGTGCTGCTCTGCAACTTGGATTCATCAGATCCTGTCACTCCTTCTTTGAAACCAGAGTCCACAAACCAATGGCTGTCTCACGGTGTCTCCACTTCTTTCTCACAAATCTGATCTGGGACAGGAGGAGGGGGAGGCTTTTTTCCTGCAGTTTGAGGAGACAATGACTTTTGAATCTGCGTGGCTTCAAATAACCAAACGTCTGAGGAAGATGTGGTTTGTTAGAAGCCTAAATCCTGTCCTGTGGCATCTGGTCTTGTCTGTTGTTGTTAGCGTGTGTCTGCCCCTCAAATGAAATATGAGGGTGTTGTATGTATGTTACTTACTACTGTTACTTACTATTAAATAAACAAAATACATAAATAAATAAGTAGAGGGCAAAAGTTTGAGGCTTCCTGCTGTGCTCCTGAAATGAATTTCTTTGACGTCTCCACAACTTTCCATAACTAAGTACACATGCTTAGTAGGTGAGGTAAGCATGCATTCTGCTCTATAAAAACAGCCCTTTGTAAATCCCCTTTCGATTCCCAGACTTCCCCGGAGAGTTGCTGAAAACTGCTGATTTTCTCTGTCTTCATTTACACCTCTCATTATTCCATGTTTCAGAAATTCCATGAGCAACAGGAAACCTGGCGAGTGAGCGCGGCGAAAGGCAGAGGAGAGAGGAGGAGGAAGAAAACAAAGCCAGGCTTGTGCAGCTAGCAGTGATAGCATCGACGCCCCAGTCAAAGGCCCCGTCTGTCTCCTCGCCTCTCAGAAGCCCAGCCAGCCAGAGAGAGAGAGAGACAGGGAGACAGAGAGAGAGAGAGGGATGGACCAATCACAACACAGCGCAGAGAGATGAGACAGAGTGAGTCCAGATTCTGTGCACTCTGACACGGTGGTGACGACACATAGACCTCATCAATTATCATTTGATTTGAACGTGATCTCAGCTGTTTGGCTCCCATGTTGACGAGCAGTCTTGGTCTCTGCTGTGGAGAGAAGCTGCTGAAACCCTCAACCAACAGCCTCGAGTGGAATACAGACAGCACACTGTCAAAATAACACCAAATAAGTAAGTAGGTCCTACATACATATACAACACCTTACTTAAAGTTACCGTGAGGCACTTTGACCTGCTTATTAAATAATCTCCATTTAATACTTCTTTATGACTACCAGCAATATAATATAATATCGGCAAATGAGTCCAGGCTAGAAGATCAGCTGTTGTGTTCACACCAAACGCAAAGCAACATTTTCCACTAGAGAGTCATAGGTAGAGAGTTTGACCGGGGGATTGTTTGTGTTTATTCTCTGTGCTGGAGGGGAGGCGGGGCTTACCTCTAAATAGACACAAGGTTTCGTCCATGATGGCTGACATAACAGTTATAGTAATGCTTTGTACATGTTGAAGTCCCAGATCCACCAGGAAACCCTGTCCTGTCTGAGTTCATGACATCATCAGAGGTGTTCGGTGGATTTCACCAAGCTGGATTCACTGGATCCAGGAAGACACACATCAGCTGGTTTACTACAGCTGGATGAACCCAGAATAAACCATTTAACTGTGATTTAATATCAATAAGGATGCTGAAGTAACTCCATACTGATGGTGATCAGAATGTGATCAAAAATGTAATAGCATTAGCAATTCACTTACCTGCAACCGCAGCTGCTCCGCTGGCCAGGAGGCGGAGTCAAGGTGGAGGACTTAGCAAGGTGGACTGTAGATTGTGCTCTAGTAAAATAGAGTTTTTCTAAAGGGACTCTATTTTTTGTCCACTTATGGACAAGCTGAAAAACACAACATCCACAGACTTCACCGGTCGTTACAACACGTTCACAAAGAGTCTCATCTCCACATCCAGCAGACACGCAGCAGCGCTGTCCTTCATCTGGAATGGATGGATGTGAGACATGGACTTCTTTTTAGCTGTTATGCACCTCCTCCAGAGGGAAACAGCTCAGCTGCTGAATGCTCCACTATGTTCACCAGAGCTGCCATTGTTGTAGTCCTGCTCTATTTTGGTGTGATATGACACTAGAAATAAAATTTAAGCAGGTTGTGCACTGTTTTTAGAGTTTTTTTTACTGAAAATAGCTGCCTGGAGTTTGTGGGCCTTAAAATCAGAACAATGGCTTGGTATATATACATATATATATATATATATATATATGTATGTATATATGGTTTTGATATATGGTTTTGAATTCAGCATTTGGATACATCTGTTCATTTAATTCCACAGATGCTTAGAGCATGTGATTCACTGCTGAAACACTATGATTGACCAAGTACACACATAATATTTCCAATAAATAAATGGCATGTGGTGATTATTTACCGTTGGCGTGTTGTCTGGGACAAAATCACTGGAGGTTGTTATTGGAGCTTCTGAGGATTACGTCATTGATTTTGAGCTGAGACAAAATAAAATTGCATGTCAACTGAATTGTATTTAAACAGGCTAAAATCACAAATTTGCCTCAGAGGGTTTTACAGTCTGTGGAGTATTGATCCCTTAGCTTACTGCTTCATTCCCTATAGTTTGACAGAATAGTTTTCTCTCTCTAAAGAAGATTTTTGCTTTTCTTACTGTTTACTTATTAATTACGTTTGTTTGGTTCTTTTTCTTGGGAGGAGATCCAGCTGAAACGGGGAGAGTCCACGCCGAGCTGCGAAGACAATTCTATCCCTGTGTTGACAAACCAACTGACTCTGAAGCAGGAATTAGCCAGCGGTATCTTAATTGTTTTGCCTCAGCTTGACTCACTGTGCTGCCGAACACACGGAGCTGACTATCTCTGCTCTGTCATCTCAGACGCCGGCAGACAAAGACATCTCTTTATCCCCGATACAATGTGTGCTCTCGGCAAAAACCAATTAAATGCCCATTTACTCGATTGCTCCAACAATGTACACCCACACATGATGCATGCACACACACTGGACAATTTGCTTAAATACTCTGTGGCAGATGATGGCCATTTCCTGTCAGCACACAATGGGACAGCATCTAGTTAAACGGGGAATCCCATAACATACCTTCTCCCCCTCACAGGGGCCCTCAGCCTCTCACTGCCACTTAAACCAGAAGTACATCTCAAATTGGAATTACAAGCAAAACAATATTTAGGCTACACAAGTAAATACACATTGTTCAAACTGGATATCATTTGAGAACTTTGGGTATTGTGCTCTCAAGTATGGTTGAAATCCCTGCAGCCAGTCCTTGAGAAGCCCGTCTTTGTGAACCTGACAAAGTTATTGTCACGTTTTTTCCACACGAGACACTGGCTGATCCCTTTTGGCCACCGTGTTAGCCCTGATGTTCGGTCTGTGTTGGTACCTGGCTCCACGGGGATCAGCGGGACAATGAGGGGGAGAATAATCCTCGTAATTAACTTTAAGCCGAGGAACTCTGGTGAAGAGGTCTCGACGTCCCTGGGCTCTGTCCCCATCAAACACAGTCCACAGTTCCACGGCAGAGGCCCAAGCAGGCACACACTGATGGGCTCCGATCTGATGTTCTATGTGTGTGTGTGTGTGTGTGTGTGTGTGTTTGTCTGGCGATGTCTAGTTTAATATTTCTTTTTCTTTTCTTTTTTATATTTTTACCCTTTTCTTTTTTAAAAAGGGGGATCTCCCACCATATTCAAAAAGATGTAATATTTCAGTATTTTACAGTATTTGTGTCACAATGCGAAGAAACTAGTGTTGTGGAAAAATGAATCTGCCCAATAAAGATCAACAACCAGGATCAGCTTTTTCTCCGAGGTTTATTCCACTAAGTATTCTCATCTGCAGAGGAGGGACTGGTCACCCCTGCCTTCTGATGCAAAGGTTCAGAATCAGCAGGAACGACCCTGAGTCCAACAACAATCTCCCTTTTAAGGAGGAGGAACCAAAAGACGGATCATGTCCTATCTTACAAAGACAAGATGTACAGGCAAGGTCAAGATTTACAGAACACAGGCGTCATAGTCCTGAAATTATCTTATGTCAGTGTGGCACTCATGTTCATATCATCTACAAACAGGCATTCATTTTCGTCATAGCATAACAGTCAGATGAGGAGATGCGGATCGACGTCTGGCCTGACAAATATTCTGATTATAAAGTACAAACATCCAAAATTCCCATTACACTAGTCATTTAATTCTTTTTTATTTTATACCATTTCTACATGAACATACAATGTGTCACCACTCCAGAACAAGAAAAAGTGTGTGTGTGTGTGTGTGTGTGTATATATATATATATATATATACTGTATATATAAACACAAAAAGGCAGTTTATAATAAATGGGGTTTAAGTGACACTCACAGGTTGACTCTCTCCTGTCTACTTCCTGCTTGTGTGATTGCAGTCCTAATGTCTTTCACTGCGTCTCATTGTCTTCCCCTCCGAGTGGAGTGAAAGTCCTTCCCTTCCCCTCTAGGTTGTCTTCACCCCGTGTGATTTGTGTTTTGACCACCGAGGTAGGCCAGCGTTGTGGACACCTCTGCCTGTGTTATTGTGTTATTGACCCACCGCGTGAGTGTCTGAGTTTGGGTCTGTATTTTTGAGTCTAGGTGTCTGTGAGCCATGACATGTTTCTAATGCTGTATAGTTAGAGTATCTAGTAGAGTTTCAGACTAGATAAGGACAGACAGACCTGATTTGCGGTGTAACTGAGGAGATAATTTCCTATAGAGTGGACCAGAGCAGACGGTAAACCTGGCAGAGTTAACAGCCCGTATAGACTGGCTGCGGTCTAATTCTCTATTGTTCCATATCACTAAGCGATAAAGAGCATCACAATGGTGTTAGTTCATATGAAAACGGCACATATTGGTTCCTTAAACTTGCAGAAAATGAAGAGATAACTTTCTCCAGGTTGTGTTGGCACAATGCCGACTCCAACAAGGAATCAAAGCAGAACAATAAGGAGGGGAATAATGCCTGTGCTCAGCCATCACTGTAGATGTTAATTGCCCGGAGATGATATGCATGCGTCTGAAGGGGCGAGGGTGTGTGGGTGTATGTAAATGTGTGCAGGCAGATGAACCTGGGAGAGGATTTATTGTTTGCCCAGCGTGACCATATGCTTTCACACATTTAATGGCTTTTTCTGTGTCGCTGTAGCTGCGTATTTATATATCTCTATGAGTAATATGCACCTGAGGTGTGCACAGACACATACACACACACACACACACACACACACACACTGTAGGAAGGTATATGTGTGGAGTTGGCTTTTTCCTGAGTGTGGGTGTGTGTGTGTGTGTGTGTGTGTGTGTGTGTGTGTGTGTGTGTGTGTGGGTGTGTGTGTGTGTGCCATCTCATTGTGTGCGTTCCTGTGTGTGCGGTTGAAGTGTAAAGTGGGGGTTTATATGAGCGGTTCGGTGTCGGAGGAGTAAGTTGATGCTGGTGGACAGATAAGGCTCTCTTCAGACAAAGACCCCCTTTGTGTGCCGCGACCGCTCTCAGCCGCTGCAAGACGATCCGCCACAGACCCCTGGAGCATGAAAAGCCTGCCGTGGCCTAAACCGAGCGAAACAAAGTGGCTCCAGACCCTCTAACAAGAGCCAGGAGCCACTTCCGTACACTGGGGGCCGGGGCAGGCTGGGAGGGGAGAACGGGTGAAGGACGTGGGTACTCGGACACCGGCGGGGCAAGGGACAAAGAAAGGTTGGTGGGACACTTCCAGAGGAGGAATCCTAATGAGGACCCGTCACCTTTCCTGCAGTGACAGCAACAGGTTGACATTTGTGGCCTTTACTGGAATATCTCACAACTATTGGATGGTTGGAGGAGCCCACAAGATCACAACATACTTGTCTTAGCATTTGTTTCATTTTACTGTTGTTTTGTTTTTTAAAGGATGACATTTTTATTGGACTTTAATATTTGTGATAGAAGGGAAATCCACAAATGTGCACCATGAAGTACTTCACTATCCACAAGTATGTATTTTTTATTTGTGTTGTGTAAAGTCATATTTACAAAAATATAGAGAGATGTGAAGATATGCACATTTTAATATTAACTCACATATAATGTAATGTATAATGTCTGTTCACATAAAACATGATTTATATGCGTGTGGATTCATTTGTACCTGTGGAATTACTTTTGTGGATCGCTTCCTGGCCTTAAATGATGAAAAATTCAAATCCTATTGTGAATTGAGTGTTAAGAGTGTTACGATTTTTGAAAATCTTTCTTTTATGATTAATTTTGTTTGACATAAATGGGTTAGCCATATAACAGAATGTATTTGATGTAGAACTTTGAATGAATGTAATTTACATGCTTAACTCTCTTTTAAAATGCTCTGCCATTGTATTCTTATAGGTTAGTTTATACTAAAGACATGCAAAGGAAGTTAGGAAATGTTATAAATAACTACTTGGAAAATATATAAATGTAGATATGAAATGACTGTTCCATTCACACAAATACTTTTATGTAATTCTGAAATGTGATTGTTTTTTTGGGGGTAGGGGGTATGTAATATAGATTCCTGAGTCCTCCAGGTCAAATTATAAGATCCATTCTGTTAATTACAGCTTTGAAGTTGAAAGCAAAGTCCCTAGTTACCATCAGTCACTGAACTGGAACAAGTCGCCCACAGGGTGAGCTATTTCTAGGTCTCCTAGCAGAGAGGCAAGCCGTCTTCATTCACCACATGTCTCACAATGATGGGATGTAAAGAAGAGGGGGGGGGGGGGGGGGGGGGGTGAGGTGGGGGAGAGTGCAGGGCGGGAGGGTCATGTAGGAGTACAGCAGGAAGGACATTGATGCCAATCTCTCAATGCAAATGTCCTTTTTAACTGTTAGATCGGGAACTCAACATGACGACAGAACTTCTGGTCATCTGAAATCCCAGCCTGGATAAACGGGTCTCATCTATAACGAGTCTGGAGAAAGGAGGGACTTTCACACTGGAGACCCATGTTTGTGTGAAACCAAGTCTAACTCTACGGAGCCGGTAAGGAATGTTTATGATGCAGCAACCTCGCTTGTTGAGTCGTGTAAATATCCGACTAAGAAAGGTGAGCAAAAGTTCACCTTTCTTAGTTGTTTGGATGCATCGAGCTAATCAGATTTCCAACGCTCATTGAACACATCAGGCGGCCAACGAGTCCACAGACGAGACGGCGGCCGCCTGTGGGACGTCTCACTCGCTCCGTAGTGCGATCTAAACACCGTTGCCAAAGTTTGATTGAAACAGTCCGGTTTGCCTTTCCGCCATGACGGTGGAATCATCGGTGTAAAAGGGGAGAGAGACTACTATAACATACTTCTATTTCTAAACATAACCAAGTTGATATACGTATGCATGAAATGGACAATGTGACCAAGCTGCCATATTTGCTGACCTGGGAGTGAGACTGCGTTGCTATAGAGACCTTTCTTTGTTGAAGTCACACACGTTTTGTTCCTTCACACCTGCCTGACATCATGTTTTAAACACTTAAAACAAATGGAGGTTAAGAACCTTCCTCCCAGCGAGTTTGAATGCAACATCTGCTGGTGGGTTTAATGAGCCCTCGCGTGGCTGCCGTGTTCAGCGAGATGTCCGTCCATCTGTGATACGTACGTAACGGGGAACATCAGGGCTGCTGTGCTCCTCGCCCCACTCACACACGACCCTCTAATAACTGACCAACCAACGGTCAAGGCTGCGTGTGTGACACCGTCTAATGAGCCACTTGGCCGGCTGTGCGCCCCGACCAGCCGGTGTGGTGGAGCAGACACGGAACATAGATCAGCATGTATGCTAAATTGCATTTCATGTCACATGTTTCACGCTGTAATGTCTGATTGGAACAAATGGAATCTCCCTCTCCTATTGGTCATTGCAGCAAGGGTCATTGCAGCAGAATGTGGCTGTCTCGAGATCTCACATTTTTGGAAGTCTTGAACGCATCACATGCTCAGTGAGAATAATCATTTGGGACGTGGTACTCTCAGAACCGCACTCATGTTTTACTTTTGTCTGATTTTCCTGATAACTTTCTATCTGGATGGAATTCTGGACTTTTTTTCCCCACAAGATTTTGTTGCAAAGCCTGAAAATACATTACAGTGAGTTAAGTGTAGTGGCTTCTAGTGGAGCCACCTGTTTCCAATGGAATTGTCATCAGGCTTCATACAGTAAAAGCCTGTATGAAGCCTGCGAACGCGGCGATGCATTAAGTCTCACATAAACACTCTCACGTGCACACAAAGAAACTCTCTTACACGCACACACACACACACACACACACACACACACACACACACACACACACACACACACATGCCCAGGGAATTAGATGCACATGTGGCGATGCACTCATCAAGACAAAAGGTATGAAGACACATGCACTCATTTACACACTTGTGCAAATGAGTGCTCTTTCAGCTCTGCTGAAACAAGTAAATAAGTGCCCATGTGAATGGTCAAGGTCTGGTTCAAAGTCTCTGTATGTGTGTGTGTGTGTGTGTGTGTGTGTGTGTGTGTGTGTGTGTGTGTGCGTGCACAGTAAATGGAGCATGGTGGCTGTGGAAAGCTATAGTGCTTGGGGGTGTTCTGCAACCGCCTACTGCCCTGATCTCTCTTTGAACTTTGCCATCAAGCAGGCTCTCAGCGAAACACAGCAGTGTGACTTTGTTCAGAGAGAGAGAGAGAGAGAGAGAGAGGGAGTTGGGGAAAGACAAGACAAAGTGAGACAAAGAAAGACATAAAGAGGCCGGAGAGGGAGAGCAGAGAGGAAGGAAAGAAATAATCTTGCAAGTTTTCAAAGGCACTGACTTATGTTACCATCTGTGTGTGTGTGTGTGTGTGTGTTTAAATGCATTCTGGATTTATATGTGGGAATGTGTGGGCCATCGGTCAATACAAGTTATGAAGGTGAGGGAATATATAAATTCATATAAAGATTGATTTCCCTGCTTTGAGATGATGCGGGGTGAACATGAAGGCAGAGACACGCTGGCAGCAGAGAGATCAAGATAAAGTCAGTAAAAACATCCCTGATGTATTTCATTTAACTCTTAATAAGTCCTCCTTACGCAGCTTTCAAGCGACCATAAACAATAATGTTATAGTTATCAAATGATAATGTGAATGGAAACGAGGTGGTGATGAACCTGCAGAGAATGATGAGCTCTCCCTCAGCTTTACGGAGCGTGATAGTGAGTTTGGTTTCAGGTTCAAGTCCTTAAACGACAGCCATCCTTCGGTAAAGGTGCTACATATCAGATTGGGAGTCATGGCGACGGCTGAGCCGGCGGCTCACAGCTAATCGTGCTAACATTACCAACTGTGCTAACTACAGCAAAGTCGTGACAGAGCTAACAGTGTTAACCTGAGGAGGGACCAGAGGGAGGGTGCAGTGCCTCCGTGACAACGCTGACAATATTAATGGAATATGAGTATGTTTGTAGGATTTATGGGGTTCATTATTGTGTTTTGTTTTGCTCTGCCATGTTTCTACAGGAGCCCAGAAGGGACAAACCAAACACTGTCTCTATAGAGGGTCTTTCACATTACCTGAAGGACACCTACTTCTGCAATACGCTTGGAAAGGGGGTGGCATTCAAGATGGCAACCTCTGCAACCTCACTATTAAATGTCAATAAATCATACACACGGCTCCTTTAATTGCTAACTATTTCATAAAATATGAGAGTCTTATATATTCTCTTTGTCTTTCTGATCGTTCTGGTCACAAATGTTGAATCAAGATGTTTCATATTCCTTTAAAGCCTCTTTCTCTGGCTGGCTGTGAAGCAGCTCACTAGAAGAAAAGGATGTCATCCTGAAGGAGTGGACAGGCATGGGGAGAAGGGCAGGTGGGGTTTGTGTCTGGGTGTTGGTCCCAAACAACAAAAGAACAGTGGGAGAGGAAAACACAAAGAGAGGAGGAAGAGCGGGCCGATGTCTTGTGGAGAATTAAAAGACAGACTCTGGAGATGAAAGACTGGTATCTGCAGAGAGGGAGGACAACTCAAAATAAGGCAAAGGCGCTGGATTGGAACCAGTGTGGGATATCATTGGGAGGCAGCCCCTCCATCACGTTTACCCTCCAACACTGACTCACACTTCCTGGTTCTTGTGTGGAAACAGAAAGGAGTATCTCAGAGATAAGTGATAACCACGATGAGGAAAGGGAAGCTCATTTTTCACATCTTGTCCAGGATACAGAAACATTTTGGGAAATAACAACGACAACTTACCTTTTGCGTCTAGCCGGTGGGGGATCTCTGTAGATGCACAATGGTGATAAACCGCAACACCTGGCTGTTGTTCACCAAGAAGTGAAGAAGTAGGTCCAGCATGTGACTTCCCCTAAAGCCTCAGATTGTTGTTTTTACATTTCTGTTTACTTACAATGTGTAAATGAATAAGCTTTAGATGTGTTGGTTGTATTTATTTGTTATATTTTGGACTGAGCCAGGCTTGTTCCTGTATGCTAAGCTAGGCTAACCACGTCCTAACTCCAGCTCTGTGACTATCACGCACACATGACGTTGACATCGATCTCCTCATCTCACCCAAAGAATGCGAACAAGCTCCAAGTGGCTGAGAACTATTAGATGTTTGTTCTATCTTTGAACATCTGCAAGGACAGATCATGTCATCCAACAATACAGTAGTTCTCCTGTAGAGACGGCCACAACGGGAGTACGTGTCTGGCTCGTTTCATGCTTTTTGCCCTTGAAGGTTGTGCATCAGAGGTTTCAACCTGTGCACCCACTACTTGCTATTTTAACTTTCAAATCAATGGAATTGAATCTAATTTAATCTAATCTGACCTTATTTACATGGCCACTATCTCTGTCCTGTGTCTGTCTCTCAGTGTACACCAGGCAAGGTCATTCAGTGACTCTCCATCTACCTCCATCAATTAACATTTCCTTTCAATTTCTCTACGTGAGAGTAGAGCAACGCTTCTCAATCTTTCCTTCTACCAAGACACGACTTGTTCACACAAAAATATGTGAGTCTTCATGTTTATTGGTTAGTAGTGATTCTGTATCTACAAACAAATCTAAAATTTGTTGTACATCCTTTAAACTAGCAGTTTGGATCAGAGAACATTCTTTTAATGCATCTTTTAAGGCTCCTTATGGATCCATAAAGAGCTCTGCTACAGAAAAAGAACAATTTTCCCATATTTTATACCAGAGTGCGCACACAAACATGCAAACATTTATCTTGCTATACTTCTGTGGTCCTCTAACGATCATAGATTACATAATCCTTTCAGGATAAGGCTGATGATATTCCATATTTGTTTTACTCTCAACAAATCCTATGAAAAGTCTCAAACTATCATTGACTTGATCCTACTAACAACTATTGTGTGTGTATCTGAGTTACAGATATGCAGATTTCATTGACCCCCCCCCCCCCCGCCCAATAAATCACAAATTGCACAAATATATATTTTTTTGTGCACCAATGAAGATTGAGCAATAGTTTAATCAAAAAGTGTGAAAAGAATGGTTTTGCCAGGCTTCTGTCAAACAAATAGGATGAAACTAAAACTACACAGTTAATCTTTTAGAAAATAGCCTTGTCCAAACTTTAACTATCATTGTTGTTTATGGAGTCACGTATCTTTGAAACCAAGTTTTCAGGCTTGAACAGTGTTATTGTGAGCTGATCTGACAGAGAGAACCGAATGGGACACAAACAGAACACATCCAGCTTCTGATAACATACGCTACTTATAGGTTAAATTTTACATAGAGGATTATATAAATTATTCATATATATATATATATATATATATATATATTAGGGCCGGGACTCGATTAAAAAAAATAATCGAATTAATTAGAGGCTTTGTAATTAATTAATCGCATTTTAATCGGATATAAATTTGACCTGAGAACAGTGAGAAGTAATTTTTTTCACATAGATTTTTAGTATACCATTGAATAATGACTGAATACATAAGCTTAAGCAACAAAATATTGTTTATTTTTGTTCAACCAAGTCCAACAGACCAGTGCAATTTTTGCCATTAAGTGTAGCAATAGCATCTGGTGGAGTGTGGGTTGGGTGTGGGTCCTTGTACTCGGGCTAACGTCCACGCTAGGTACCACGCTAGCATCCATGCTAGCTGCTATATGTTTTGCATTGAGGTGATACTTGAGGCTCAATGTGCTGCGGTGATGTGCGAATTCCTTGATGCATAGCTTGCACACAACCGCTCTTATCGACGCTTCCATCCGTTCGTTTTTTATAACAAAATTTCCCATCCACGGGGCAAACCAAAGCAGCTTCTCCTTCGTTCATGTTCACTGTGGTTTGTTGTTGTCTCAAGTCATGAACGCTAGTTGGTGCTCCAGTCGGTCCACCTGAAACTCATCCAGTGAGAAACATTCCGATAAGTGCGATTAAAATGTGTTAATTTTTTTAACACATTCATTTTTGTGTAATTAATTAATCTTAGTTAACGCGTTAAAGTCACGGCCCTAATATATATATTATAAATTACTGTGTAATAAATATAATAACATATTCCCATATATAGTCCTCTTTAATTGATGATGGTGCAGATCTTGATGGTAGTAGAATCTGTACCTGAAGGAAGAGTCAGGCTAACTTGATTCTTTATGGTGAGATCAGGACCCCATGCCTTGTTGAGCTGAAGACGATTGAGCGAGCCTATAAGTCTGTGGATCAGAGCGATTGCTCTGCTGCGCAACTTCGCGAGCGAAGTGAAGTATCAACATCATACGCAAGTTCCATGTAAAAAGCGCCTGTGCAGCGTAGTGGGCTAATTACAGCCACCCGAGCGGAGCTGAGAGAGCAGGCAGTGAAAGCACACAGCGGCATTTTTATTATAAAAGTAGCGGTCCGGTTCCCGTCCGGTTCCTCTCCGGCGTGCGCACATATTTCTAGTCAACACGAGCGGAGCGGAAGCGGGTGACTTGAGAGTGGATACGTTGGGAAAGCTTTCCACTGTGAGCTCCTGAGATGGAGCGGCCTCCGTACTCAGGGTATGGGTGTTATTGCCTTTCAAGACGACTAGGTCAGCAATGACTGGCTCAGGAACCTGGAAGGGACTCGGATGCGTCGGTCCGAGCTGATCTTGGCCCTACAGTTGGGGACCAACTCGGTACCCTCACACTCCATGGTTGGAAGAGGCCAAGGGCGCCTCAGGAACGAGATACAGAGTCAGCTCTGTTGAAAGGTTTCTGACACCCTCAGCCAGATTATGGGCTGGTGACGGCAGTCAAACTGTACCGGATGAAAAATCATAACAAAATATGTACCCTACTACAAAGGCTGAAAGGCTCGGATGGAAGACTTGGAGAGAAAAGAGATTGACAACATCGGACGGCCGGTGGGCAGTCCAGATCTAATCGTTGCCAAGATGGGGGAGGCTTTTATTCTGGATGTGGCCATTAAATTCTGAGGGGTCTGTGAACTCCGTCTTGGACATGGAGAAAATGAAAACGGAGGTGTTTCACAGGGGCCGTCATGTCCCTCATCCCGGGGGTAAATACTGTAAGGAGCAGGGGATTCCCCAGTGGAGCCAGGGGAAAATGGCACAAAAGGAACAATCAGATTCTAGGGCTCCTTAGTCCAAGCAAAACTCAACTCAAAGTCTTATCAACTCTACTAAGTCAGTTATACACACACTAATTCAATTCAGATCCATTTTATCCATATAGCTCAAAATGGCAAATCCCAGATTTGCCTCAGAGGGATTTACAATCTGTCCAGTACACAACATCCTCTGTCTCAGGACCCTCCATCCATTATGGATAAAAAAAGAAGTTGTGAGGACCCTCTTTGACAAACTGCAGTGCTTTCCCACTAATGTCCTTTGTTTCCTCACAAAGATGGAACTACAGGAGGACATTCACTTCAGGAGTAACCGGGTCTCTCAAGGACAGGAAGCAGAGGTGATGCACAGAGTAGAGATTCGAGCAGGAGATGTATAATGATAACTCTGCAGACATGTTCCCCAAACGCACACACGCTTGCACACACACACACACCCTGGTTGCCATGGGGACTGGCCCTGGCTCAGGTTGCTCCATGGGGGTCCAGGGGTCGGGCTGAGATCAGAGAGCCCAACTGTCATCATTTAAGATCAATGTGTGCCCCTCCCCCAACTGTCTCCTCGCTCACACACATTTTCTTGGTACTCACCCAACCTTGAGTCTACCATCTCCATCCTGATCACACCATACTCCAGTAAACTCCAACGGCAAAGTCCCATTCATTCAATCATTCATACATTAATTCCTTCATTCACTCAGCATGACCTCGCGGTGAAATGGCTCCTTTGCTGTCCTTCAGTCCACGTCGAGTCCCTCTGATCGTCCTCTGGAAAGGCTTGAAAGCCTCAAATGAAAACACGCGCGCTCACACATACGTGATGAAACAAAAACTGACAGACAACAGAAGAAACGTAGTGGCTGGTAAACCCACTTTACCTTTTAGTGCACAGAAATAAAAGGGTATGTACCCATTAAACGCCAACATAAATCTGCCTTTTAGCTGACATCACAGAGAGTAGCTTCAAAGTGATGCAGGTTAAGACTCTTCCCTGGGAATGCCATTTGATTTATGTTGACTGTGTATTCCTCATAATGATCTCTGACTGAAGAAATAATACACACACTTTTATTTAGAGTGTCACAGCAGAGAGTTAGATAGAAGATAACGGTACAAGGAAGATGATTGTTTCTTTTCTGTTACATCCTTAGTAGGGGTGTGACGAGATCTCGTACCGGGGAACACAAGCTGGCTTCGGTGTTCCCCGCGTCGCTCGTTTACTCGGGCGGGTGAAGGTGCGTGTCCACAGGCAGCGGTGTTTCCCCGCGTCCCATTCATTGTCTATGTGAAAAGCTGTGCAATGCATTCTGGTAGCGTCGCAGCGAATGACGAGAGACGGCGTGCGAGTTGGCCGCTCCTCATTTGCCTAAAGTTGAAGTCAAATCTACTTTATGCTAATCAGAGGCACCGGGCTCGACTCGCCACCTTGGGAACGCTCGCGAACGCTCGCAAACGCTCGCAAACGCTCGCAAACATGTATTGTTTAAAGGAGAGCGCCTGTCAATCATCCTCTAGTGGCAGCCCACCAATCGTGCAATACTGGGAAGTGGCGCGTCCACACGCGTTTAAAATCGCCCCTGTGGACACATACCTTGACTGCTTTTTTTCATCGTAGTTCAGCGGCTACCGCGGTGAAAATGTCCAGGCAGAAACGGCTATAATTACCATCACACAAGTTAATGACGGGCACGTTGGATATGCTGGCTCGTTACCTTGAGTAGCAAGCTGCCATAGCAGCATCACCAGCCCAGAGATAAGACAAAACTCCCGAAGCATTGATACACTTGACAGCTGCGATGTCAGAGATGCTGAAGATGCTGTAGTTGCAGCATGTTGTTCATGACATACTTGGTCAGGCTCCGTTTGCACGATTTGCACTCTGTATTGACAAAGTAGAACTTTGATTTGGTTTTGCACATATTTACACTTGGGGAAAAGAAATATTTTATTTTATTTTAACTTTTATAAATTTTAGTTTCAGTTTAAATTTGTGAAAGAAGAAGTTTATTAAAAGATCATGCTTACATCATGCATGTAAAGAGTTATAATAAAATATTTCAAAATGCATGTGCAACTCTGTTAAATTAAAGTGTGTTGGTTCAGTCATATATTTTGTCATTGTAGTTTTCTTAAAATCTCATCTCGTCTCGTTCTCGTGAACCCAATATCGTGTCTCGTCTCGTGAGCGGAGTGTATCGTCACACCCCTAATCCTTAGTGATGGATTTTACAAGTTTGCCGTTCAATAACAACCTGCCGTTGCTATTTCTTTGCGATTTTCGTATTGCTAATTCCAATCATGCAGTCACCATAGATGAAAGTTTAAAATGTAGGGTGGGAAACTGTTGCTCTGATCCTTTTGACAATCTGCTGCTCTGATTGTGGAGTTAGTTTTTGGAAAAAAATCTCCTCAACATCTTAAAGGGTTCTACAAAAACTTAGTATTGCACTCATGAGAGGCGTCTAACTAAAACTGGAAGGAGCCCTTTGATTTTCTTGACAACCTTTCATCCAATCCACTGCACACTTGGCGGGTAATTACTGATCGAAGGAAGCGCAGTGTTGAGTGCTTTAGATCTACAGGACATATTTATTAGTAGTGCGTTATATACACTGCTGGGTAGTATATTCACTGGCAAAAATATATATCTATTATTGACTGTTACACTGCCGCGTAGCTGCGTCACTGCAATACATTCAAGATCAGATAAAGACAGACGGACTGGAGAGACTGGATTCATACGCACACATTTCTTAAGTAATTTTCTAGTATCACAAAAAGAAAGGTCAAAAACCATAACCCTGTCTCCTACAAAGCGGCATTCCCATACTAAATTGCACTCTCAATTACGTACATGAAAACACATTTTTTTGGGGACTGGTTTAAACAGTTTGAGACACGTGATTAACAAACAACAGAAAACAAATCAAAACACACTCAAATCCTACACAGTTAGGTTAAGGCAACAGAACTACTTGGTTAGGTTTATTAAAAAAAACATCATGGTTTGGCTTAAAATTACCAAATTTAATTGCAACAAAACAAAAAATATTTGGTTATGTTAAGGCAACAGAAGTACTTGGTTTGAACAAGTACTTGGTTTGAACAGGACCTGAACATCCGTCTCCTGCGTGAAAGTCCTGTGTTTACGGACCCATCCCCCACCCTGACCTCCTCCCCACATGGACTTCTGAAGATTTGCTTGAAACTAATTTGTGGCACATCAAGAACACATATTAGTCCAATCCTTGAAACTGAAATGAACATTGTGGTTTCACAGCATGGGAGCGTAGACGAGACAGGGCTGAAAATCAGGGCCGAGATATTCAGATTTTGACTCCCATGTATAGGTTCCAAAGTGCTGGATCCTACAATTAAAGGACCCTGATTTAATTAGTCAGACAAACAGCGAGCCAGACAAAGAGCAGCACATAACAAAGAACATACCCAGACCATACATCCCCGGAGACATGCACAGACATTTCTAAATCGAGTGAAACCCAGTGGGAGGAGGCATTCAAATATTAAAAAGCTCTGTAATTAATTCCACTTATGAGGTTATTTACCTGAGGGGTACCAAGAGTTCAAAAGGTCTGATAATCCATCCATTCTGCTCTCCGTTTGAAACCTAACCACAAGGATTGTGTTTTTAATATTTGAATATTTGTATCCTTGTAGGAGCTCTTTAATCCTCCCCCTCTGCATACATGTTCATCTTTTTGTGTTCTGTGAATTATGCCACTGGTTTTATCTAAAAATGACCTCGTCAGCCACCTGTGAAACACTTTGAATTGCACTAAGCGGTCTGAGCGGCGCACAGAGTGAAGTTTGATGATGACTGATAATTAAGTGATACATTCATTACAGAGTTGTTATCTTTAATGTGACGGGCAAAGTGGTCCGAGTCAAAGAGAAGTCTTTTATGGAAAAGTGAATGCACTTATGCAAAACAAGCATCACATTTACATGAAGAACTGTAGAGATGGATGGACAGACAGACAGACAGATAGATAGATAGATAGATAGATAGATAGATAGATAGATAGATAGATAGATAGATAGATAGATAGATAGATAGATAGATAGATAGATAGATAGATAGATCATCAGTTTCTGCAAAACTTGAAAGGGGAACACAAGTAAAAAAAATAAGGAGAGACTGTGAGAAAAAGAGGGCTATAATTGCAATTCATTTCCAGCCCGGGCCCCTGGGGTACCATGAGTGCGTTTGATCCCAAAGGCGAGCGAGTGTGGAAATGGAGAGATGCAGTCATATGTATGCAGAGAGAGAGAGAGAGCGAGAGAGAGAGAGAGAGGGGGGGAGAGAGAGAGAGAGAGGGGAGCCGGGGAGTTGGAGAGAAGCAGAAAGCCTTTTAATATTCTGGGCCACGAGTTGAGATGAGAGACTGCTCTCATACCTTCAGGTTCATGAGCATAATGAGATTTTTATTTTGCTGAGTGCAGCCTGTGAACGAGCGCGTTCGTCCGCCAGCCACAGAACGCTTTCTGATCGGTGCGTGTGCACGTGAGCGTGCGTGCTGTTAACTCCACCTGTGGGTCTGTGTATTTACATTTCAGCATCTGTGAATGTGTGTGTGTGTGTGTGTGTGTGTGAGACACAGACACACATGTCAATTAGGGAGTCAGGGTCATTACTCTCAACACTTTCCCTTCAGCTCAGATGACATTCACATCGACTACAATTGACTTAAGCCTCACAATAAATACTCATAACATTAGTACACTCTCATACTTTCCTATTCTCCTCTCCAATGGGTGCTTTCCCAAAACTCTATCTCCTACTATTCCCAGAGTCCTCGGGGCTGAAAATCAATCGGCCGCGCGGGCGCGGGGCTCGCCTCGTCTCCGACACATCCGATCCGTGTGTGCGAGATGCGTTGCCACGGACACGGCGAGGCGTCCCCGTTGAGTGTGAGCGTGGTGGAGGTCTGCACACATGCACTCTGGTGTCCTTTTGTTCCCAATCGCCTGCTGAGCTCTTTGTCAAACGGGATAAAAAGCAAGACAAGAGTCATATTTCTGTGGTGAGGTGTACTCTCCACTACAGTGGCTCTTTTGTTCAGTGTGTCGGTGTTCCTGTATCTGTATGTGATGACAGGCCATTTCTCTATTGTGAGGGGAATCTTTTCGAGGCTTTGACCAAAGAAGGGAAACAAAGTCTAGTAAGGTTATTACATTATTCCATTGTGGGTCTTATGTCGTAGTTTTGGCCATCCTTATTGGTAACATTGTACTGACCAAGACAAGAAAAAAAACAGTTTGCAATAAATGATCCTTTCACATCCTTCCCTCAGTCTGAGACGTCAAACTGAGCTAAAATCAACACCGTGGCGTCCAAAAGGATGAACAAAAAAGTGTTGTTTTTAATCAAATACTTTAAGTTTTATCAGGTCTATTAATGGACGTGATCAGTTCTCACTACGATTATGATGTTTCAGCTTTAAGCATGTGGTGAAACAAAATGATTTGATTAGAGATTAGAAAAGATCATACGTTAAAGGAAGTCAACAGTGCTCGCCTGGGGGAAAGTACTGTGTATTGATAGCTTATATTGTGTAAGCAAGCCAAGTACATTACATGACATACATCACACATGGTATCACATGGGACATTAACACTGGTCCCCTGTATGAAAGTCCTGGGTTTGTTTGACCCATTCATCCAGGCTTTACCGCTCTTTATCACCTGACCTCCTCTTCCTCCCGAGAGGAAGTTTAACCCCCTTGCGTTCATCCCAATGTGTTCTTATTAGGCAACAAAACTACTCAGTTAGGTTCAGGGAAAACATCATGGCTGGGTTTTATATGCAAATTAGGTCAACGTAAAGCACATAACATAAAGAACATAACATAAAGAACAAAGTAATGCAACAACACTTGCAAACGCGGATATCAAACAGTGCTCTCCTGGTTGAAAGCCCTGTGTTTGTTTCCCCCATCCATGTCCCATCCATGTCCCACCCATGTCCCATCCATGTCCCACCCATGTCCCATCCATGTCCCACCCATGTCCCATCCCAGCAGACATCAGTAGAGTTTTACATTCAGTCACTCTGAGTGTAGCATATTCATGCGTACAAGTTTACATTGCAGTCCAGACTACTTGGCCTAAAAGGCCAACGAAAGCAAGAATACCATTTACTCTAATGACTTGTTTCCAACAGAACACAACGACCTACTGAGCCTATGAGGAGGTTGAGTAGGACCAAACCTCCCAATAATGTTTGGAGTGGGTGTTTGTTATTCAAAGGTAAGTTCCCATCGCGGTGTAACTTAGTCTGAATCCGTCGACTGCATCCACAGTTTTTGGCTCATTATTGCGGTCGGTATTACATATACAATACATATGCATTTCATTTCTTGGTCTGCCAGACTTCATACATAAGCGTCTGGATGTGTCTCTGTGGGTTTTTATGTGTGAGCCCTTGATGTGAGAGTGACAGACTCTCCACACCTGGCTGTGCTTTTACATAATCAAGCGCCAGAGTCCAGCTCTCCTTCCGTTTACTCTTCTTCTCCACAGCTGCTCCTCTTTCTCTTCATCCTCCTCCTCCCCAGGTGACACTTATTTTCAACCTCACATTCTGCATTTCAAATCCACTTTCCATCTTGATTTTTCATCTTCATTTTCTGCACCCAGTCACCTCTCTGGGCTTCACTCCTCTGCTCCCTTTGTTTTCCCCTCTCTCGAGGTGGCGGCGGTGGTGATGTGTGTGATCTCGGTGTGTCATCAATCCTCTGCGAGACATTGAATAATAAGGTCCTGCATGCATTACGCCCGCACGTTGAGCTCCTTAATCCCCTGGAATTGTAGCAAAGTAAACCATCACCTCGGTGGGCCCCTGCTGACCCCGTAACTCCCCCTCAAACCCTATTTAACCCTCCATTCGTAGCCCTTTTTAACCCCCGCCCACGCCCAGTGTGAACCATATTTCCTCATCACCGCCCACCTCCCTTCAAAATGCTTAGTGATAGTCCAGCTGGAAAGAACCCAACGTCTTTACGGCCAAGAGTGCAATATGTAGATTTTAAAATTCAGTTTGAGAAGTGAGAAAATCACGTCACACCTCTCCGAATCTCACAGCTGTCCGTCAGAAGACTGGAGAGCTATGACCACTATCGCCAGTTCTAAATCAATTGAAAACTTTTTTCAAACAAATAAAATAAAAAATCACATTCATTTTGGGACTATAGACAGTCTGGATGGTGACGTTATAAAGGAACCCATTTGCACCTCTCTGGTGGGAGATGACATCATGACGGCGTTGCTTCCTGCTGCGTTCCCGCAAAGTCCATGAAACGCTGTCCTTCTTGTTCCGTTGCCCTCCTCGACTCTCCCTCTGCCCATCTCCTCTCTATGGTAAGTTGTGTGTGGTGCAGAGAAAATATTTTCTTAGCGCCCATTACTGTATCATTACTTTACTTATCCCTCCTTTTATCTTGAAATTTCCATTTCACCCTCTGCTCCACACTCCATCTTTCCACACTCCTCCTCCTCTCACTCCATTTCTCTCCCTGCCATCACATGGCTATTTGTCTCCCCCCACCACTCTTTCACCACATCCCCCCTTCTTTTTTGGTTTATTTTCACATCCCATCACTCTCCCCTCGTCCATCTCTCCTTCCCACAGCGACACGAATGGATAGGAAGGGAGTGGGCCGGCCAATCAGACCGACCCTCGCCAGGGCGGTGCACCAGTGCATCGTGGGTACATTTGGATGAATGTCTGCTGGTAAGGGAACGCTGCGATTACAGCAGCGCTGTGTGGAGGGTGATATTAATGGGGGCCAGAGTGGCTGCCGCTGCACTATTGGCTCGATCGATGGGTCGCTCTCACCAGCTGTTAATTCACTCCATGGCCACAGCGAGGGAGACACTGGTTTTCCACTCATGTGTTTCTTTTGGCGAGCTCATCAAACGGCGTGCCGCTGAGCTCCTAATGCCTGAGCGTTTTTACCAGCAGCCTGTGTGGTTAAACTGTGGCTTCTGCATTGCCCCCCCCAGACAAAACAGAGAGCTGCCTCCTGAATAAGACTTCTGCCGCAATGTGTTTACCCCCAAATTAGCGTGAGCAGAACTCTGAAGTCTCCGCCTACAGCGCCGGCTGAGTCACGGCGAGCAGACGCTCAGCACCTGTTTGTGTTTACCGACAGCTCAAAGATATAAGACCTCCTCCTGTAGAAGATCATCGGAGTAAACAGCACACATCGACTGATTTCTCTTTCAGTCATGCGTATGGAAGTGTTGGACTGCAGCAGGAAATAAAGGATTAGCATTCATGATGATGAAGCCGTTTACACGTAGGAACGAATACTCTGCCTGCAGAAAATACTAATTGAATTTAGACGACTTGCTTCCTCCGATATTGTTTGGCCCGAGTGGATGAAACGTGTGCTTATTTGTTGTGTTTGCTTTGTTCTTCTGAGTCCTCCAACGATCCGGTGCCCAAACCGTGTAGCTCAGCCGTCCTCCTCTACAAACAACTGGGTTTCCTCTCTGGCTTCTGGACTAAATGCTGGAAAAACATGTTTTTTCAGCAGAATGATCAAAGAAGTGACTGATGATAATGGTTGGATATGTCAGAGTGTCAGGCTTTTGCTCTGACTTACTTACTCGTCATTTTGGGGGTATTACAGTGAAGCTACTAAAATATGAATCATACAAAAAATATATGTTGAAGTACTGTGGTATCACAAGGCTGAATGTCAGAAGTGTACACCTGTCCTTTTGCCCTTCCAAATCCTCTCCAAAATGGCTAAAATGTCCCGTTTAATATTTAAGGAAACAGA
Source organism: Eutrigla gurnardus (assembly GCF_963514095.1). Classification (NCBI taxonomy): domain Eukaryota; kingdom Metazoa; phylum Chordata; class Actinopteri; order Perciformes; family Triglidae; genus Eutrigla; species Eutrigla gurnardus. The sequence continues at coordinate 2,632,609 of NC_139926.1, forward strand.
TAAGGTCTTGGAATTAATGCCAAACATATTTACAAATATTACAACCACAAAATAAGTTAACTTTGGTTTAGCCAATACAGGGTTAGAGATGTATCCGTCCAAAAACCTCTCATAGGAACCTTACAGGACCTGCATGTGACGTTCAGTTTCAAAGTGTAGGACGCATGCCGAGTGCCCTGAGTGGACTTGGGTTTGGATGGTCCTTGGCCTGCGCAGATTAACATTTTCATTCAGTCAAGCCAACACTAAAGTGCCTTGCATTCTCTCTTCTGGCCATCAGGGGGCGACTCCTCAGGTTGTATAAAAAAGTTTGATTGCATGGAAGTCTGTGAGAAAATAGTCCTACTTCTCTCTTGATGTATTATTCAGTAAACATGAGTTTCTGGTCTCAATCTCTAGTTTCAAGTGTTCTTCAATCCAGCATGATGTTCATTTAGTACATTATGATCCATTTAGAGTCCACCAGACCCAACGTGGCATCATGACTTTTCGTAAATATACACGCCACTGCCTGTCGCGTGTTAGCTGTACGCAATTTGAGCTATCCGCCTGTATGTGTACGTTCTGAGGGAAACGACCCATCACATCCGTGTTTGTCAGCACCCTCTAGCCAAACGACCCATCACATCCGCGCCATTTAATGTTAAGGTTAGGGTTAGGGTTAGGGTTCGGCGTTGATAAACACGCAAAAAGGCGATTGTGCGTAGTGATAACACGGCATAATGGCATACGAGTTCATGAGATCAGTCTGCCAGACCAGAAAGCAGGGGATGCCTTAGGGGGCGGAGCTACCTGCTGATTGACAGGTTGCTACCAGGGCGTTGTCCTTTGTTGAAGTTGTCTGTTTTTGTTTTGGAACTCTAAACATTTCGGTGTGTTTTCAGTTCAGGAAACTTAATTGTTACATTGTGGCTGAAAACTTTGGAAAATGTCTTAATCAGCCTTTTGTTGTATTTAGTTTCACCCATTTGTCACTTCTGGTTCCAAAAAAACAAGATGGTGGACATGAAACTAGGATGGACTAGAACTTGAGGCTTCAAAACTGTAGTCCACAAACCAATGGGTGACATCATGATGACTACATCCACTTCTTCTTTGTCTCCCAAAGTTCAGACGACCTCTGCAGGGGTCATTTTTTAGAGCCACAGGAAACATTATGTCGAGTAGAGTAGAGCACAAATAGGGTAGAGTAGTCGTGTACACTATGGGCCCTAGTTTCGTGGCGCAGCGCAGGGTGGCGCAGGGTGGCGGAGCCGGCGCAATGCAAGTTTCAACCAGCGCAGCCTTGCGCACCGTCAGTTTGGCAGTTTGGTGGATCGTCTGCGCCAAGATGGGTGTGGCGGCGCAGCAGGGGGAGGCGTCAGATTCAGCTTGGCGTAGCGGAAGTTTCGTGGCAAAAAGCCTCGCAGAGACTGCGCTGAAAGCCCGCCAGCTCCAACCTGGTCTACTCTCGGCGCAAGGCGTAAATAAAGTCCATTCATTCAATGCGAATCACAGCTGGCGGAGTGGAAGTTTGGCTGACGGCACGCAGTGCGTACACGTCACCAAGACCTCACAGGCAGGTTTCCACAGTTCCAGGCACATTTAAATGCAATAAATAATCACAACAAACACTATTTAATGCAACTTATTGAATCAACACGTGAATTTATATCTATATAGATTGTCCCGTCACATCTGACGTCAGATCAAAGGCGGATGGCACCCGTAACGGAAACTCAGCCTCTCGGACCAAAACATCTCCCTCTCTCTCTCCTGTTTTTTATAATATCGGCATTGTTATTATTATGATACGCGCGCACAGCGCGTGATGCGCGTGGTGGGAGCGGCGGCGCTGCTTCTGTCATCGGGTTGTCAAGTGACGGAACTTGCACTGAACCTCCCCTAACGCATTAAAGGTGAGGAGAGGAGCTCATTTGATTGGTGAAGATCTGAATCGGCTGTATTAATCCCAGTCCACGCCTCGTCTCCTCCTCGTCTCCCACTCACGCCTTCTTCTCCTCCCTCTTTCCCACTTGCGCCGGTGGGCGAGACGGGAGGTGTGCCTGCGCGAGCCTGTGCGGTGCACGAAACTTGCAAAGTCCAGGCGGACACACCCCGTCGGCGCGGTGCAGGTGCGCTGAAAGCTGACTGCGCCTGGTCTACAAAACTAGGGCCCTATACCTTTAAATGTACAACTCTGAGCATCCCTTTAAATGACCATGCCAGTCTAATTCTGACTTCTCTCCATCAGCAGAGATTTAGTCTTCAACACATCTTCCCAGCCTCCCTGTTTTAACCTCCGTTCATGTTGAAACGCTGAAAAAACACTGTGAGACAGAAGGAGGATTGTAATGATGAGGTGAAATTTAAAGAACATATTCAGGAACATTTTTCGTTTATTGAAAATAGACAAAACAATCTAAAAAATCCCGCAATTTTGGTAAACATGGAGGTTTATGTAAGCTACGTGGCCGATGTTGTCGATGGACAATGACAAGTACTAACACTGGTAAAAAGTGAATCCAGTACAATTGCACAAGGATTTAAAAACAAAAAACATTAGTTTACAGAAACTGTCACACAGATCCTGAATCTACTCATATTATACATATATATATATATATGTATACATTTGATCACTATAAGCGGTTGATTACTAAAACCGAATTGTTATTACAGTATTTCACTTATTTTTTTATGGAGAACATCATCTAAATGCCAGTTGTATAGTTTTTCAATGAGAAAAATGTAACGGTCAGCGCGATCCTCTCGTCAGCTCCAAACTCACCCGTCTGCACCTCAATCACAGACCACAGCTGGTTTTCCGCACAGCATTTACAGTAACTCACTGACACGTCTCAGATCAGTAGGCGCTGCTGCCGGTGTGTTTTTAAAACGAACTAGGCTAGTAGCGCCGCAGATTTCTCATTCCCCACCTTGTTTGACTGAGAGTGTTTCGAGATGGTTTTCATGAATGAACAGGCAATATGTCGCTGTCAGACCGGATCGTTTGACGGGAGGGGGGTCGGCTAGCTAGCCATTTATGTTTCTCATACGCGCTAGCTTGAAAGTGACGGACGGAATTCTTTGCAGTCTTTGTGATATTTACTTCAGGAGTAGGCCGTCCACTTGAAATTATAGCTTTCTTTTCCTCAAAAGGTCTCCGCGAAAACGGCACTGAACGCAAAGCCTGAATATAATTAATATTTTCAGTCATTTTGACCAGGCTACACAATGAATGAACCACTGACAGTTTCCCGCTGAACAATTCAAACAAGTCATTTTTGCGCATGCGCGTTGGCAGATAAGCTGCTTCACTGACAGCTTTTTTGCCATTCAAAATGCTCATCTACAGTAAACACGGCCTTTAGCAGTAACTGTACTAGTCGGTGTCACAGTGCGCATGCGCGAAACAAGCTGTCAGCTTTCCAGCTTTTCGCAAGCAAAACGGGACAGATTAGGCACGGATTTAAGACCAAAACAGTAAAACTAAGGTATTGTATAATTGAACACACTGCCAGATTAATATTTTCAATTATTTTTATTGAAGGGCTTGGGCATGCACTGCATTTATAGCTTATTATGACCGCTCGCCCATGATATATATATATATTTTAATTAAATGTTAATTTATGGATCTGCAAAGCACAGTGAATGCAAAGTGTTGCGTGTTAAATGAAGAGCACTTATTTCCAAAATGATACTCGGATTTTAAAAGTTCTCAGGAATCTAAATCAAACAAACCAGCTTGTTGTGCAATCCCTTCTTTGTAAGTGTTTTTCGTCAAGCATCAAATGACAATAAGATAACATCTTCACGCTTTACGTTAAAGACATCTTTCTAGGTGTGTGCTCAGTGTTTGTTCAAACGGGCTGGTAATATGAGGGCGGTGCGGGCGCCTTATTTCCATAACTATGACACAAGATCAACCCTAAACACTGCTCTTGCCGCAGGCACTGTCAACGGAAATTCCCCTTCTCTGGCCAAGCTCACTCTAGTTGAACCCTGACGTTAGCACATCATCCTTTTGTCTCCCACGTTCACCTGCGACACCTCGTTGCGTACGTGAGGTGGCGGATTGAAGGAAGACACGACCACAGCTTCATAAATGAGAACAGATCAGTCAGGAAACAGAGCACACAAGAAGCAAAGTTTCTTGGCAGAATAAAACGCCATTATCTCCAGTCTTGATAAACAAGCGTTTTAGGAATCGCAGAGGGATGCCAATTACCCATGAGCCTCTGTTCTTACCCTGCAGTCTTGGGTTTACATTAGTTTCGCATTTTGCTTGTTATCATTCGAAATCAAACAAGTGCATCAGCCTCTGTCCATTTTGAATCGCAGCCAGGAGCTAGCGGTGCTCAGTCTGACCCCGCCGGTTTCAGAGTAGCTTCTCTCTGCCGCGTCGGCTTTATCCACACAAACACCCGGAGGGAGGGGGAGGGGCCGTGTTTTTCCGCTTTTTTTTCTTCTTTTGCGTGGTCTGACCCTGCATTGAGATGGAGAGCTAATTATGCGCGTGTGTGTGTATGTGTGTGTGTGTGTGCTTGTGGACGGTGCAGGTTGCCTGCGGCTGGTGTTTGGAGGTGGTAATAGTGTGTGTGGGGTCTTTGGGATACGTCTGACCTGGGCAAGCCTGCCAGCATGAAAGGCGCCGGCGTCTGATTGGCACCTCGCCCACACACCCACACACACACAGAGATGCACACACACACACACAGAGATGCACACACACACACACACACACACACACACACACACACACACACAGATGCACACACACACACACACACACACACACACAGATGCACACACACACACACACACACAGATGCACACACACACACACACACACACACACACACACACACACACACACACACACACACACACACACACACACACACACACACACACAGATGATCTTTCCACAGAAAGGGCAATGAAAAGTAGTCAGGTGAAGGTTGGCAGAAAACAGATTGGAGAGATAGAGTCCACATTATGCATACAGTCACACTCACACATGCATGGACACACACACACACACACACACACATGCACATTCAGAATCAAGAAACATCCATTTTGCACCTGAAAGAAAAAAGACGACACTTCATTTAGTGGGCGAGAACTACAAATATGTAAATGCACACAGAGAGCACGCCACACAAAATATGGCCAAGAAAAACATGACGGCTACTCAGTCACCATGGAAACCCACCACTCCATCTCCAGCCTCGACCATTTCCTTTCTCTCTTCCTCCTTTTTACCTCACCACCCTCTTATCCCAGCAGTAGCTGCCAATCCTTGGTGCCCCCCCCCCCCCCCCCACCTCTTCCTACTAGTTGCTATTATTTCTATTTTTCTTCCCCCAACCCAGTTCACCTTCTCAGTTTTTCAGTCAACAGTCACAGCACAGCCGTCAGAGGGAATCAGAGCAGCAGAAACAGTCGCATTGAAGACCCGACACATGGACACATGGCCACACGGACATCACTGCTGCAGTGTTTGGAACGTGACATACATATCTGGAGAAGTCAACACGTCTAAAACACACACAATATGCCTGATTTACAAGCTAAAGAGCAAGCTAAACCCCCCACAGCAGCCGTAGCTAGCGTTAGCTAATGTTAGCACACCTGCAGCCAGTGTCTAAATCTAACTTCACCCCGAATGGACAACAAACTCTCATTGTGGTCTTAGTTGGTTTAGCATTTTTACTAGCATTAGCCAACACTCAACCACTGGCGTCTGAAACTCACCAACATGATATACCACAACACTGTGACATATTAGTACGTCCAACATCGTAGTATGAAACCAGAATTCATGAATCCAAACGATTAATGGGGGGATTTCACAGTATGACAATGCATGCAGCGCTTATTTTTGTAATGTAATATCATGTAAATGTTTTTTACATTTTGTAAAGCACAGAAAAAAAAAATTTGGGTACCAGAAAAAAAATTAAATGCTTTCAAATTCATGGGCTCATATCTTTCACTGTATGAAGACATGAGTACAACATTTTAGTCTTGTAAGTGCATTTGACACATTTTACTCAAATATAGCTTAACCATGTCATGTGCAGTGTTGGGAGTAACGCGTTACAAAAGTAATGCATTACTGTAATGCATTAAGTTTTGCTGTAACGCGGTAATGTAAGGCATTACAAAAAAAAAACTGGTAATATTTTACTCGGTACAAATCTCAGTAACGCGCGTTACAATGCATTTTAAACCCGAAATCAATTGACTCTACATTTGCGATCGCGAGATGGGCATACGCTCCACTTTTGGAAAAGTGTGAAAGCCGGTCCGTGTAACTCTACACTATGTTAATTAAGCGCTGTTGTTAGCAGGCTCCATGAGCTGGACACCGACTCACGGAGCGGCTCCCGGTCGGTCAGAGCGCAGCCGACCCGGCACACCGAGGATCAACAGCTGAGGGGCGGCGGCGAGGAGGCGGAGGCTCCGATTCTCCCCGTCGGTTTTGAACCGCTTTTATATCCGCGTCATAACGCTTTTGGTGCGTGTTTAAAACAGTAGGTTTACTTCAAAACGCGAGCGTCAGACGCTGTCAGAGCGTTAATGAACAGTGTTTTAGAGCTCCCCTAAATGTCTCAGGTAGGCTTTCAGGTAATTTCGCAGCGCCTTCCGGGTCATTAAAAAAGACGAACGGCAAATCTGGAATGAAAAATGGCCCTGTTATTTCATCCCCGAATCCCATTCATGAACACAATATCTAATATCAGTTAACGAGTCGATTTCCGTTTCTCGTTCTTTTATTTTGAAGCGAAAAACATCACATCCTGCTGTGTAATGAGCTGCATTGAACACAAGAAGATCTATTGAGAACAAAAAATCCATATTTCCTTTTATTTTGGCGAAAAGTAATGCAAAAGTAATGTAAAAGTAGTGTAATGCCTTACAATTCAAAGACAGTAATATTGTAATGTAACTAATTACTTTGAAATGACAGTAACAAGTAATAAATAATGCAATACACTTTTGATGTAACTTGCCCAACACTGGTCATGTGATCTTCAATTGAGCACACTGACACATGGTCCAGCATTATACAAGGTGAAACCTCGTCTTGTTCTTGTTCCGGGTCAGAATGCCCAGGTGAGGGTCTTACTGGGCCATGTGGACAGGCAGAAACACAGGGCGCAGTGGTGACTTCCCTGCTGGGGGTCGACCTCGAATTTAACCCTGTATGTGTCTATTGGATATGTATGTGCAGGATGAGGGGGAGACGGCAAACACCACTGTCAGCGTTTTCAAAAAAGTCTTTGCTGTATGGATTGAATGAATGCATAATGAAAAATGAATAAAACCATACCAATAGAAAATGGAGGATGTGCCTGGACAGGCATATAACTTTGAATGACCTTGTTGTTGAAGGGTGCTATAGAAATAAACGTTCCTTGCCTCATAAACTGTTGCACAGAAACTCAGCAACGAGCAGTTACTGATGGTGTGATGTCACAGTGGCGGTGCCGACACTCACAACCCTTGTGGATGAATTACACACTGTAGTTCAAGCAGAACACGGGGGTTATGATTGTGTTGGCTGATTGGCATCAGCTGCTTCATCCATGCCTCACAATCAGGGGCTCATTCATCAGGTGATTAATAACAAAAAATCATGTTCGTGCATGTGTACAGTGTCGCTACTTCTCACTAATATCCTGCTGATAGTTGGTGTATAACTCTGTCTCCTACAAAATCATGTTCCATACAACTCAACTACATTCTAAAATACATTTCACGGGAAACATTTTTTCCAGACCGATCAGTTGCATTTTAAAACAGTTTGTAACATCTGGTTCATTAAAAATAAATTAATAAAAAACACGACAAAACTACATAGTTAGTGCTTTTGTGGAATGGGACACAAACAGCAGTCTCCTGGGTGAAGGTCCTGTGTTTGTTGACCTGTCCACCACCCAGACCTCCTCCCTACTTCCACTGACTCGTTAGAAACAGGCTGAATTGTTTGGATTCTTTGCAAACTGAATGGATGGATTTAAAAAAATTAAATCTTGACGTGAGTGCTTTCTACACAGCGGATAGATATGAAAGCAAGCACCAAATAAATACAGAAATAAAAACGTCAAAAAGTTAAGAGCAACATCAGAAAAATCACATGAAGGAGACGAAAGAGTTGAAACAAAGAAGGAAATGGCATCAACCAAAGAATTGTCTGTCAGGATAAATACATCCAGTCTTCAAATGATCTGTTTTAAAAATCTTCTGATTCCAAATACTTTAAAGGCACTTTCACCAAAAACAGAAAAAAACTTTCACTTCACATGTTGAAGTTCCCCAAATGTTGTCCAGATGCTTCAGAATGAAGTTGAACTATTATTCAACATTTAGGAAAAAAGGGTTTGAAGAAAAGCACAAAAACACAATAGATATGAACAAAATGTAAAGAGAAACATGAGAGGATCTAAAAGTCAGGGTTTACACAACACTCCATCTATTTAAATACCGAGTATTTGCATCTTTACCCAAACTAGGTCATATATATATATATATATATATATATATATATACACACACACCTTCACACACACACAGTGTTCTAACCGGTTTGTATCGTCTCATCAGCTTTAATACTTTGCTTCTTTGTTTTATGGATTCCGTTGATATTTCCATCCAGTTTTCCGTCATGAATCAAAGACCAGATGGTGACAATGTATCAAATAGTGTTCTCGTGAATAAATACAACTTTGAAACATCCTTTGAATGCAACTGATTGAACACTGAACAAAGCAATGAAGATACATACAAAAACAACGTCCCGATGACAATTATTATTGCGTTTGACATTATAACACCCTTGGGTGTTATTGTCTTTTTATTGCAGTCATTATTGAGAAAGGGAGAGGGATAATATCGTGCAAAAACGCATCTCAGAAATTTCCAATATCCTTGTGTTGTAGCATATCATACTGTTGTTTGTTTTCCTTCTCCCCCTCATGAGCAAACCGCTCTTCTAGTGTTAACGTGTCGAGGCACGCTGGTTCCTGTGTGCTTATTTCACACGTCCCCTTTTACACCTTAATTACGGTAATCCCATTATGCTCGTCTCTGAGAACACTTTCATAATATGCCCTAATGACTGTCTAGAAGCACACACACACACACACACACACACACACACACACACACACATAGATGGACAGCACATGCAATTTGTGAGCTTTGTTTTGCAGATGACACATGAAGTGCCCACGCCCTCTCTCACAGACAGACTATCTGACACACCTACACATTCTCTCTCTCACACTCTCTCTCTCTCTCTCTCTCTCTGTCAAACACAAAGTCAGGGAGAAAGGGTGAGATAAAAAGGAGACCGCCCTATCTCCATCCATCACCTCTATAAAAAACATGTGGAAAGAAATTACTTTGCCTCCAGGCCACTGCCTCCTACCTACTGTCTCACACTTTCAGTCACGCTGCGTCTCTACTTATCTCGTTGCTTTGATGTGTGCCGTTCAGCTAGTGTGTGTGTGTGTGTGTGTGTGTGTGTGTGTGTGTGCGTGTGTGTCATGAGGCAGCTCCACCTGTACAGGTCCAGACAGGACGTTGGTCCCTACAGCAAAGTGAGCCAAGATGAGAGGAGATAGAAGCGAAGGCAGGATGGAGGAACAGGGAGACATGCCACTCGTTTGTGACTCGGCTCCGCTTCTTCTTCGTCTCTCATGAGAAACATTTGCAACATCACAACATAACACGGCGGTTGGTGAAAGGTTACGGCTGCTCACATTATTGAACTCAGCTCCATAAAGGTTATCTGTTCGATATTGAGAGTATTCCCTTAGCAGAAGAGAGAGTGGAGCGATGTCTACCTGACAATGAAGTCACTTGCCTGTGTGTGTGTTGGATGGGACGCCACCAGCGGGTGTGAACCTCTTGCTGTGTACTAACCACTACACCACCCTGCCGTCCTTCACATAACTTATTTGCCACAAATCTCAATTGAGAAAGCCTTGGTTTAAAGGTTGAGTAAGTGATTCTATTCAGAAACACTTTCTGTTATATTACTTGGTATCCTTGTAACATGCTATATCATTGAATAAATGAAATGCTCTGACATAAAAAAAATGTCATCTGTGGCCGTGTCAGGACTGTAAAAACCCTGTCCAATCAAAAAAGTTGGGCCAGAGGGCTGGGCGGGACTTTATCGGTTTCGGAGACTTTAACTGTAAACGCATCGCTGAACTGAAAAAGGCCTGTCCCCTTCATTCAGATCTCTGTTCAAAGCCGCCCCCCTAGAACGCCAAACGAGTGACAGGCAGGACGTCCAATTATTTTCTCCGGCCTGACTTTTTTGATTGGAAGGGGTTTTTGCAGTGCCATTTTTATTTTATTTTTTTAATGTCAAAGCATTTCATTTATTCATTGCTATCGGTATGTTACGAGGATTTCAAGTAATATAACAGAAAGGGTTTCTGAATAGAATCACCTACTGAACCTTTAAGTATAAATTATCTAAGGTGTTACAGTTACGGGGATGGATACACATACTTCATAAAACAGATTCCACAGCTTTCAAACGCAGAAACGAGTCAACAAGTTCCTTTAACACACATCATCCACCAGCGATGACATAGTGCTCTTGTCCCTTGCCGCTGTCTGCCTGACTGACACCATAATTTCACCTTGGTCTTCGTGTCTTTTGTCTGCGTGTCCCAGACTCATCGCGGTCGTTGGGTGAAGTGGTGTAAAGACGTAAGAGGAGATGGAATCAGGATACAGCCCTTCTCATGTTAATCTGCTGTGTCTCAGTGGGATAGTCCGACCAAGGCCTTGATTAGCCTATAGTATTAGACTGGTATATCATTATGGCTATACCGCTGCCTTATCTCAGTTTAAACCAGCCACTCAATCCCAGGTGTTTAGGTCTGTGCATGTGTGTGTGTGTGTGTGACAGTGTGAGATTAACAGTGCATAAGGGATAAGGTCCAAGCAGTTCTGAATGTGTGTGTTTGTTAATTATCATTCATTTCAGTATGTTCATTTAAGTCTGGTCTACGACCAGATCATGTGTGTGGTTGTTGATGTCATCAAAGGTGTATGAATAGCACAACAAAAACATAATTTTTTTGGTTTTGCCTTTGTCCAGAGGGGACAGCGTGAAAGTGAAGGTTTTTTTAAACCAGTGAAGGAAGTGACCATATTTGGACTGCGGATGAGCAGCGGGTGGATTTGATGAACACAAGTGGCAGAATGGCTACCTTGATCTGGCTGCATCTGGTTTCATGAAGGTAGCGACGTGGTAGCGGCGACGTGGTAGCGGTAGCGGCGACATGGTAGCGGTAGCGGCGATGTGGTAGCGACACAACCTGTCAATCACATGGTCTATTTGACCCTAATAATGTACTAAAGGAACATCATGCTGGATTAAAGAAGATTTGAAACAATAAACTCATGTTTACAATGTTTACTGAGTTAATAAATCAAGAGAGTAGACTTGTTTTTGCAACCGAAGGAGTCGCCCCCTGATGGCCCTTCAGCATTACCTTTACTTTTAATGAATGATGTTATTCTAGCTCACACAGGCGCCACACTCTCCTTTGTAATATCCTCCTTCAACTGAACACAAGCAACGGCTTGTCTCTGCCGCTTGTCCCCTGAACATTTGCATAAGCTGAGCCTACCCGAGTATGTGCCGTCCGCACAGCAGCCTACAAGGCAGCACACCCTATTGCCTGACAGTTATTTGTCTCATCAGCAAACAGGGATTTGCCTACGTCCACAGATGGAGTAGCTGCTTCAAGTGCTTTACCAGTGGCCATCATGTCCCAGCCTCATCACTATGACTCGGACTCAACCCTATATAGTGGACTCAAAGCATCAAAAATGACAAACTAGAATATGGAGAGCAGTGTGATTGAAACCTTTGAAAATAATATATTTAATGTGAGCAGAGCATCATTACAGACGGACACAAAGTACTTAAAATTAATAAATAAATAACTAATAGATTGGAGAAAATACACTCATTGCCTCAGCATTGACAACACAATAAAGGCCCTAGACATATACTTACATAGACATCACCACTTAAAAGGGGAACTCAAACTACAACAAATAAGCTTACAATATGCATTTATTACAAAATGTCTATATTTATAATTCATAGTCCACTAGCCACCATTGATCTGGCACATTTTAATTGTGCGACAGCAGTGAAGTAATAAAGGGAGTGGAGAAAATGAGTGTCCTCAAGTGTTTTTTGTTTTTTTCATTTTACAGTTGAGCTCATTACATAGTCCTCCAAATAGACCTCTAGATCGCCATCTATATAGTCCTCTACGTAGTCCCCCATGTAGTCCTTTATGCAGTCCTCCAAATAGACCTCTAGATCGCCATCTACATAGTCCACTATATAGTCCTCTACATAGACCCCCATGTAGTCCTCTACGTAGTCCTCGATATAGTTCTCTATATAGTATATCTACGACTGGTTTACTGACCTTGTGGTCAGCCTCCCATGAGGTCTGCTGTTTCACTGACATTTTACTACGATATCTGTCATCAACAGAGATGAGGTTTATCTATACAACAATCAAGTAGTTAGAACTTTTGGTAGCTTTACAATTGATTGAGATCTGTGCTTTATTCAAGCTGCCTCCTGATTCAGGAAAAACTGGTGTGGAATCACATTTTGGTGTTGGCTTGATAAATGTCAGCCTTTTGCATATGAACATTTGAATATGAATCAACATGGTTTGTGGACTATTCCCTTGGAGTAAGAGATAGAGAAGGGAAAACAAATGTCAAGCTTTCCGAGATATTCACAATGCAGGAAATAATGCCTATCTGTTTCCACCAGGTTAGGACAGTCTGGCAATGAGTCCTCATCTTCCTCCATAATGCCCTTAAATGTCCCCACAGATTGAATAGAAGGCCTTGTTCTTGAACACAAAAAATGTTTTGGGATGGCAGTTCCATTAAGTAAGAAGAATTAGAATGTCCAGATGGCCGGGCCATTTATTCTTGGCTGAAAGTAATAGTAATCATTTCCTTGCGAAAACATTGTCACTGTAATTGGCAGTAAATATGATCTCTTTTCTGAGAAACTTGCCATGCTTTTAATGGTTCAAGCCATATATGGAGCAGGTCTTGTATTAAATGTAAAAAACCTGCAAAATGTCCGGATCACTTGCTCTTTCAATAACATGAACTAGTCAGAGGTACCTCAGAACAGAAAGCCTTAAGTATAAAAGTGAACCATATGACTGGAAAATATGAATAATGAAGCAAAAATCTAGCCAATGTATTCTGAACATCTGAATGGCAATATCATAAAAAGAAATACTTGCTGGAGTGAAACCGCAACCTCCAGGTACTTTGTTGCTATGTAATGAAAAAAAAAGAAAGAAGAAAGCGTCAAGATATAAACAACGCTAATAACTAAAAGTACAACCTTGGAACAGAGATATCCTTTACTACTTGCATTAAACGCACCTCATATCCATATTGTAGATATGATTTAATGTGATTACATTTAATATCTGTCTCCAGTGTTCCCATTGAGATCCAATAAAAAACGGATCTCAACCCACCCAGTAGTGTTACGTGGATCAGGGTCTTTCCAGTCCCCTACCCACCCGAGCCGCCAAACCTTGAGAATTAATGTCCTTGCAGTGTGTGTTTGAAAGAGACGGGGATGGAAACGGACATTGAACTACTTTCAGTGGGCAAAAGAAAATGGGGATTGTTGTTCGTTGTTATGGTGACATCACGCATCAGTGGGGTCAGAAAAGGAGATAGATGTAAAGCTAGTGTGGATGAAGCATTAACTTGTTAAATGTTCCTCATGTAGTCTCTCTCTCTCTCTCTGCTTCCTAACGTTACAACTCCACTGATAGCCGTTAATGACACCGAGACTTTTACTGTGAGTCGGTTCACTGTATACAGAAGTGGCCGCTAGAGAGGCTCCATTAATCATCTGCTACGTTGATTTGAACCAGAATTTTGGGTGCATTTACACCTGACTGCAATCTGATCATCCAATACTGTTGAGACTTTCCCGCTTCATATGTGAAGATAAGGTTCATATTTCAAAACCAATTTTGTTTGTCTGTTACACCACTTCCTATAAGTATTATGTGTTTAGCTTCACACTACCACAGATGAGCCCAAGGAGAACTAGTTCAGACACGTCTGCAAAAACAGCCGGTCAGAGAGGAGTGGACGATGTAGAAGTTTAGATTGCAGAAATGAATGCTAAAGAAACGGTAAGACGACTATAGAAGAGGGCTTTGAGGAATTGTATGGCTATGGACAAAACCAAGTTATAGTAACCGATGCTGCAGCACTATTTTCCAGGGAGTTGTAGTTTTGTTGTGCTCTCGATACAAACACTGTTCAATTTAGTTAAAATCCAGAGTAAAATACATTACTTTAACTCCATAGGAGTCAGAGTTTAATTTTTCCTGGTAATACTTTGATAAAATCCTTGAGTCTCTGCTTGTCTGCAGGTGTGCGGTGCTAGTTTGGCTCAAACACGGGTCAGAACAGACGTTTTCCCTTGTCATGTGGAACAGTGGCTCTGGTCTGTTAAGGCCATGGCAGTGTGACAGTGAGTCATCACGAACAATACTAAAAAGGAATGCTAAAAGGAATGCAGCCGCTATCTGTTCGACTATTTACACCTTTTCCTTCTGTCAGAATGTCTTCCATGAAAAAGGCCCATTAGTGGAAATGAACTGTGTAGATGAAGGAAAACAGGTAGTGAAGTCATGTGATCCAGTATCTTGTGGATGTACTCATTTCACTATTACCTGTTGCTCTCTCTGGGCGCCCGGTTTCCGAATGTGTTTGAGCTTTTCAGCAGACATTCATGTCTTTTTTCCCCTTTTTGACACTCATACACACTCCGGGAAGGTTGCACAGATTTTTCACACTCTCTCAGCTCACAGAATCAAAGGCTCCAACACCAAATCATCACAGCACAGCTGGGCTCGATCACTGACATCATCGTTAAGCACTCGTGTTATACGCTCGCTCTCTCAACATCCTTCCCTCTGTCTTTGGCTCTCTACCTCTTTCCGTTTGATTTAATACCTCGTCTCTCGCAACTCGACAATATTAATAAGAAAGAACAAATCTCTGTTGTGGCCGGACGTCTGTCAGGCATCACAATGCAGCTGGTGCATTGAGCACTTGAACGCGTCAGCTCCGTTATTGCATTTGCATGTGTGTTGTATCCTGTGCACCACTTCAGGCCCATTGCTGTGCTTGCTGTGTGCTGCCTGTGAGTCCGGGTGTAAGGTGACAATACAGAGACAATGAGGATTGTGTGCGTGTGTGTGTACATTACAGCGTCGCCACCATAAGCAGTAATCTAGTCCTCTCTATTCTTTAGTGCAAACCATTGCTGTAACTTAAGAGTGATGTCGAACTGGGACAGGAACACACAAGCAGGCGTACGGCGAGGCGACCACGCGGGTTTATGTTCGGGTGACGCCATGATGCAATTAAATGAATTCAAATTGAATTATGTGGCTGTTCAGGTGGAAGGACACACACGGCCGGTGTGTGAGGCTGCTCAGTGACACCTGAGTGCCAGAGTCCGGGTGTGAGAACCAGAGGGAAGTGATCGGAGGGTGTGGGAACCTGTCATTCTGCAAGGACGACTCAGCTCCTGTTTCCAGAGGATCAGGCTTTTGTGTAACCCAAACCCCACTCTCCTTTTCCTTTCGCCTAAACACACTCCGTCTCAAATACACACACACTTTATAAGACACACAGGCTTAACCGACAGGATTGAGGGTTTTGTTACGGCAGACGGTTGAGCCGCCGAAGGCAGGATGGTGATATCCGTCACATTTTCACTGAGATCTTTCACTGAGAACAACTCTTGAAACAGATGTGGTGAACACACATCAACACACTAATGTGCCTTTATAATTACCAGCCATTTTTCACACGACTGTGTTGAGATTTTCAAACGCCGCGATTGTGTTTGAAATTCACACTATGAAAAATATAGTGGGGCTTTGATGAGATAAGAGCCAGACTTATTTCCAGAAGTTGGTGGAGACCCAAATATAGCTAAAAGAGAGTGCTCCACTCCCGGCAACAGAGGCTCCTCTCCCTCCCCAGTCCCCACCGATCCACATGAGACGAGGCATCACAAGGTGGTGATTGGAGGATCTGTACATTGATGACGGTGGAAATTCCACTGCATTAGTTGACAGGCAGAGATGAGCTGGAGCACGACCCGTCGTCTTTTTGTCTCCTGGAAGCCAAAGCTGATACGGAGCAGCTGGAGGGAAGTGAGGCACTGGAGAACCAGGACTGAGTGGGTCAGATATAATCTAAAGGTAAACCTATTTCTGACACAATGCAGTTATGCAAATTCTTTGTTATAATTTTAGAGATTAACACTCAAAACCTCAGTATTAAGCTAATACATTCTACATCAGGACTGTGGAGGCATAGTTTGATTTGAATTGATTACAACAACCAATAAGTCATTAACTGTCATCCGATTCTGGACTCAAATATATTATTTTTTGCAATTGTGTCCCATGTTCATCACTGTGTGTTCATGCAGAACAACTTCATTAATAGGAAACTATATGTTAAGGGCCTTTGAGTATGTTTTTGAGTTCAGCTCTTTTGAGACTTTTTAAAGTGTGGAATTACTACTTATAATTATAAAACATACAAATACTTCCACCTCTAGAGATGGCCTAAGAAACCAAAAATGTTTTGTCTGTCCAACCAGGTGACTCAAACTCTGCTTGACCTCCCTTGACTTTACCCTCCAGCATCCAGATACTTTTTTTTTTTATAGTATTACTTTTTGGATCCGGGGCAGTCTGCTTTTTACATAGAGGTAAGTTAATGTTGAACTCATCTCAACCTGCCTGAAGAAGAAACATGACAATATACACAGTAACTCAATTTGTTGGTGTGGTTAACGGTGGCCTGAAATCAACTTTTTTTTTTTTTACCGCACTGTTCTGTGCTTCGGACGTCATCACGCTGTGGGACTGAAGTCATCCCTCAAGCCAACTTTGTCCCACAGAGTGCATCGACTCAAACTCAACTTTACGGGGAACCGACTCACAGTTGTCAAAACGACGGCCAGGCCATTAAAGGAAGTTATCCCCTGAAGCCGCATGAAAACATCTCAGTTGATGGATTACAGCTTTGACCTGTCAACGTGATGCCTGCGTGATGGAGCGGCACAAGATCATGTAACTTTGCATTCAAACCTCATTAAAAGGCTGCATTCCAAAACACCGAAGGTGAAACAGTGCAGACACAATAGAGCCAGAAGGGAACCAATCAAACACCTGTGCTGCTCCTGTAATGCCGTTGTGTCTCGTCAGACTCTGGGGACACGTTGTTATGCCGCGTCCCTGGTATGCTGCTCGTGACTGTAAATGAAACATGCCTCAGGTCAGTGTGAGCATGTGTGTGTGACACAAGTGTATAATGCAGTTCTGTCTCTTTCTTCTTTGAAAGTCTACTTTGATAAGCTGCCAGTGAAGTCACTCTTATGTTGCGTTCACAACAAACACGACATTCATTTTTGAGTCACTGTTAATCAGTGTGCGAGTTATACCACGGTGTCCGGGGGAGCCGGGGCTGGGGGCGGGCGATCATTTTTTTTTTTTTTTTTTTTTTGGAGGGGGGCAAAGTTTAAATGCTGATCCTGTCATTAATAGCAACAGCATATGCCTATTATAAAGAGAAAATCCGTTGCACGCACACCATAGGTCTATGTACAATATTTACATGAAACACCCCGATCGATCATCATCACATCATACATCACATGGGCTAGGCTATAGGCTATAGCTGTACACAGAGCCAAACACGCGATAAGAGCAGCCAGCGGCACCATGCTTCAAGCGCCTCCGACGTGCAAGCAGGCAACACTTTTTTCATGAATCACGAACTAAAAATACAATTTTATTTCTCTTATTTTACACCTTTGAGGGAAAACCATGGCCAAAATATAATTAATTTGGCAATCATATCAATATTTTAGAGCTCCCCCCAAATTTCACAAATCATGTTTCCAGGGGAGCTCAGGTGGCCACCAGGGGAGCCATGGCTCCCCCTGCTCCCCCGTAACTCGCACCCTGCTGTTAATGCGGTCTCACACCGGACCGAAAATCGGCGTCTTTGAGAGAGTCGGCGTCCGTGACATGAGTCTCCTTGGTGTGGTCGCTCGAATCGGCCCACGTCGGCGTTCATTTCAGCCGATTCAAATGTATAATCCGCCATTCGAGTCGGTCATTCTTTTACCAGTCTGATTGGTGGAGGCTAGCAGCTTGACTAGCGAATCAGTGAAGCCCGGAAGTGACGATGGTAAACATACCAGATAACCAGTGGAATCGAAGAAGGTGGTCTGGAGAGGACCGCCTACTTCCGGTTTTCGTGTTTTTTGGCCCACAATACAGATTAGCGCCGCCTGTTGTTTTGGAGACATTACATCTCGCGCAAGCGCGGAACGTATGGCGTCGGCTGTAATTCCGTAGGTGTGAACCGCCCATGTCGTTGTTCGAGTCGGCCATATTAAGTAGCCGACGCCGAATTTACCGACGCGAGTCGGGCAGTTCTTCCGGTGTGTGCACAGCTTTACTCTCACTAGATGCACCACGAGAGGAGGCGGGGCTTACCTCCATGTAGACACCAACCAGGCTTCCTCCATCATGGCTGAAATCACCACTATTACTGCTTTGTACATGTTGAAGTCCCAGATCCACCAGGAAACCAAACCCCGTCCTGTCTGTGCTCGGTGGATTTCACCAAGCCGGATTCACTGGATCCAGGAAGACACACATCAGCTGGATGAATCCAGAATAGACTATTTTACTGTGATTTAATAGCAATAAACAGATAAAAAGGATGGTGAAATAACTCCATAATGATAGTGATTAGCAAAAAGTTGCAAGATTACAAGCTAATTACTTTTAAAATGCTTGTTTTCTGAATGTATTTCTCCATCAACACTATCAAGACCACAATCCATCAAGACATAAATAAGAGAAAACAAAGTATCTGGTTTCTCCACATACATGTATACACATAGTTTCATTCAGTCTCTATATATATCAAGTACTAGATCTCAGACAGATCAAATATTTTGTCTCTTTTTCTGATTCAGCAACGTTACGATGACAGGCAAAGAATCTCAACACTGACAGGCTTAGCAACAGAGCGTCACACCAATTTTTTGTGAATGAGGCAAATTTTGTGTATTCGCCTAATTACTAAACATTCCCTTCGCTTTTGGCGTGAACACAGCATTTAAGGGTGCAGCGTAGCCACCTGCTCTAAATAAACAGGGGCCAGCATTTCACCTTTACTACTGAGTCCATACAGTCTCAATGTAAAGTCAAAGCAAAATGAAATAACCAGGTGAGCTGCATGCTGGGAGTAGAGCGGTTGGCCCTCTGCAGCTCCAGGAGACAGACGCCCGGTCAGCAGCACAAACCCAGCACCAGGACTCACGGCAGGCTGGTGGGGTGCTGGTTCAGACCTGAAGCAACAGACCCCCGGTGCTGGGTACTGCTGGCTGACGTCAAGCTAACCAGCAGCAGCTACGTCTCCCGGAGCTACAGCACGCTCTACTTCCAGTGAAACAGCTTCCCAGTATTCCTCCAATAAACCGAGTGTGGATGTATTATTGAGGAGTCCCTCAGGGCAGCTCTACTTCTTCACTCCTTCATGTCTGTCTGTCTCCCCAGGAACAGGTGGTATGAGGAGACAGGACGGGTTGGGGCTAGTTGGTTAGTCTTATCTCTGCAGTACAAAACACCCATGGGTTTGGCTTAATATCCAAACTATTAGTACTTGACTTTCTTTTGATAATTTTTAAAGGAGGGAAGTAGCAACAAGCTTCCAATTCCTCGGTTAAAAAACGAAAACAAGGAGGTCCAAAACAACCAAGGAAAAGAAAACACCGATGGAAAAGAAGGAAAAAAAGAAAGATTGCGACGGTGCCCGTGATAAAACCAGAGTCAACATCGGACCCGCGTTTCAAAGGTGGCGTGATCTAAAGGATTTCAAAGGGCACAAAGTTGAGGGGAAGGAGCTCAGTGGTCGTGGGGGAGGAGCGTGAGACTTGTAAACATTCAAAATCTGACAGAGTGCCCTCGATCCGCCAGACTTGCCGACTGGGACTTTAAGGTTTTAACGTTTGCGTACACATTGTATCTTGAAGATAAAATGCTATTTTATTTATTTATTGAGAGAAGTTTGAGTGAGAGCCAAACATCCCGGTTCACAGTCACACAGTCACAAGCATTTCCACCTGGAAGACGCCCAGTACAACCAGTCAGGTCCTGGTGGAAAAGCCTTTGCTCAAGGGCACCTCAGCAGTAGCACGCCCACTTTTTGTAACCTTTAGGCCACCGCCTGTTGCCTTTCCCACTCATTGAAATGCATTTTGTACAAAACCACAGATGAACTTTTTAATTTCACCAAACTTTTGGATGGGAATTCCAGAGTTTCACCATCTTTGGAAATGTTGGTTTCCACACGAGAATGAATTAAGTTCAATGGGTTCAATGTAGTGATTGCTCCAGCAGAGTCGAACGGGTGAAACCTGAATTCTACTATTGGAGTCAACATTTCTACTGTTCTTCTCATCATTTAAACTCTCCTGACTACACAACTTCAAGAAAACAGACTCAAATAGTGCCAGTGGATTGACATGATGGCCTTTCTGAGTAGCCTCACTTATTCTCAAATAACATGCCATATGATGGCAACGTTCTGGAGACATTTGTTGCAAAACAAAAAGAAAAGACTCATTCATAGCCACTTCCTATTATCCTGTCCTATACCTATCTTATCTTAATGTATTATCTCTAATTTAACAAGTAAAGAAACTGTCCTGCCTGTACTCATGGTGTGTGTGTGTGTGTGTGTGTGTCCGTGAAGGAGCCCGAGGCATGAATGTTGAATCTGACTGTATACGGTTCCCACAGTCATGTGACACTGCGGCATTCTACCCTGAGGTGGCAGTAACACAACAGGTGGGCTCATATTTACACGACCATTCAGACAGCCGAGGACACTGCTACCCACCACGCTGGCTCACCATCGCTCCGTTCATGCTTCCCACTGTGATCTTTGACCTCACAATTGTCTCGTAATCTCTGCTTCACTGTGTCTGAAATAACTCACTGCTCATTATATAGCAACCAGATAGTGAGTTCACCATGTTGGAGTTTTGTCCCAATGTAGAGAGATTTAATTAGCCCTCTATAGTGGACGCAAAGTATCCCACAATTCATTTTGTAGTCAAAGTAATAAAAGTAAAAAATGTGAGCAGAGCATCACAACTCAAACGCTCGCAAAGTGCTTGTATTAATTTGTGAATATGGTCGATATGATCAATGTGACAGCCCTAGTGCTGTGTGCTTGTGTTTTCTGCTCTCCTCTCACTCTCTGCATTGCAGTTATATTTACTCCTTGTTGAGGAGGGCGGTTGGTGGATTTGTTTTCTGGTTTTCCTGAAACGTAAAGTTGTCTGTTGTTTGTGTCTTCTTTGACGATGCAGTAGTTTCCCCTCTTCTTTTGTAACCAGGTTTATATTATATTGTCCTGCCTCTCATCCCCTGGATTCCTCTGAGGATGTAACAATGAGTAGTAGTGTTCACCACTACTCACCACCTTTTGTTCTTAATTTTCACAATAAAAGTCCTACACCATTGCTGCTTACCAGACATGAGCCAAATAAAGTTGTCCCTCATCCGACAACGTCAGTGTTGTTTCCTACGGCGTAATAATAATAGGTGTGTGGACGAAGCATTGCGTTGTTAAATGTTACTTATCTGGTCTGTCTCCTCACCTCGGTGCCTCACTTTACTTTATATGGAAGTGTCCGGCTACAACTGTCACCATGACACCAGGTTTGTTCCAGATGATGGTGTATGTTTGAGTCTCACCTGACGGGTGTCGTACCGGCAACAAAGGAGAAGAATGGAAAGGAAAAAGGTTTGAGGCGTGAGATCGTACTGGACAAACCAAATGAAAATGTTCCATCTATTTTCGTCCCTTTCAACACAAATTAGCTACCACCCATGTTTGTTTTGTTATAAGATCAATGGTTTAGTCTGTTAAATGTCAGAAAATAGGAGGATATTTCACAAGTTACTAAAGTCTAAGGTGTCATCTTTTACAACTTGTTTTCCAATCAAATGTCTAAAACTTGAAAGAGAATCAATTTGAATTGTGTAAAAGAGAGAGAGAACCAGAAGATCATCCCAATTGATGAGATGGAAGCAGCATTTTTGTTTGATAAGTGCCATCAATTCACCCTTAAATCTTTGTTGACTCGAGACAACTGCATCTGCCGAGTCACAACAGAACTCCAGGGGCCCCAAAAGCACCAGACTGTGTGTGTGTGTGTGTGTGTGTGTGTGTGTGTGTGTCAGCCTTAATTGAAATACCTTATAAAACACATGATTCCACTAAAGCACAAAATGTACTCACATGACGGGGCCGTTCACATTAGACCTGAGGGCAGATGTAAATCTGTCAATGTAAACACAGCATATACTCTCATCAAGATGGTATTCCACTTCCTGGTGTTCCACTTCCTGGTATTCCACTTCCTGGTATTCCACTTCCTGGCCAGCAGCCCAGGTGGGTGAATTGTCTCTGATCTGGAAACAACAAGGATGAAGGCATTGACAGGTCAATGGAAAATGCAGCTTTTTTCTGGGAGCGTCTGCACTATGGTACCTTATTTACATGCACAATGAAAAAAACCTCAACTTAAAACTATTTAAAGCTTTAAAAAAAATAAACTAAACTATACTAAACGTATGATAATTGCAGTATACATGCAGGCCCGTACATGAAATTTGACCATTGGATTGAATCCACCCTGAGCATTAAAAGGCAAACATACCAGAATGAAAAAAAGTGAAAATCAAACCAGAATGCGATGAGGAGCATTGAGCCAGGACCAAAGCAGGCTGGTGAGACACAGTGAGCAAGGCAGGAGAGCAGACGACCTGACACAGGGACAGACAGGAACTTAATACACAAGAAAGGAATCAACGACAACACACAGGTGGGCAGTAGTGTTGCTTTCTTTATGCTGGTCATGTGACGATAACGATAATTAAATATATAAAACAATATTGTAGACGAATTAAAACAAGACTAAATGGGGTTTACAAAATAAAAACTATGCTAAAATGTGTCTTCATTTTCGTTGACCAAAACGAGGCGAGACGAAATGTTATGACGTTGTTTCGTCTCATTAAGTCGCGTTAATATGCTGCGCTCCAGTCGGACAGTTTCCATCGGCCTTCGAAGATTTGACAGGAAGTCATAGAAAACGTTACATCCTGCTAGACGCGATCTGTAGGCTATTTGTAGTTTGCGACCACATTCGCATTTATTTATAAATATCTGTGGAAATCAGAATCAGAATACTTTAGTAACCCCTTTTATACAGCTGCAGTTGCTACATAAGAAAGAGAAGAAATAAATAAGTATAAAAATATAAAGTATTAAATAATGCCAATAAATATTACTAATATTTATATATTAATATATATATATATATAATAAGATAACCTTGTTTGAATCGTGAAATGGGTTTGGCTAAATACAATATTTGACTAAAACTAGACTAAAATAGTCATGGACAGTTCTGACTAAAATAAGACTAAAATGCTCAGAGTTTTAGTCAACTGAAACTTGACTAGACTAAAAATAGGATGAACATGACTAAAACTAATAACAACTAAAATGATAGCTTGAGACAAAGACTAGACTAAAACTAAAAGTAAAACAGGCTGCCAAAAACAACACTAGTGGGCAGACAAGAGGGCAGGCTGGAAGCTGATTGGAGGAAACAGAGCGAAACAGACCAGTTTAATTCAACACAGGTGACGCAGAAAAAAAGAGGGGGGAAAAAGTCAAGCAAAACACAGGACACAAGACGCAGGGAACTTCCAAAATAAAACAGGAAATAACCAAACATAAACCAAAGATCGGGACACTATCTCACACTACACTACACTGAAAACGGTCAGGGTGAAGCCCCAGCAAAACTAGCTGGTAACCATAGTAACTTACTCTTCGTATGCACATTGTGAGAGAATACAGGACAGAGGCCGCCGGGTCTGTTCCACGTGTGGATCCTCTTTATGACCTGATCATATAGTTTTAAGACCTTTTTGTATCTACGTTAACTTTTGAATATTCAGTCTACGGGGTCACGTACATGAGCTGAGAGGGGGGTTAGTTAATTGCGGGTTTTAGTCATCCAGTCAAATGTTGCAGCAGTGGTTGTTGCAGCGCCACCTGGAGGAGACCTGCAGTACACTGAGTGCAACTTTCGAGTTTGGAGGTAAAACTGGAAGTGAGTGCACCTGAAATATCCCTGACTACTGTCTTTGCACACAACTAGGGCAAGTCTGGTAGGTCAAGGTCAAGGCAGGAAACAATGATGGCGGTTGTAAAGTGGTGGTTTGCACTGTTTAACACTGACATTTTCTTGCTCCATGTTTGTTGACAACCGGACAGTTTACCCACCGGACATCTTTTTAACAATGTCACAGGGCAAAACGTCGCCAAGAATGCATCAGTAGCAGCATTCGACAGCCATAAGGTTGACCCCTATACCTGACTGAATGCCTGAGGGATGCCTTTTGGATATGGATTTCTGCACGTTTCCATAGCCGATTGTGTGTATGTGTTTGTTCATGCCAAACCATGGCCGCTGTGTATGGTCATGTATCTTTCATGATGCTCCCTCTGACTGACTGACTGACTGACTAAGATTTCATGCATGACCACAACCTGCACATACAGTCGGCACGCTCGCCGGCCCACTCCGCTCTGCTTAGCAGCTCCGCCACCGTCCATCCATACCAATGCTGCTGCAAAGTCATTACCCTGTAGAGCGGGGGGATTCTTCCTGCCTCACTCGTCTCTCCCAATAATCCATATTCATACACCATTCTGGATGAACGGGAGTGAGGAGGCAGAGTAGCTAAGGCCAGCTCCATCAGTTCCGCTGGCTTTGATGTTCGGGGAGATTCCATTGTAATTGATCCGGGGGAAGGCGCGGCGTCTTTAATCCGCCAGAGGAGGCCTAATTATTCTGTTGCCTCGATCAATGTATCCGATTGTTCTGCATGATGTGGCATGACTCAGCATTGGAATAATGATTCAAATGAGCTGATGGAATTAGCTAGAAAAAAGATTTCCTTATTGTTATTGAAATTGAGACTGGAATTGAGGTTGTATGTAGGATCCAGGGATGTCACAATCAAGTTTTTTTCTGCCCCCCAGTCCCGATCCCAGCTGCACAGTGTACTCTTCTTGTAGGCCTACATTAAAGTTATTAAAATCAATTAATTGTATAGGCTTGATAATTGAATAGTTTTGGATTGCATGAAGCAGAAAAATCCTGCATCAAAGCTGCATCATAATGTGTTTTTTTAAACAACAAAGAACAAAATAACAAGCTCTGTAATTGTTTTGGCCTTGTTGGTGTTTTATTTCTCCAGTCACCTTTTTGAACCCACTAGTTGACCCATACCTGTGTTTTATTAGTTCCTGCGACCCCTGACCTTGAGGCTTTTATCTCTGGGAACGTAAAGCTTCCTTTAGGCAGTATTAGAAAACGCACAGGGAAGTGTACTGTTCCAGCAGCAAAGAGGATAGTGCAACAAAAAGAAGCACAGATTGGTCAAATATTAATAATATAATGACACATGCAATTACTGACCATAAATACAGACACAATACCAGCTTTGCACAAGGTTCCTTAAAAGTAAAGTTTTCCCCAACTGACAGTGATAAACAGCAATGATTTCAACACATACGATATTACAGGAACAATACTTTTGTGGACGAGTGGCGTCTTTAGTGCAGAGCCTGATTTGTGGATTGCCACCTATGTAGGTGAAATGTTTGTATCCACAACATGGACAGGTTTCCTCATTAAGTGCCAGATAGGACAAATACACTGTATTCAGTTGGTATGAGTGAATTTGAAGTATTATCCTCATACTGGACAAAATTCTGAAGCTTAACATTGTTTTTCTTCCTCCTCAACTCAACCTCGTGCTAATCCCAAAGTGCGTCAGCACTTTCCATGCAATCACACAGCACTTACTTAACTCCATGGAGTTGCTCAGTATCTTCCGAGCCCTCAGAAACCTACTTAATGTAAATGTAAAGCGTGACCAAAACATTTTTGCAAAGGAGTCCACCGACCTCTCTGCACATAATCTCTGGCTCACATTAACCGGATTTTAGAAGCGGTGCTTTGCAGTAAAACATAATACTTCTCCCATTCTCCAGATACTTATCTGTGACGCCAAAGTGATTTTGGTAATATCTGTCAGGCTTTCTTTGCCGCATCTCTCACCCGATCCATCTCTTTCACCCACCAATCTCTCCCTCTTTCCAAACGTCATGCACAAGACCTGGAAATACTTGCAATTAGTGGTAGTCAGGCCAGCCTTCATGTGAATCGGCAAGTGGCTCTTAATTATACAAGGCTTTTAACGTTGTGCGACACTCGAGGCCTCCTAAAAAGCATCATTTGGGCTAACGGCCTGTTTTGCTGAGTTTCTCTGCTTTGAAATATAGATGGAGCTGCTGTGTTTTCTCCTAAAGGGAGCACAGCGATTATAATCGGCTTCTTTTTGATGAATCATGGAGAGGGGTCAAAGAAAATGCTTTGTGTATGTGC
The DNA here is from genome assembly GCF_963514095.1 of Eutrigla gurnardus. NCBI lineage: Eukaryota > Metazoa > Chordata > Actinopteri > Perciformes > Triglidae > Eutrigla > Eutrigla gurnardus. The sequence goes on from NC_139926.1 coordinate 2,659,319, forward strand.
CAGTATTCCTTAGTTGTACAAATGTTTTAGTAGAGTTTGGAAAATCACCGTATTGCCCTCTGTATCTAGTCTAAATGCACTGACAATTTCATGCTGTGCTTTTGCTGAACTTAAAGAAAAAAAAAAAACTTGAGATGCAGAATTTACAGTGCAAAAGGCAGCGAATCATAAGGCGATGAGCTGTTTAAATATGAATGAGTGTTGTGTGAATGCCTCTGCTGTGATATTTAGACAAGAACAGATCCCTGTGTGCTGTAGCCGTGTCTTCAGCAGTAGCTCAAGGGAACATTTCTGCTGTTCTGGTATTTTGCAGGGTGGAAATTCTCTAAAATGTTTATATCTGAAGCAGAGCCCTGGGAGTCCTTCAGAAACCCTGTATCTTCATCGTCTTCAAGACTTTTTAATCCGACATGCCTGGTGAACTACTGTTTCACTTTGATGCACATTTACCTCAAAGAGTAGTTTAGTATAACTACAACATGACAACTTTTTTAATCCATTAAAGACTCATGGTTTCTAGGCCAATCCATGCAATCTCTCAACTCTCTCTCTCATATCCTGCTCTCAATCGGGCAGTGGACAAACTACAGCCAGCAGACTGAAAAACCACCAGAAATGTGGATGTAAGGTTTTATTTTGCATCAACGTTAATTTTGGAACTTGGGGAGTAGCAGTATGACAGGACCTGAGGCCTAATATTCACAACTAATGATTTGCGTTGCATTCAAAGTCAATGCAAATATGCGAATAGATGGGAATTTGCGGCGTGCAACGAACAATAGCACCTGATATTAGTACAGAGGCCAGACCAACGTATAATTGTATGTGGAAATCCTTCAGGGCCCAACTTATCCCAGGATTCATCGTGTGCTGGGGACGATTGGATGTTAAAGTTGTGGCAGAATTACACTCTCGCCTGAAACTATATCACGTGTGGATGGGAACAATTTATAAAAGACTCATGGTTGACATGCTACATTGTCCAAGACCAGGCAAAATCCTTGAAAGGTCCAGAAAAGGCTAATAGACAAACCCTGATTTGGTAGAGTATGTCACACTATTCTAATCCTAAAACTAATCTGAACAACTGATGGGGATCAAATGTGTAAACTCCATGCGTTGATGAAGACTATCTTTTACAGTTTAAGGCACCGTGTAAGAATTAGTAAGTTACCTTGAGATGGGATTGCTTTGTCAGACCCAGAATTTATCACCAAGACTATATTACGTTACAAAAATGAAACCATCTCCATGACAACTGGGCAACTCCACGAGCAGAGGAGTAACAAACCGTGAGATATGGTGGACATTTTAAAAAGCAGAGTAAGTAGATGTTGCTTTGGTGGGCCGATCTAGACACGAGGAGTTGGGTGGATTTTTATTTACCAAAAAATTCAGCAATTTACAAAGTTGTGAGCACATAAAAGAGGTCAGCTAAAAATGAATTAAATCAAACGATGAACTGAAATGAAACTCAGCAGATCAACTTGACCAAAAAACATAAATAGCGATTTGTGGGTTTTGTAGGGCACTCTTGGTATGTTGGAAGTCAAAAGGAGGTTTCTAGGTTGTTATTGCTGTTGTATTTGGGGTTGATAAGCCTGGGAAAGGGTGAGTACAGATGTTTAGGCCCACACAGTATTTACAGTGCTGTTTCCATCCTGGATACGTGGCCCACTTCTTATACACTGGCTCCAGACAGGAAGGACGTAATGGACTGCCAAAAGCTCCATCTGAAAAAGCAAACACACACAAGTTTGTGTGTGTGTGTGTGTGTGTGCACATGCACAAATCAGTCAACAGCAACACGCCCAATGACATTCAGGCACTATTTCAGTCCCACATAGATGCCCACATGGGGTACAGGAGTCCAGCAGACTGGAGCGAGCAGCAGCAGTGACTGGCAACTAAAAAGCAAATGTGGGAGTCAGGAGCGGAGAGAGGGAGAAGTTAAGGGAGGCCACTGGGTTTGTGGGGCACCAATGGGGAACAGACGATTGGATGTGAAGGAGGAGGGAGTCCAGCAAGTGGGAGGGTCAGTGAATTGAGAATGAGAAGCAGAAGACGGGATGCGTGAGAGAGTGATCAGTGAAGTGGAGTTGACAAAAGAAAGAGACTGGAGAGTTTGACAGTAACTGTGAAAGAGCAAGAGAGAGTGACGGATAAAGGTGAGAAAGAGTGAAAGTGATTGCTAGAGCGAGGGAGAATCCAACAATGGCTTAGGGTGAGGAAGTGACGCCAGGGATGAGAATAAAACAGAATTATGGGTAGCTATTTACATAAATTATGATGGATTGAATTAGAAGGAGGATACGGGAATGAAAAATGTTCTGTTTTTGTATTAATGTCGCTAAAATACTTTTTAAACATTTTTAAAGAAAGCATCACAAACTAAAGACAGGACTCAGTAGCATTTAAAAGTTGAGGTCAAATACCTTACTTTGCACAATATATCCTTAATGTAGATCTAAGTATAAGTGGAGGTAGTCATCATGATGTAATCCACTGGTTTGCGGACTACGGTTTGGAAAGGTCCCCTAAAGCATCCCCTGCTTTCTGGTCTGTTGGACTCTAAATGGACCATAATGTACTAAATGAACATCAAGCTGGATTGAAGAAGATTTAAAACTAGAGATTGAGACCATGAACTCATGTTTACAATGTTTACTGAGATAATACATCAAGTGAGTAGTAATTTTTCTCATCAGGAGTCGCCCCCTGATGGCCAGCAGAGAGAATGCAGTTAAAATCATTTATCGTTATCCTCTCAGAACCAAAGCAGAGTTCTAAAATGTTGAAAGTTTAAAGACAATGAGCTGTACAAAAACTTTGCCTGAATTACAATAAAAAGTAGAGAGTACAGAATACAAAGAATTGTCCAAACAGTAACATGGACACATTTCGTACAGAACAGTACTATATACTGAGGGTTGATAAAAGGTGAGCTCAAAGGATGTCGAGAGGACCAATATAGTCTGTAGTCTAAGACTACCTGTAGAAAGTATGGAGATGGAGCTTGGAGGTGATTTGCTTAGCTTAGCATAGTCTACAAGGGAGGGAGTTAAATGGCTAGTTTTACTGTTTCTTGACCAAACAAAAGTGTAGCTATCAGTGAGCAGTACTCTGCTCTCTGTCTGCTGGTTGCCTGGCAATGTCATGGTGATGCCCCCACTCTGTCGAGTAACAAGCTGTGTCCCAATTCAGTGGCTACATCTTTTGGAGGATGTGGCTTTCGCGGTCTGTCAGCCAGGTCCTTTGAAGACCGCGACGGCTGAACCAAGCTATCTCTAAAATGAGACTGTCTGGTCTAAGAACTTTCGGTTTGCATTACCTTTACCACACCCATCACTTAGCAACCAGCTGCTGTTGATAAGAAAGAGCATAAAAGAGGTAACGAACGTTATATGATTAAAATGGAGCCAGATCATATTTTACTTGAGGTTATGATGGAGGATATGCCGGCGCATGATCAGGTGAGAGAGTACTCTGCTGCTGATCCGTTGGCCTGGCATGTTGCCATGCTGATTAAAATGCAGTCATCACCGGCGTACAATGAGATCTTGAGAGTGCAATGAATGAGTCTCTGAAATGGAACCGTCTTGTTGCAGGTGCTTTGACGCGTGAATGCTGAATCGGGACACAGCTACTGTTTCTCAACTGTTTTTCAATTTCAGCAAGAAAGTCCAATGAAAAAAACAAATGGTATTTCTGTTCATGTACACATTAAACTCATTTAATTAGTGATAGTAATTTGTTTGATTAACTTTTTTTAGTCTTTTTGCTAAGCATATTGCCCTCCACACAAGCTCTGTACTTAAAGGGAACATGGAACATCCAGCACCATCATTGTATGTGACAGTTGGATACAGCTTGGATTTCTCGTTGCTCAAAAACCAAACTTCCTTGTTCTCTTCGCTTGTATCGCAAAGTAGCTACATTTCCAATAGCAAAAAATGGTATCCCGAAATATAAGTGCAGAAGATGTTATGGACGGGATACAGTCCATAGCTGTGTTTAATGGAGCCAGATTATATGTCTGAAGAAATGCTGTGCAGAGAGACTGGATATGAAAGACAACCAACATATTTAGATGTTTGTGTTTCTTTTCCAGAACGTTTGCTCAATGCTGACAGACCCATAGACCGGAACATTATTTAAAAACTAAACTATTTGCAACATTTCCCAATTAATCTAAAAAGCCCAGAAGCGGGAAAAAATGTCTGAAAAGAAATCCTGCTCTCGAGTGTGTGCAGTGGAGAGACGAGGGTAAGAGAGAGATGGCTGTGCTGTGCTGTAATTAGAACAGTTGCCCTCCCATCTTCCCCTCCTGTTCCTCCTCTCGCCCTAGCTGAGGGTTTGGGTAATCCTCGAGAGTAACCCTGGCTGACTTGGCCTTCTTACCAAGCTATTAAAAATACAACACACAGTCACCCCTACACACATACACACACACACACCAAGTCCTGCCAAAAAGCTGCTATATTATTGATATCCCGAAAGTCAACACAAGAATTCCAATGTTACCATAAAATGCTGATGAAGAGTCATGGATAATGATGATGATAAAACTCTACTATGAAGGCAATTAAATATCGAGGAATATCTTTATTATGACAAAATGGCGCCAATGAAGGGAGAATATGCTCCCCCCTTAGTTAAGTTATTGTTTATTAATTGTTTGAGCAGCTCGACGTGTGATAGTCGTGTCTTCACACAGTAAATGTGAGTGAGTAAAAACAGCTTAGGTTGCTTAAATACCAAGTTATAACACCAAATTTGTTGATTTGAGCTAATTAGGTAGCACTGAGTGAATGGAATAGGAATGTGAATTTTTATGATGGGTCTGTCTGTCTGTTTGTCTGTCTGTCTGTCTGTCTGTCTATCTATCTGAATCAGAAGCCATCTGCCTGTCTCCTTATTTGTCCTGTTTTCTCAGACATCTGTCAGCAAGTTCTTTCAGAATAAGACCTATAACACTTTTCACTTTGTTTCAAGTGTCTTGTTTGATCCGACCACCACTGAATCTTGTGCCTAACGCTCCCAGGGCCTTTCACATGCCTTTTTTTTAGCACAATTGAATCATGTTTCCATGTTTCTATTTTTCAGGACTGGCTTCCATCTGATCCCTCAGCCATACAGTCCACATCACAAATCCAACCACAGCTCTGCTGCTCAGTCACAACGGCCCTTTGATTTCTGCTTCGCTCGCCGACCGAGGCTCTTGTTGCCAGATTTGCACACGATGAGTCTATGTGGCTCCCTGATTTAATAAAGATGATCTCCTATTGTGGCCTCAGCAATCTAGTAACCATCTTGCCTGCTTCCTCACATCTGAGCATTCAGTTTAATGGTTGGATACCAAATGTTTCATTTGGTACATGAAACACACCACTGACACACTGTTCTTTAACAGCACAGAAATTCACATTTTTAAGCTCTTGTGCTATGAATAATAACTGACTTTCACCTTCCTACATGTTGCCAAAACTCTGAACTAGTGAATAGAAATAAAGACTAATTAACATCTTTGGCACTGGTACATACCTCTGTCCATGAACCTTTTCTGAAAGAGGCCACGGAGCCCAGCAGGACAGGCTGAAAGTGAATGAGTTCAACAACTGAGTGCAACATAACTGTCTCTCTTTTTAAAATGCCTGAAACATCATGTTTGTCCTGAACTGACGGGTGGAGGGGAGGGGGGGGGGGGGGGGGGGCTCTCGCAGACAGACCCACGGTTGTCTCATACATACACATACACATGCAGGCTCGGTGTGTGTGTGTGTGTTAGGGGGCCGTTGGGGGCCTATTTGATGCCCTAGCTGACTAGCTGAGCTGGTAAGATCACACGCTGCATTTTGACAGGAATGAGTTGGAAGCAGTGCGTGATAAATACTCACATGCTCTCACTCTGACTCTCACAAACACATTCCCACAGAAATGTGAGATTTTTTTAAGATTAATACCAGCCATATTTTTATTTCACCAATGCTGCACTGAAGGCATGAATTAATCAATGATTCAAGATAGCTTCACAGATAACGGGAAGAGAAATAAGCACAGATACTAACAATGACTTGTCCGCCCCTCTCCTTGTTCGCCATCGACGTTCACGCCGTTGGATGTCAACCACAGCAGTCACAATCTGAGAAATGGGCCGTCCTCCAAGAACATCCACGATTACAAAGCAAACAATTAATTATAATGGGTCTTGATTTTTAAAATGTTTTTTTTTTACCTTACACCTTAAGGCCATGAGGGCAATCCTGAGAAACATTGTTTCATTCCACTAATTAACAGATAAAGGACAATACAATCTGACTTGACAATTCTTACTTAAAAGTTAAGGCACTCAAATATGGACATTCTGTCAATAAAAACTAATTTCTGTAATGTAAATGGAACCATATTTCCCCTTAATCATCAGACTGAGCTGTTGATCATTTCTGAATTGGGCTGTAAATAACACTTAGCTGTCACTAAGACAGAAGACTGAATAAAATACATGTGAAGGCACATTGTAGCAGCTCAAACACTTTGATCATATGCTTTAATAATGTATTGTATCAATCGAGTGTGGTCGCATATATTCATTGATAAACGTTAGCTACCGTGTCTCGTTGTTAATCTGTGGTGGGAGGAGCCTGAACGCTGTGAGGAAAAGGCTGCGCTGTCCAGTCTGTTTTTGTTTCGTTCCACCTTAACAACACTTTCTGGTGATGCCGTCGTAAATGAAAGGCCTGAAGTGTATTCACAGATAAACCCAACATCAGTTTAACAGACTCAGCATGGAATTTGAGTTTCCGTGGCCCATTGAGCTTTATTAACCCGACTAACCAAGCTAAACCAACTAGCATGCTACAGCTGACAGAAACTGGTGCACTGCCAAAACCTTACTTAAAACTCGCCCAACATTTCTGTTACATGTGTGCAAGTATGAGACACAAACAGCTGTTTGGGTTCATACGGCGTATCAAAGGGATACGCCCTGTACTCAAGATTTCCAGTACAAATACATACTCCATTCCAAACCTATGGAAAAACATCCCCTGGAAACAATTTCCATTGTGTTGTGAGCCTCTTGCAGCACTTTTCTGAATGCTGCACATTGATATCTTTATTTGTCGTCAAGTTGTTATTTTAGTGTGTCATCAAGTTGGTGCGTGTTTTCAAAATGCTGCACATGTGGGTGATGATGTTTTTCCATTTGAATGTGTTTTCTTAATTTGCAGTCAGATGAGCTCTCCTGAGACGAGTGTTCACACATTCTTACATGGTAGGTGGTGCTATTCAGAAGCCAATGCATTTTCAGAGCCAGGGCTGTTGATTGGTAGAGTAAGTGAAGTTGTTGACACCATTATAGAACAGAGTTAACAACTATTGGGTGAATTGACATTACGTTGGCAAACACAATAATCTACACCGCAGAATCAATTGTAATATTGATTGACTTGGTTTGTTTCCAAACAGACGGAATCAGCCATCAAAGAATACAGCCAGAGGACCAGACCTCGTTTCATATCTGAAAAAGTACAGATGAATACGAGCAGCGTTTAAAATGAAAGTTGAAACTTACTAGAGATCAATTTGCAATGGTATCCAACACGATGTCATTCCCATTTCGTCAAATACTGACATTTTGTCGGGACCCCTAGGCTACACTTTGGAATGCACCGGGGAGCCCAGTGCATTAAACTATGACGCTCTACTACGTTTGCAGGAAATAAACGGTTAAAGGAGTCATCACCAGGAAATCGCAATTTCTCTTGTTAAAACATGCATATCTGTGTTTGACCTCAGTTGAAACTTGCCTGAAAGGCTGGAGTTTGAAAGTGGCGCCGTTTTTTCGCTTCTGCTCTTTTTCCGAACAGGAATAGCACACAAGGGTGTGCATTCCTAAAGCACGAGATTTTGATTCTGCGCCTACGGTGACGTCACCGTGGAGGCTACTTGCATAAGCCCACCCCTCTTTCACCACCCAACCCCCCCCCCCCGTCCGCTACCTGACGTCCTGCTGTAAACGTGTCTCTTCAACCGTCTCTGGCTCTTCACTCTCCGGTTCGGTTTCCGACTCTGGTTCGTACATAAATGCCTGAATTCCGTAAGGTTCGTCATTTAGTGTGTGCGCCATGACAGGGGGCTGTTTATGTTTTGGAGTCTGCATGCAGACAAGCCCCCCCGGCTCTGTCCTTCCTGCGGCGAATCAACGCGCGCCTCATTACATATTATACAATGCACATCCGGACCAGTCAAAACCTCGCGCGTAATCTCGCGTGATAAAATCGCGGTACGAAAAAGGGTCAGAACAAGCTCAATGTTTGATTAAATTTTTTTTTTTTTTTTCTAATAAGTTTTACGAATTGATCCAAAGCGATCCAAGGGGGGCTGGATACGTATAAAACCAGGTTATGACTCCTTTAACACTGTGAATTGAAAGTTTTAGGCCACAAAACCACTTAGGTTCGTAATAAAAGACGTCATGGTTTGGTTAAAGAATGACGACGTCTCGAATGTGAAAAACATGAATATAAACACCTGGCAGTAGTCAAAACCATCTCTGTGGGCCTTCAGTTCATATTTTACTACAATGACTCACATAAAACCTCTTTGAGTCAGTACATTGAGAATAACAGAAAAACATTGAAATCATATACATTGTGTTATGTTTAAAAAAGAATAAAGCTGATAATGATTCAAAAGCAAAATACCAATTATATCATTGTATCCAACTCTTAGATCTGTCCCTCTTGGATATATTTTGGTACCAAGTGTTCATTGTTTTCACTTTACATTTGTGAAAATGTTTTTGAAAGTTCAGTTTCAGATTTAGCCAGATTTAGAACTAGTTTTTTCGAGTGCTTTCAGTGTCTACCTCCGTGTATCCTGCAATTTCACACACACCGCCTCCACCATTTGTTTCTGGTGCCTTGTCTCCTTAGTGTTATCTTGCTTTTTCAAGGCTTCTCTTTGGCAGTGCCACTTGACAGGCCTGGTGCTATGGCTGAGAGGAAAGCAGTTCAAACAGGAGCTTATTCGCCACGTTGGCTTTTTGATGTCTCAGTGCTAACAGGCCACCTGGGCTCTGTGGTACTTCTCTGGTTTGTCAGGTAGTTAGCCAAAAGAGGTGCACAACTGGACAGCGACTCATACAGGGAAAATGGGTCCATGAGAAAAGGATTCTTTTTTTCTTTTACTGTTACTTGCTCACTTATTTCCCTACCTCTACTTTGTGTTGACATCTTTTGCCAGATACTCTTGTTTCCCTTCCTCTTCTTTCTTCTGTCTAAAAGAAAGAGCTTCTCTTCTTTGCCACAGTTCAGTGGTGCTTGTCATTTGCATCATGCAGGGACCTCAATAGAGGAGACAATAGCCTGAGTCACAAGGGAAGCCAGAGTAGGAAGCTTTAATGTAAAACCATTTGATGGCACATTGTGATGGGATCCGACTATGGACATAGTAAAAGAGTCTATCCATCACAAGTGAAATGAGTTGACGGTAAATTGAGTTGCAATGCAGAGTATTATTAGTGAAGGTACAGTCTCTCAGTTCTCCTCTCTGTTCTCAGAAAGGCTACTTACTCAAATGTATGTCTTCTTGATGGGAACATCGGTTCGCCGTAAATGGCCCACATGAAATGCCACGTGGCACTGAAGCAGAGTGGATAATGACACAGAAGGCGTTGGAAGGTGAATAGTGAAGCTTGTCATAAAGAAAAAGTCAGACACCAAGCTGAAAGACTGCAATTAGGGCTGAAGAAAATAGCATTTTGGAGTAGATGTCACAAGAACGTGGCAAAAAAAGATAATCTTGACTTTTATAGAATACTGTCGTTGGAGCTGCCCTTTGAAGAAAACCGCAAACGTTTATGGATGCAAGACATTAAACAAACTGACTTGACTGATGACTGTTTATCACACACAATGGCAAAATCAAAGTAGTTAATAACTGGTAACAGCAGCAAATATAAGGCTGGTATTCTCATTCTCAGGCTATTTTAGAATGGTAAACAACACTGATTAACCTTAGCCACAATAGCATGTTAGCAGAAGTAGCATATAAATGGTTTAGCTAGCAAACGTTGTAACACTGCTGATCATCCTGAGCAAATAAGCGCATTAACACACGTATCATGTAAACCGTTTAGCTAGCTAGTTTTGCAATACAACCGTAGCAATAATGGTAAACAACACTGATTAACCTTAGCCACAATAGCGTGTTAGCAGAAGTAACATGTGAACAGTTTAGCTAACTAACATTATACCCGCATTCATACGGTAAAAGGCTACTGTATCTGTGATATGACATTTTCTTTACACCCTGACTGTGCACTAAGCCTTGGGACAAATATCATCATCAATGTAATTAATGAGGACGTCGTCAGTTAATTGATGAGAAAATAACAAAAATAATTTCACAAATCTTCATACTGAATGTTCTGCACATCCCGGAAAGAGCATCTAGAAATATTTATGGCTTGAGATTTCTTTTTCTTTTGATGCAATATTCATTCACAGGAAAATAAGATGGATAAAATAAACATTTCGGATCAACCTGAATTTGATGGGTGGACCCCAGGACAGAGGACAGGACTCTGGTGGGACGAGAGGAGGTGGACTCTGTGGTTATTTCATTGAATGTCTCAAACATAGTCTAATGGTGGACCAATGATTCCCCAATGTTGAACTTATTATATTAAGTGGTCGGCCGCCATATTATCTGACCAACAAATTGCAAATGCAAATTTAAAAATCATGCATGACAGGAATGACTACTCTTTTAATTTGTTTTGCCATGTTTGTCTTGTGCAGCTAATAAGTACCCCATGTTGCATAATGACATACATTATCTTTGAATCCTTGAGCCATGCATAGAAATTATTATTATTCGTTCAGCTGTGTCTATAAGGTGGAAACATGAAGTTACTCCACTATATTATCACATAATGGCCCAGTTGAAAGTATGCCTTGTCCTTTACCTTTACATGACCTGAACAAGGTTCAACAAACCGATAAAAAATGGTACAATCCTATATTTTTGGGATTCACACTCTGAATATCTGCCAAAGGAGAAGTTCTTTCTCAACAGTTAACTTTATGAAGCTATGATGTTTTTATTGGGCGCTGTGGTTATATTTCCTGCTCTGTGGGCTGCTTGGTGGGCCTCCAGGGTTTGCCTGAAAGGCCGTATGACCGGTGGATCATTAGCAGCTTGGCTGGGACATGGGGATATACACATTACCACACACACACACACACACACACACACACACACACACACACACACACACACACACACACACACACTCATACCTTCATTTTATAGCCATTAAAATAGTCTGCTCTGATCTTGAGTCAGCTGTATCAGCAGAACTGGAAACACTTTTCTGCTGTCTCCTTTTGTAGCACATCATCATGTGAACACATTCTAACATGGACATAAAAAAACACATGGTAAGACATCCTTTTGCTGTATTTGCACCAGATATTGTTGGATTGTATACAGTATTTTGAGAATCACAATTTTTGTTTGTATTACAGTATCTTACAGTGTGTTTCTATATTTGGGTGTAAAATATTCTACAAAATATTTTACAACAGACTTTTCTTCATACAAATGTAACACTGAACATTCAAAAGCCATTCATACTAATGTTTTAATTTAGTTTTATATTAAGACCAGATTTCAGCTGGTTCTTAGACATATATGTTCATATGTAATGAGTGTTGAACAATTAAAAAACATTTTGAGATGACACAGTATTGTTTTGAATGCAATTTAATTTTCAGGAGATTTGTGGAGCCTTTTGTGTGTGTGTGTGTGTGCGTGTGTGTGTGCGTGCGTGCGTGCGTGCATTTTGAAAATATTTGCAGAAACGCATTATGTGCATGTTGTCTGAGTAAAATAAGATACTTATTTCTAATATCTTAACCGTAAAAACCCCATTACTACAAGTATTTGACTGATACAATGAATAGGATGGACATTAATGGAAACACCTATCAGTATCATGCAACACAATTGCAGCTGGGTGTGTATTCATACGCAGGCTCTCGGCTTCAATACCAAGAATGCCTTTTAACTGCCAGACTCGAAGCTTCCTGCTGAGATAAAAAACACTCAAGTCAAATGTGCTCCTATGGATGTCAATCACATACATGAGAAACAGCAGCACACTCACGTGCCAAAGCAGCTCCTCCACAGCCAGGCACATGTGGCCCCAGCATGCTGTACCGTCCATCTGTAGAACAGACCAATGAGAGTGTGAGTTTCTTTGAATATTTGATCATCGTGTACTTTGATCACCAATATTAGGAGTGAAATAATAAGAAATGTTTTGAGCCGTATCAGCCACACTAATAAAATCGTCTTCTACTCGCTGCAAATCAGTCTGATCAGTAGCTTTGGAAAGTGTATCTGCATACTTATGTGTTTATGTTTACCAATGTGTGTGAGATAAAGACAATTATATGGAGCATTAAATGTAGTCCAGAGGCTGGTAGCAAAGTAGAATCCTGAGAAAGGTTGAAGGGTCATACTGCTGTGGCCCCGAGGGGGACATTAACCCTTGAGCTGTGTGTGTGAGAAAGGGAAGACATGAAAGGCTGATTGGCATTTTAAAGTGAAGGAAGTTGATAAAGAATAGGTAAGGCGGTGATCCTGGTAGCGTGTCTGTGTGAAGTGGCTGATAACCCGGACTACTGGAATGTCACGCACTGTGTGTCGGGTCGGACAGAGAGGAAGACAGGCGGACAGTGTGTGTTGGCTGTGAAATGTCTGTCAACGCGTCCGTCATCAGGTGAGTTAGTTTCAGTGTGCAGAGAGTGTGTGTTACACAGAGCAGATGAACGGCAGGAGCCAAACTTCTAAAGTGCACCTCGTTTCTTCTGGGGTCCCATTGTACTGAGGGTCTCCGGTCTGTAATTATGGCTATCCTTTAAGAGAGGTAACAAAAAAAAAAAGTATTTATTTCATGTTCTGTCTATGTATGGTATAACTTTATTGGCCGCGTTTCCCAGATTCGATCGTTCTTAAGGACTTAAGAAGGCTCTTAAGAAGGGTTCGGCTAAGAAGGAGCGCTAAGATACGGGTGTTTCCCAGACACATTCTTAACTGCCTTCTTAGGAGAACCTTAAGATCAAGCCAAAGAAGCTTCTTAAGAAGCTCTTAGTGGGAGCTGTCCACCGCAGTGGTGCTGAAACTGAATCAATGGATGCCAGGCAAATCGATCACCCACCTCTTTATCAGCGCATAAGTCACACACAGCGCCCCGCGGGGGGTGCGGGTACGGGTGTGTGTGTGTGCGTGGAACCCTTGGCGGACCTGGCTGACCTCGTCCCGTGTGGTGTGCATCTTTATGTGGGTCCGGGCATGGCGCAGGAGAATCAGTGTCACAGCTGCCACACTCCGTGATGCCTTGCTGAGGCCGGTGCCGTCCCCCACCACCTCCAGGAAGCTCCCCACTGCGTAAAAACGCAGTGCAGCCAGGAGCTGCACCTCAGGGCTGAGGGCAAAGTTGCAGCGGGTTGCTCTCTGGATGTGTGGAGACACTAGAGTGATCAGCCGTTGGATCTCCGCACGGGGCAGCCGGTACTTTGTCTGGCCAGCCCGGTCTGACAGCACGTCCAGTGGGGAGAAGTGCTGACGCACGTAAGCATTTATATAAACTGTCTGGCTTCGCGCACGACGACGCTGTTGGTTCGCAGCGAGAATGTGCTGTAGGCTATTGCAGCCAGCGTGTTTCTCACACGCGCAGACTTTGGCTCTTTTTTACTTTGTTTTTTATGTGTAGTACTATAAACTCATATGTGTGTGGAAAACCTAAACGTGTAGTTCAATAAAAGTTTTTTTTTTTCTTCTCTAGCCTACTATTCGCCTATGTTTCTTGCGCCAGTGGTCCGCAGCTATGAGTGCATTTCAACATTGAGCATTGTTTTATTATTTGGAAAAGTGGAGGATATAAATTTCCCTGACGCGGCTTGATCACTGAGCATTTGGTCACTAAGAAGGCTGTTAAGAGTGGGTCAGCTCGATCTTACGTTTCCTTCTTAGTGAAAGATCTTCTTAAGCTAAGACCAACTCTGGGAAACACATCCTTCTTTCACAGCGTTCTTAAGAGCGCTCCTAAGAAGATCTTAGCACTTAAGAGCTTCTTAACGAATCTGGGAAACACGGCCAATGTCACTATACGAATACAGCGAAATTACATTATGTATGTCTTTTACTATGGACCATTCCTTTGACCTGAATAAGACACAGAAATGACACACAAGCCAAAAGAAATGATGATGATGACGATGATGATGTAACTTTATGACCACAATGCTGACTTTCTTGGGTTAGATCTGTTGATTTAGCCAAAGGGTTATCAGATAAATCCTGAAGGCTGCTGTTGTGTCTTCTCTGACACAAGATGAAGGTCCAGATATGTGGTATTCATGTTCTCTGACTGCATACGTATGTAGTCATAGCACTGGCATGTCTTTTTGTACGGACATTTATGGTCCCAAGACGAGGAACCCTTCTATTTGACTCCCTGACCAACATTTGGTATTGATGAATGAATAGTAGAATGCTAGCAAACTAAACTGTGAACATTTTTCCTCAGAATGTTAACATTGTCATCATAAAAAATTAGCGCAAGTGATTTGTTGCTTGAAAGAAGACATCCATCAGTTTTCTGTATTTTTAGTTTTGACAGATATACAATACAAACACAACCTGAAAACATGTGTTTACGTAAACAACCTTTTCTAAATTGTGTGGACATAATCCTAAATATTTGCCAATGAGTTAGTGTCTGATGGCCGGAGGTCTCTACAGGGAACACTATGTGTAATGAATCATTTTTTAAATATTAAAATAATACTTTAGTATAACCTGTTCTTCTTCTATGACCTAGAACTTTTTTCTGATTTGTGTATGTTATTTGTAAGCTTAGAGTGGGTCTACAGGGGGTAAACAGTCTGGTTTCCACTCCCGTTGTGGTTGTTTTGGAGAAACAGAGATGAGGAGACTGTACTTATATTGCAGTCTTCTGCTATAAAAGTGTAAAATAACTTTTATTAGTTTCAAAATGGGTGACGCATTTAGGTATTCTCTCTTGTATTTCCTTTCTTACCAGGTTAATTAATAAAATTACCCTTTTTCACTCTCTGCAACAGAAGGCACAAAGAGTTGTGGGGCCTGTGGGATCCCTTCATAACCGACACAATAACTGCCATTTGGCACAATGCAACCATCTTTTCCAAGTTAGTTAAAGCATGCAGAAATGAAGGTATTTGCACGCATTAAGTGTCCTGGGGCTGACATGAACAACACCAGTATGCTAAACAATAGCATTATTAACTGAAAGAATGCTGTTCACACGTCCCAGGCCATTCACACACACAGCAAAACACACATTCTGCAAATTTCACGCAGCCCATAAGCCCCCAACTAACACTGCATGAGTTCATAGCTGTGAAAGCCATCAGCGCTTCCCATTATCCAGTGACAAGAGGAACCTCTCTCTGGGGTCACAATAGCAGACCTGTGTCAATTAGCTGTCACCACATTCCTGACATTTGTTTTAACCTGCTTACATGGCCAAATGGCTGGGCTGCACTGCAGTGGAGGGATTCATATCCCAATTTTAAAAGCATCATACTACAGTCATTGGTGTATAGATCTACCCTGCTCTGGCCCAGTTAAAATTGACATGCTGGAACAACATGATTATTGATTTCTCTCATTGATACAATAGTCACTCACTACACTTTTAGCTGAAATATGTGGACACAATCACCCACAGCTATCAGTATGCTGACATATGGATTCCAAAGTAACAAATAAGGCCAACGATCATCGATAGAACTGTGTCGTCAATGTACACAATCAAACTAATAATCACTTCTCAGAGCTGACATTGTTCCTCTGTCATACAATGGTCTCTAAATCCAACCCATGTGGTACGGCACTATGTTGCAATAGTATGTGCACAGCTGGCAATAATGGGATTGAGATGACAGAGCTAATGAACACGGATGACCAACATGGGCTGTCTCTTCACCAGCGATGTTAGCTACTGATATCATGAACCCCATCCCTCTTCAGCCGAACTCAATTTAAAGTTCAATCAATGTCTTAATACGAGCAATGGATCATGTGACTATGTGTAAAGGCCTCTTACCTACGTAGTCTTTAGCATCTCATTCCCATTCATCAGCAGGCAGCTGTTTTCAGTAAAAGCTCTGATGAGCCTCCAGGCAGCGGTGCTGGAATACGTTTTGAAACGCTGTAGACATTGTTTGTATGTGTGTGAATTGTGATGACACAGCCAAAAGTCACACCCAAGAAGCATGAGATAGGCACTGTGTTTCATGGCAGGTCCGCCGCAGATCCACGATGCACCGAGGTCAGTCCACTCCACTCCACTTGAACCCTGAAGGGAGCGAAGATGCACCGCTCAGCGAGCACTCCATGGCCTTGACAAGCAGCAAGGTCAGAGTTTTTCCATTGGCATTGTTTTTCGACACAAAACAAATTGGCAATTGATGCAAAACCAATAGATTTCATGACTATTTCATGACCTGCCATAAGAGGTTTGTCAGAGTTCTCAGGAGGATTAAATGCTCAGGAAAAACTCTGTGACAACAGCTTGGATCGCAGAGGGAAAGCAGTAACACAGTGGAGGAAGCAGAAAAAAGCATCTTAATGCTCTTATTTGCATCAGCTGTGGCATTTTCAGTTGCCAGCCCGCTGTAAAGGTCGAAGGTGACTGGCTGTCTTTCCTTTTGTTTAAAACCCTTCGCGCACACACACGTTTATATTGTTGCAGGCACCAGACCGCTCATGCTCACAGGAAGAGCCGACACAACGGTCCCACGCTGTATGTCAAAGGGCGCTCATCCCTCCCCGGGAAACAGGAGTGGTCGAAAGGGACTGAGGAGGAAATAAAAAAAAATTAAAAAAAACATACACTGTTCCCATTTAAAGATGAGTGCACACTGAACTTCATTTTTATTTTCCTTGAGTTCTGTTTGTGTCTGAGGGTCAGTCGTTCACTCAACTTGCCTCTAAATAAAGTCCTCCATGTCTGGCTGCTACGCCTGAATCTGCCTGCCTGTTTGTGTATGGACCCGTCTGTTTGGGCTCACTGTAATTGCAATCTTCAAAGACTATTTCACAGCATGAGAGAGTTCTGATGAAGACCTTGTAGCTTGTAGTAGGAATTCCTGGCATACCGCAGAAAACATTCAAATAGTTTCTTCTGCAGATAATTACTCAGAGATGATTTACTGCCGTCAAGAGGACGTGGGAGTGGATTCAAAGATGACTTAATAGAGAGGCAATAGAAACATAGGGAGAGGAGGAGGAGCAATCAAACATGGCTGCAAAAGATGTAACATACCAATCCAGACTCACAGCAGGAGGCACAAAAATGCTATCTGTTGGTTTAGTGTTCAGGGACACAAATAGTTTTTTTGTGTTGCTTAGCTTAGCTTAGCATGAAAACACAATCCCAATTGGGAAGTCAATTGGGATTTATTTGCCGTGGTGTACACACTGATATATTGAAATATTGAAAAAGACTGCTTATGGTGGGGAGGTGGATGACTCCAACAACACAGAACTTTCAACCACAAGACCGGTGTTCAAGGCTGTGTCCTAAAGGCTTGTTGTGATGTGACACATTCCTGACAGTTTTCTTACACCTAACTAAGAGGTTTCCTTCCCTAAAACTTTTTTCCTCAAGACTGTGTGGTTTTGGTATCTAAACCCAAACATTTGTTTTGTTGCCTGAACCTAACCTGTTTTGTAGCATAATGTCATCCTGGCTGACAGAGAAAAAAGTGGTGCAAGCACTTTCAATTAAATTAAATTTTCAGTTTAAAAGTTGTGCTGAGCAACACAAAAAAATACACAATTTGGACATGAATCAGTAGATTTCAATTTATGTACTATTTCCCGAACTGCCATGGGACTCTGTTGAGGTAATGTTGGTCTGTCGGTCAGACCCCCCCCCCCGTGACCCTAAATACAGGATAAGCGGTAGAAAATGGATGGATGGATGGATGGATGTATTAGGGTGTTGGTTAAAAAGAAAAATAAAGGAGCTGGCAGATGGAGTAAATGTTCTGCATCGCTTCACTTTGCAAGGTTGGATCAAGGTTCCCTAAACCTGTACCGAGTTTCAGCCCAAAAAGTTGCTCATGGACAAGCACGGGTACGCAACGTGGAAATGACGTGTAATCAATAGGCCATTCAGCGCATAATCGCTATCCACCCACTATCGAGAACATTTCTGGCTTTTTGAGGGGTACCGGAGTGAAATAGCAAGGCATAGGGCGGAGCGCCGTCGCTTTGAAAATGTGCCTCTGTGCACATATTCTGATGTAGAGGTCGAGTATTTACTAAAAAATTTGGCCGACGCAACTTCTCAGTAAAGATGCAGTCTGTGTTATTCTCTATTGTGATTCTGAGATGGTGCTTCTTGGAAGGTATGTAAAGTCGTGTGTGATGACGTATAAGTGGTAACCATGCTCAGGCCCGGTTGGACTTGGAGCAGTGTGAGTGCAGGCTGGTGGGGGACTGAGGACGGGGGGCAATGGTGAGACTCGGCAGGTTGTGTATGAGAGTTTTGTTAGTTCCAGCTGGCAACTAGCTGGAAGGGAGACTGGTGAGTGTAGTTTGCCACGAAGAAGCAAAACAAGGAGCTAAAAGAGGCAAAAATGCTTTGTGGAGCCGAGTTGAACAGTGGATTGAGAGATACTTCTCCATAGCTTTGACACGATGAGCAACACCTTTTAAAAGACACAAAGTCATTTGAAAAATCAGCATGGAAAAATATTGATTTGTGCAGCTTTGAAACTAAAAGCGGGTTAATGTTGTGGAACATGGCTGCCTGCATTGCTAGTCAGGGAACTACATTGATCCTGGTGATGAAGTCTTCATCATAAACTGTCAGCGAACAACAGTAAGCCCTTTCTGACAGCAACACCACCTGCACTGATGCTAATGCTCGCAGGCTCGCCTCAAACAGAGCTCCTTTTTGCATAAATCATACACTTTACACACAAAGTCAATTGTTACCATTTTCATAGTGAAAGAAGATGTAGTGAGGAAAGCTTTCAGTCTGAGTACCTGGGAGGCGCTCTGACAGGGACGGCTTTTTATCGGTTTGTGGTGGAGTGTCAGTTTACGGAGCTGAGCAGGAGTGAGGCATAACTAGGACACGGAAGGAGCGTTTCCTGGGAGAGGAGAGCAAGGACAAGCAGGTGAGCTAGATTGGTGTGATATCACAGGAATGGCTCCAGGGCTAGAAGTGTGTTTGTGAGAATGATGTGAGGCAGCGGAGACTAATACATTAAAAAGAATCCTTTCTTCTTCAAAGACTTCTGAACACAAGGCTTCACTCACACACACAGAAAACACCACCGTGACAGCGGACACGTCTTTCAATGCCCGCTTCCTACTTCTCTCCTCACCTTTCCTGCTCTGTCACAAACACACAGTCTTCATGGAAATGCAGTGTATGTGTGTTTGTCAGAAGCCTTGGGGGACACGGCTCTAATTATCATGGCATGTACCCACTGGTTTGTCCTTTGATAAAAATACATGGAAAAATATCCCTTGTGAACAGACTCCCAAGGGCCTAGAAACAAGTCATGGGGCCACATTTACTGAAATGTACACATCAGTTTATACACCACAGAAACTGTGAAGCACGTGCATACAGACAAATACAACAAACCCAATTACCCAGGTGAGGATGTTATAGTATTGGAGGCTACAAAGAGCAGAACGCCTGCATTGCAAACTGGAGGTACAGAGTACAAAGTTGAGGGTGTGGAAGGTGCTTGTGAAAAATGCCACACTAATCATAAGAATCCAAGGTGTACCTCAGGGCTCCGTTTTAGGGACACTGCTGTTTTGTTTCTTTTTGCGGGGGATGGGGGTGTGGCTCAAGAGGTAGGGCAGGTTGGACACTAATCAGACCCCCGCTCCTCCAGTCCGCATGGCAAAGTGTCCTTGGGGAAGATACTGAACCCCAAATTGCCCCCAAAAGCTTTGCTGTTGTGTGAGAATATTTAGATGAGATCCTGATAGGCATGTGTCATCTTGTATCGCGGCCATCAGTGTATGATTTGTTTTATGATGTCATTGGCAATAGCCAATTTAGGTTTTACAATGATGTCTGATCTTGCTTTGCAGCTAGGTTCTTGTGATATCATGGTATCATGGGAGGATCACGGGACCATGAATTCACACAAAAACCGATCATGTCAGATGTAATGCGCTTCTGTACAGCCCTCCAGTGGTTCTGACCATCAGCATCCTGTGAGGAGCAACTGACATTTAGTGGCGTGGTTATGTTTGATGCTGCTATGAACCATCTTGTACGTCAGGTTAGCTTTGAATACCTCTGTATGTACAATGCTTAGGTCTTCGTGTCATGTTGATCCTCAAGGTTAACTCGGCATTTGATTTAATGCTGGTTAAATTCCCTTTTTGAGGTATGTAATGGATTATTGCCTTCGGAAAAAAAGGGAATGAACTGCACTCATTGGACCAGCTTGTATACATAAAGGCTGAATCAAAGATTCTGAGTTGCATTATAGAAAATGTGGGATTTGGTGGTTTTAAAAGTCAGGATGCTTTCACCTTTTAGTTCTCCTGTGTGTGCAAAACTAAAACACTAGTTTAATTTAGGGTATGCCAAAAGTCTGATGTTTATTTTCTTCTGAACTCTCCAGTGGTGTGAACAAATTTAATATCAATGAAGCCTGATTTGTGATTTATTTTTAAAAGGTGCATTTTAATTATTTCTGTGTAAACACATTGTTTATAATATGGCATACAGAAGCCCTTGATCGTATAAATTCTAATACTAATGCTCCCATTCAATGAAACTTTCTAAATAAAGTACAGTGAATTTACAATCCCAATTATTGGATGCCTTACGATGATGCCTTTGTGACTATGTGCCGTGTCATACACCTCCTGCAGATGTTTTTGAAGGGGGGCCACTTTTTGTCGCTCTCAATGTAAACACACAGAAATAGACACAAAAATAATGATAACAAACTGAATAAAGATATTTGGCTACTATTTACAGATATAAATATAAGTACAATATGTACAAACACAGGTCAATGCAATTGTAAACAGTCAGACAATAGTGCAATAGTGTAGAGCAGAGGTCTTCAACGTTTTTCAGGCCAAGGACCCCGTAACTGACCCCCTGTTGAAGATCTCTGGTGTAGAGTGCAAAGGGTGCAAGAAAAAATACGAAATTATAATTTAATTGTCACATTCATGGTAATTCTCCTAATGGGTTTCTTCCAAAGAAAAGAGCTGCCCACACACAACATAATACAACCTCCTGTTCTTTTTTCACTTACATGGCGTAATGGGAAGTCTGCTCTTACTATGGCTATTGATTTCTTCCTGTATGGTGGCTATTGAAAGGCATTCTGGGTAATGTAACTGGATAGGGGGGGACTCAGGTGACATGTACCCTTCAATATTTAGCACATATAAATATATATATATATGTTTTTCCCAATACAAACCTGTAAATAGTAGAAGACTTGTATGCAGCTCATAGACTCAACAATGCCTCTGGTAAAGCAGTGGACAGTATGGAACTTCAAATGCAATGATGGCAATTTGCCAAAAAAAAGGAGAAGAAGATCAAGGAGTCCTTGTGGAGGACTGGATACAATATGGCAAAAGCTGCTTTAATATAGATGCAAATTAGCAGGAGAATAAGATAAACCAAAATGTGGCATTCATGTCTATGAATTAATAGGGCCACTGTTTTTTTAATATTATATTTTTTACTTTTAAAGTAGGCATCATGGTTGTATGCCTCCTCCAACCATGTCTGTCCAAAATATCATCTGTTTATCATTCTATACTATTAGACATTTCATGTATGAACCAAATTTATAGAAATTCCCTCAAGGCATTCACAAGATATTGCGATCCTGAGAATGGGATGGACATGAGGTCACAGTGACCTTGACCTTTGACCCTTGACCACCATGATCCACCACAGTTCATCCCTGAGTCCAGGTGGATATCTGTGCCCAAATTTGAAGACATTTGCTTAAGCGATGAGCTAGCCCAGCCTGGTCTCCTAAAAATGACGTTTCCACACAATGAAAATGCATTGAGAATGAACACATTTTGTTGTGGATGAAGTTTGCTCTTGATGTATCACACAAAAGTTTCAAAGGAGTCCATGGAAGTCCATGTACGGACGAGGTGGGGGGGGGGGGTGGGTGCATCTACAGTACAAGTAGTTTTGTTGCCTTAACCTCACTGTAGTTTTTTTGGGGTTTCATTTCCCTTGTTTAACAAGTGTTTCAAACTGTTAAGAAAAAAATGTGTTTCCCTGGAAACGTAATTGCAAGTGCTGTTTAGTTGCATAGAAAGGTCATTTAAAAGGAGACAGGGCTCGGCTGTGGGGCACAATCACATGCACTAAATGCCCGGCTGTGTCAACAAAGCACAGCGAAGATCGGATTACAACACACACAGAGGGAAGACCACGTGCTTCTCTACTCAGGACGACATACGATATATCTTTACATGGCAACTAGTTGCTGCTACAGACCTTTTTTGGGTTTGTGGACAGTAATGATGGACTTTGTGTGCGGAGCCAAACTAGTGACAGAAAGTAGCAGTTCTGTAGTATCACTGTCCAGTGTTAATTTTGGCGGCTATTTTAGATTCAGTCTTAGACGAAAATGCTTATTAGTTTTAGTCATTGTTTACCTTCATAGTTTTAGTCTAGTTTTAGTCGACGAAAAGTAAAAACATTTTAGTCAACTTTTAGTCATTACTTTTAGTCACATTTTAGCACTGCCGCCCCCATGCGTCTGCTTTAAGCTGCCGGTCCATAACTTGGCCTATGTTGAATCTGTTGTCTCATTCTTTTCCTATGGGCTGCATGTGGCGAGCTATTACAACAGGACAATTCCATTCCATCAAGCTTCTAGCTGCTTCTGTCTATGAAATATGGATATTATTTTGGGTAGTGTCCATGGGCGGTTTTGTTGCCAGGAATGGTCCTTTCCACTCCCTGCCCTAAATATGTGTGTATATAGTGTACTTCTTCTGTGCCATTTATGTATTTAACTTTCTCTATCACTACAATAACTCTTTGACCGTCATTTGCTCTGCTGTGTCTCCCGTTTGGGCAAACACAACAACTCACGGCCAAGCGTAAATCAGGCTTTCCGATTGGCTGTAAAAGCCGCTACGGGAGCCAATACGAGCGTCCGATGCATAAACGTAACTCTATACGTCACTAGCAAGATGGCGGATGAGAATAATGATCGATATACAAAAACAAAACTTCGAAATGCGCCACAGAGATGAGGAGACATCTAGTCACATCTTTACAACTTTACGCATTCGTTTTGTTGTCAGAAATAAATCGCTCACATGGGCAAGCAGGGTAGTTTTTTTTTTAATGTCCGTAGAACCCACCATTAACATTTTAGTCCCGTCTTGTTAACGAAAACGAAGCAGACATCTCGTCATAGTTTTTATCATCAAGGATCTATTTTTAGCTCGTCATCGTCTCGTCTTAGTCATAGGAAAAATGCTTTTGACGAACATATTTCGTCATAGTTTTCGTTAACGAAATTAACACTGTCACTGTCACATATGAATCACAAAGAAAATGAATCATCTGGATCCTTCTCTAATTATTTGACTGGTTTTCCAGCAGAAGACGTCTGACTGACATTAATGAGCTAACAATTGTCAATGTGGTAAGTTTCCTCAGCCGTACTCACTGTACGGATCCACCTACAATCTTCATATCTGCTGGAAAAACTCAAGACATGTAAAACTCTTTACCATGAAAGTGTTGTACTTTGCAGTCATGTCCAGGACATTCAGTACAGAGATCTGTCAAATCATTTTTTGTGTTCTGGACCTTGGTCATCACATTGTAACTCCAATGGTATTATGAGTCCCAAAGCTTAGCAAAGTTTGTGTTCAGTCGTAGTGGAAAGTAAGTGTCATATTACAGAATATTACTGTATGAATGCTTTTAGAACTCCCTACCCCAACCCATCCGTGACTCTGAGTCCCTCACCATCATCCTCAAAACCCATCTATTCTCCTCAGCCTACCACTAGCTCCGTGTCCCCTCCCTCATTTCAACTGATTGTTGCTCTGTTTTGTCTTTGTAATTAATTATTATTTTTTTTGTCTGTTTGTTTTTCTTTCTGTAAAGCGCCCTTGTGTTCGGAAAAGCGCTATAAACAACTACATTTTTTATTATTATTATTAGATCACTAACCAGCTAAATTGTTTACATGCTACTTCTGCTAATGTTGCTAAGGCTGATCATTGGTGTTCACCATTATAAAACAGACTACTGAGAACGATAGTCATTTATGGTTATTAACGCGATCATCGATTAATCATTGTGTGTGATTAACAGGAGAGAACGGATATGAAATGAGCTGCAGAGACAATAAACTCTGTTTAAAGGGTGACGCTATTCTATAAAAATCAACATAATCTTCTTTCATTATTTCCTGTTTTGACATCCTAGACGAGACGTTTTTATTTCCAAAGTTATCGCTCGCTTCAACTTGTTTCTGCTGTTTTTCTGCCACCGCAATGTCTACGCAATTGCAGTGAAATACACAGGACTATTTTTTTTGTCTTTATGCAAAAAAATACAGTCTACAAAACCTACGGTTGCTTTGTTGTGAATCTATGGAGCAGTTTTAGTTGGTACAATGTATAATATGTCAAATGTGTTGTTGTATCTTGTGTTCTCCTTGTTTATTTGTCTCCGCCTTGACACACAACAAAGACAAATGCTCCTCTGCTGTAAAATGAACAAACTGTGCAGTCCTTATTCCCACGTGTACATGTTCAAACTGTGCCTTGTTTCCTGTGTGATCTTCCTGCCGTGACACTTTCTGTGATTTACAAATGGCTCTTCTCATTAGTTCATAGGGGGGTTCTTCTGTCGGCTCGGTTTCCAGATGTCCTAAGAACATCTGCGATGTCACCCTCGGAAAAAAGACAGAACAAATTGCTCCAAGTCTTTCACTCTGAAAGCGAGATGTCATTTTTGAATCCAATTACCCGCAGACACCACAGCAACAGAAGCCATTCTGTGCCTTTGGAAACAAATGATTTGGAAATGAAAGAGGGGGGAAATCGGCAAAAGGGGAGGCAGAGGAAGGAAAGGCATTCATCACACATGGGAGTAATGCGTTCAGATATGGATGGATCTATCCCTGCACTGGTTTGTTGCGTTTATGCGTGTGTTTGCGTGTAATGGTGCGAGACAATGTGGCCGTCAGGGGGGACGATGTCACATCCCCCGCCAAGCCGGGCGCATTACGGCTGCAGACGAAATGTGGTGTGCAGCGATTTAGTGTGTTTAATGGCTGATGTGGACGGAGATGGAAAACAAGTCAGACAACAGTGACAAAGAAACTCCCTTAACTGGCTGCTGATGGAGCAGCAGCACAGTTAAATGAGGGAGTCTCACAAATAATGAACAGGGAAGAGACTGGAAGGGGGAAGCATCAGTTGCAGCACACGGTTCAGTCTTAATCAGAGCCAACGTGTTCAGCAGAGCACGCAGCGAGAATCATGGGAGGGTGAAGCTTCCTCACAGAGGTCTCCGGAGATGTAAGGGCATATAGACTTGACGTACACACTGCTCTGAAGCACGGGTTGACTTGAGAGGAGCTGTGGAGTTAGCCCCTGCCAACCTCCCTGCCTGTTTATACGCTGCGTTCCTCTGCTTCATTCCTTTAAATACATCTCAGCTCTGACATTTATTTTCTTGAAATGTCTGAAGAATTCAGGTTGAGAGCAGCTTAAGGAGTTTGAACTGAGACCCTTCTTCTTGCTAAGGAAACCCAGCACATCTTGAACAACTGAATCGCTTACAAAAGAGCTACTTCACACAGCCCACCGCTAAGGATAGACCAAGGCAATGCATTCTTTATTTCTAACCACGCTTCCGAGGGACTGTCGGGCACGAGGGACTGATACAATCAGCCCTTCAGCCAAGTGTTTTTAATTGAATATTGTCAGCTGGAGGCACGCCTTTGGAACACTTGCCAAAAATAAATACTCTGGGATTATGAGTTGATGAAATGTCTGGATGAGTTTGCTGCTGTGGCTCATTCTGGTGACAAAATGAGGCCGTTGATGGAGACGGCACCTGATGATCATAGAGTCTGACAAGAGGCTGTCTGGCATCAAGTAAACACAGTTCCATTTATTCTCCAATGCTTAACTACACGTGACTGTAGTCAAGCCCAACTGTTGAAATAGTTATGTAAAGTTACTGTGGGGAACTTTTAATTAGTTATTACAGTCAATTAAATACTGATGCCTTAATGAGTCTATTTCTTTATAGCTACACTTGATACGTGTCATCGGTGCCTGGGTTGGATTCTGCACCAAGTCAGACGAACCCATGGAACTCTTTACCAGGAACTCCTGCAGCTCAGACTCCAGCAGGGGCTCCCGCAGCGACCGGCCCACCACAGATAGACCCAGATCCGGCTTTGACCAGTCCAGTGGGAGGCGGAGAGCTCCGCTCCCGGCAAAGGTTTCGCCTCATTGCTCCGCTGGTCCCCGCTGAGAGCCGACACCACGCTGCTGGATGCCCAGACCTTATTGCTGCAGCAGAACCAGGGCTGCCCAGGGCAGAGCGTCAGACCCTGCTGCAGTTAAATTAGAGATTTTCTAAAGGGGATCTGGTGCTCGGAAACACTGTCCACAGGGGTCGCCAAAATCCACACCAAATGAAAGTTCTTTCTTGGTGGCTTTAAATGCCGTTGGGTGAAAGGATGTTAATTTCTTGCAGCTTGGCTGGTGTAATCTGAAAATTCACAGAGCAATGTACGTTGCCATGGAGATTTGAAATTGGACCTTCCATTTAAAGCACTATTTTTAGTAACCAACCAATCCCTTTCCGCAGTTCAATTAACTCAACGCTGAGTAGAGTTTTCATTTTACAATTGACCCCTTCTAAGTCCCGCCCCTTTTTGCACTGTACTCCGATGACAGTTGAGCAATCTTGAAACCTTTCCTGTTATACTTCCATATGCTACGTCTCTTCAGAGGTATTACTATGGAGGTCATGTTACATTGTATCAGGCCAAAGTTATGACGAGAAACTTTCCCCACCTCCTGTTGGAGCTCTGATTGCCGGTCGTAGGTGGCATCAAAGCCGGATCTGGATCTGGGTCTGGGAGCTGAATGAGTTTCTGGTGAACCTGCATGATGATGTTCTTTTGTTTATATTATTTCTACAATGTGCTGCCCCAAAGTAACTTTTATTATTATTTATTTTTATATAAAAGCTGTGTGCCGTCCCAACAGGCAATATTACCCAAGTAAAGTTAATACACACTGCCGTACCCGGCTAAACGGAACCGGCATCGTAATCTTCCTTTTCATCAAGCTTGTCCAACGTAGCGATAGCTAGCTGATATTTTTGTCAGGGTGAAATATCTTGAAATGTGTAGACACACAAATATTACACTGCTATGTGATAGCTAAACAGATGATGCCGAAACAATGCTAATAACCTCCACTCATCCAGGTTCAGTCTTTAAACCACATGCTGGATCCTGCAGGGATTTGCTCCCGCTCGGCCAGAAGGGCTTTAGCGTTGCAACACAGATGTTGATAATCCCAGTTCATCATTCATTGGTCTTTGGATGTCGAGTTCAAGGCTCTGTGTCGCCCAATCAGCTTCTTCCACACCGGACTGGGTAGGGCTCTTCCCTAGACAAAGATGGAAGCACATAGTAAAATACTGTCGGCAGGACAAGCAACCCCACTAAAGTCCCCTGACGTATGTGGAACGCGGACGTCCATGCTTACAGTTGTCAAGCTGGAACTTCTTTCCACCGTCTCGCCCACTTCCAGTTGACATTTAAGCGAGTGTGTGAGACCATGTGACTCTTTTTACAAGTTCTTCGGAGGTCTGCAGCTCCCTCATTGTTCCAGAGAGCTGCTCACCAACAACGCATTTGTGTGTGCTGTGTATGGTTCCCATTGACTTCCTTTCCCATTTCTGTACACACACACACACACACACACAGTGACACTGAGGCTGGTCGAACACAAAAGCCTGCTGGCCGTGACCTATGTGTGCTGAATGCTAACAGAGGCTAAGGAATGCACTCAACTGGGGCAAAATCACACGCACACACACACACGCACACACACACACACACACCTTTCTTTTTTAAAAAGCACTTCAAAACGCAGTCAGAGTTGTTGACTTGTGGCTGGTTCGGGATGAGCGACGGAGCTCTGGAGCTGGGGGTGGAAGTGTAGCACTGTGCCGCCGACAGGCAGGGTCAATGAAGGGCACTTATGAAAAGAATGCTCACTGCTTGTAAGATTTACAATGAATGGCCGAGCATTATTGTTTTTTTCCCGTCCTGCTTGTTTTGTCCTGCGGTGAGGAAGGAGGATTCAGAATGAGCAGAATGTCCCTCAGTTTGATACCGCTGGTTGACTTTTTGCAAACAAGCTGCACAAACTGAGTCATTGAAATCATTTGTAAACGGGCTCTTATTTAGACGCCTGCGAAACAAACCCCAGCAAAATCACTCAACCAAGAAGTGATTGTGTTGTTAAGCTCTAGGTGATTCGGAGTGCTCCAGTAAAAAAAAAAAGAAAAAAAAAAGCATTGATGTTCTAATTCAAACATCTGACAAGGAAAATGGAGCCTTTGTATGAGTCGCTTTGATTATTTCTTCAGCTAATGGCTGGGCTTGTGTCAATAAAGCCTAAATATAAGTGTGTGTGTATCTGTGTGTGTGTGTGTGTGTGTGTTCAAGTCATGTTTACCGAGCAGCACTTTCAGCAGTTGCCATCCTAAACTATAGTTTGACATCCAGCGGCCGCAGACAGACACGACGTGCCCACTGGATTCCCAGATGGTCTGGCAGCATTTAACTGGGACCTTTGACCTCCGGGATGCTTTGGGTGTAGACTGTGGGAATGGGAGCTGGTGATTTTAGGGTCTACCCCTTCATGTGCCATGAGAATCTCAGTGGGGGGTGACAGCAGGAAGGAGAGGGGGAGGGGAGAAGGTAAGTGGGGAGATAGTGTTGTCATTGAGATTTCATATGTTTTTTTTACGAGGTGACCACCGATGCTTCCTCTCGACATCTTCCTCCTGCCAATCATTGCTGCTGTTTACTACCTTCAGCTCGCTCCTTCCCTTTCCTCTGTTTCAGCCTCTGTTGTGGGCTTTTAGTCTTCACCTCCCAGCTTCCTTTGCATTCCTTTAAAGACCTTCTTTTGGAGGAACTAAGCCTTTGTTTTTTTCATTTTGTTTATTTGCCTGTGTGCAATAAGAAATGTGGCGCTGCTCTTCTGTCTAGTATGTGTTTGGTGGACACTCCAGCACAACGTCATATCAGAACATGTCCTCTCATTTTTGTCCTGTGGTTATTATTATCATTTTGTTAGTACCCATTGATTTCAGCCTTTTCTTTCATCTTGTCAGAAAAACTAAAGCTACTTTTTTTACTATTTGACAAACATTAAGAAGATGCATGAATATCATAGTATAATATTGATTCAAATATGTTTAAAGTAATTATAATGATTGGATCATTTTCAGAGGTTTTATGAGAAAATTCAGTGAAATTTCAGGAAAGGTTTCTACATTATCTCTTATTTATTACATCTCCGACCCCACTTATCATTATTGCGTCTGGATATTTTATTATTGCTACTTTTGAACAGATAGGGATTTTAGGATTTGAGATTTTGGGCTATTTCGCTTCCATAACACTTATTCTTTCAGACTACTGGGGAGAAAACATCCAAAATACATATTCAGCTGTTCATTTGACTACTTTGTTTAGTTGAGTTAGTAGATTTCTCCTCAATACACCAAAAGTTACCATCGGATAATGCCAAAAAGTTCATATTTAAACGTTCTAGAAACGACAGTGATGTCAAACTGGATGTTTTATGGCTGATTTATGGATTTCCCCCCTCTGGAGAGACAAAGACAGGATTCCCTCTGAACAAAGTTTTGACTCTAATATGTCAACAAAATGAATCAGCAATTTTGATTCACATTCTGGAAATGTACGGCAATTGGCACATACTTAATATGATAATGCTTAATTGTCATATTGAAGAACACAAAATAAAATAATAAACATAATGACCACTTGGGGAAGTGTCATAGTGATATCTATCAGTTAATGTTTTTTAAATCCCTTAAATTTAACTCTAAATGAGCTTGAAACAAAAGTAGTGAACAGCAATCCTATTTCCTCCGAAGGTTGGATAATAATAATAATAATAATAATAATAATAATAAGTTAATTTAGGATAACACCCTTCATAGAACATTAATTGCAACGTGCTTTACAATAATAATATATTACTAAATAAGAAAAGAGGACATTTTCCAGGAATGATATTGAATAGTGAAGGAGCCGTCGAGGGTTCCTCATCTGTTCTGTTCTAACTCACAATAGTGAGACAACGTGGAAAGCAAGGTTTCCTTCTGGGCTACGTTGATTTAAGACAGCTGTGTTGATTCACACCTTCCTCCTGTTGTCTTCCTCCATGTCGCTATTGTTCTGATCGGCTACGTTGTTTTCCAACTGGGGACACAATCACAATCACAACACCTATTTGGGGGAGAAAAATGTGGTATAAGCAACAAACAGAGACCTGAATCAGAGCCAGATTAGGATTTAGATGAAGTCTCAGGTCATTTCCAGGATTCAGCATTTTTGGAGCTTGACCCATATGAATCACAATATCTCAGCCTCTGCTGCTTTGATCTGGACTTTTACTTTTTTAATCTCTCGTCCACAAACCTCATGAAAATCACAGGGAGAAACATGAATAAGCAGGTTTATGAGGAGTTTGCTCTGTATTTTAGTGCCAACCTAGACAACCACGTTATTAAAAAGGCTCATGTCATCTCAAACTTTGTATTCACTTTCCTGAAATTCATGTTGGTATCCTTTGCTGAAAGCCCCCAACCCCCCACCCCCACAGTGGTCGTCCACCGTCGGCATGGCGACAGGTGAGGGGCCTGGGTGTTGTGAGTGACGGATGAAGACGGACGGCGACGGCAGCGATGCGCCCCGCTGTGTCCCTTTACACTGGAAAGTGTTTGTGTTCACGCGAAGAGTGTGTGTGTTCACGTGCAGTGTGTGTGTTCACACGCTTCGCGTTGACCTCCCGCGGTGTTTCCCACACCTGAAAAAACAAACAAACAGCCCTGGCCTGTTAAAACACACAACAAATAAACACAAACAGGATTTCTGTTGCTTCTGCTGCCTTAAATCAACACACACACACACACACACACACACACACACACACACACACAAGCAAACCTAAGGTAGCAAACAAAGCGATTTAGGACACCCTGAATAGTATAAACATTGCTATAAAGTAGACTTAAAACACACCTGCTGCCCCAATACTATAACACACACACACACACACACACACACACACACACACACACACACACACACACACACAAGCAAACCTAAGGTAGCAAACAAAGCGATTTAGGACACCCTGAATAGTATAAACATTGCTATAAAGTAGACTTAAAACACACCTGCTGCCCCAATACTATAACACACACACACACACACACACACACACACACACACACACACACACACACACACACACACAACACTTGAATAAACAAGCACCAGCATTGAGCTGCCAGATAAACACTTGTATACATGCTTTGTTCGAGCTCCCAACAGTAATACTTTACCTTCAACACACACACACTCTGGAGCAGGCAGGTGGTTGGTGCACCAGGAACCCTGAACAGGTCCCACTCTAACTGCTCCACACTGGTGTTGAGTAAATGCGGTCTGAGACCAGCAGGTCCATCACTAGAGCTCAACCATAAAACCACATTTCACTTCCTATCAATCATTCACAATTTTTGGTTATTATTTAAAAGCTTTTTTATTATGCAGCAAAATCAGGACAAATTGAATTTACTTTTAAAATAAATTATTTATTATTATTATTACCTTTATTGTGATAGG
The DNA here is from genome assembly GCF_963514095.1 of Eutrigla gurnardus. Lineage (NCBI taxonomy): Eukaryota > Metazoa > Chordata > Actinopteri > Perciformes > Triglidae > Eutrigla > Eutrigla gurnardus. The sequence goes on from NC_139926.1 coordinate 2,691,388, forward strand.
AAAGCATGAAGAAAGAGGGGGATGACGTGCAGGAAGGGCCGCCAGTCGGATTGGAACCCCGGGGCCGCTGCAGTGAGGACTCGGTAGTGGGCCAACCCTTCCCCTGAGCTATCCGGCGCCCCTATTATTGATTTTTTGAATACACATTTTCCTCATGAGCAGGAACTTCCTAACATGACTGCAGCTGAAAGCCAAAGAGTTGATTACAGCAGTTTTGTGAAAATACAACCAGGGAGAGAAACTAAACTTCAAAGACAGAGAAACAGTTAGAAGCCCCAAACATCACACGCCAGTCTGGGAGCCGTTACTGCAACTTGTCTGGAGGCCACGCTGGAGATGGTGCGACCAAGGTTATAATAGTTTTGGATTTTTCATTATAGTTTAGTTTTATTTCGTTTTGACTTTTTAATTATCTAATTCAGTTAGTTTTAATCCGTTTTTAGAGTGGGTGTGCTAGTTTTTGTTAGTTTTCGTTTTTTCCTAAATGGTTAGTTTTAGTTTAGTTTTTATTAGTTTTAGTGTTAGTTTTAGTTTTTTCATACTTTGGGTTATTTGTTGTGCAGAATTAAAAAAGATCAGAGGACGTACTGTGTAATAAAACTCAACACAAGATACCATTTTAAAAGATGTATTCAGTCACTGTTGAACAACCAACCGTCCACAACAACAATAACATGCCACAGGATAGCAGCCTTAAGTGCAAAATGTGTGTAATACTGCTTCTGGGGTCAAATACAGTTGGTGTGCCTGCCTGGTACAAATCAGAATACCCATCAGACTAAAGACACACATGAACAAAAGAATATAGACCCATTCATGAGACACACATCACATTTCTGGACAGCCAGGAGTCTCAGGGAGCTTAATCTGAGAATAACATGAATAAACTCAAAAAGCCAACACTCAAAAGTTCAGAGTCATTTTTTGACCAAAAATACCAACTCAAAAATAAATTAAGAAATAGGCTTCTCAGCACTAGATGAAGGTGTGTGTGTGTGTGTGTGTGTGTGTGTGTGTGTGTAAGGCTTCTAATGTCTTATCAATGCACTGAGCAATATTCTCCCCAGTGTGTGGGTGCTCCATTCGGTGTAGGTTGAGCAGAGCATGGTAAATCTGGACTCCAGATAAAAACATGCTGACACACCCATGAAGGATGCTGTTAATCCTCTCTTGCTCCAGCCATCCACACAGAGGGTCAGCTTCCTTGCGTCCTTTATGATGTCTTTTAATTTGTGCTTTGCCTTCTCCATTTTCGCTCCAATGAGGTTATTCACTCGTGCAGCACCGGGTGATTTGAATTTTGGCTCGAGTGAAAAGCTAAACTTTATGAAGGCAGTCGAGTCACACAATCTTGTAGACATACCAGTCTCAATAAACATATTTACGAGCGCATATTCCGGCTTGTGGTGTTCTTGCGTGTTCACTGACCAGCAGCTATTTGGTCGTCGGTTTCGGTGAAAGCAGTCCATAGTGTTGTCTCCCCCTTCCCGCTGGTGCTACCTCCCGGCCGACCTGTTGCTTCGGCTTCAGGGGAGCTACTCAGAGAGGCCACTTTGTCGAGGAACTCGTGATTAGCGTTCTTGTGCGAGCTTCTCAAATGGACATTCAGATTTGTGGGTTTATTTCCTTTGAGCAGTATTCCACATATTTTGTCACCTGTTTCCGCTACAAGTCACTTGCTTTTGTCTCTCTCGCCGTCATACTCAAAAAAATCCCATATCGGACTCTGCCGCTTTCTCCCGACTTTGGTTTCCATTTTGCCAGCCAGGTAGAGTGGTGCGGCGGTGCCGAGAAGCCGAGTCTAAACGAGAAGTGACGAGAAGTAACAGACCGTGAGGTGCCATAAGGTGCCGTAAGATGCCAGGAGTCACGTAAAATTGCTTGAGGCGAAAATATCGATTTCATATCCATCCTAAATTGACGAAAACGAAGCGATTTTTATCTATAATTTTAATACGTTTTAGTTAGTTTTGTAAACACACAAGACAGTTTCAGTTAGTTATCGTTTTGTCTTTTAATTGTCGTTTTTATTTATTTCAGTTAACGAAAATGTTTTTTCAATTGTAGATTTCGTCATTTCGTTCGTTTTCGTTAATGATAATAACCTTGGGTGCGGCTCGGCATGACTCGTCATGCCGGCATGACTCGGCATGACTCGGCGCATTGAAACTGGTAGCGGAAAAGCAAATCCACATGGTTTCACTCTGTACTCAGGCATAACCACCATCCACATGGCAACATGTTTACAATGTTGATCAGGGCAAGTGTTTGGGCTCATATTTAGGATGCTCACTAAGCAGCCAGGGATTTGAATCATTTGTCAGTGGTAGACCGACCGACTTACATTGCAACTCCTGGAACAGTAAAAGAAAACGTGAACGTTTTCATTGTGTTGCTGAAATAATCATCTGAGTTTGGTGATTTAGCCGTGTGAGCGGCAGAGAGCGTCTTTGTTCAAAGTCGGGCCTTCGGTGTTTGAATATGAAGTGAATTTCTGACTCGTTTGTCTGTCTGAAGACTCAGCGGGGTTCCCTTGACGTTGGCTGCGACAACACGCAGCAGCTGTCTGTGGCGGCTTAGATAACCAAACTTAAAAGCAGCTTCTTTTATTTTACACTTTCTCTGTGTGTTGATGGAGCTCGGTTCCACCTCGAGCAGACGTGTGTTCACATGAGTTTACAGCCGAGTCTTCAAAGGTTTGTTTCACGTTTGACCACCGGATCATTTGGGTTCATTCGCGTCACTCTCAACACCACAGAGGAGGCGGGGCTTACCACCATGAAGGCACCACCAGGTTTCATCCATCATGGCTGAAATCACCACTATTGCTGCTTTGTACATGTTGAAGTCTCAGATCCACCAGGAAACCAGACACCGTCCTGTCTGAGTTCATGACATCATCCAGAGGAGCTCGTGGATTTTACCAAGCTGGATTAATTTACATTTTTGTGATTTAATTGCAGTCAACAGTCAACAAACATGCTAAAAAATGGTGATTAATAAAAAGTGTGAAGTCATGCTTTGTTAGGTCTGTCTGCAAGACGACAAGCTAACTATTTTTAAAATGCTTGTTTTCTGAATGTTGTCTGGCTTGATGGATGCTAGGCTATGCTAACATTGTAGCTGCTCCATCAACACTCCAAATAAGGTCATCTAGACATAAATACAGCAGAGACCTTGTTGTTTGGACCACAGACAGTCTCTGGTTTCTCCACATAGTCTGGTCTGGTCTCTGGACTAATGTGAGCTACTATCTAGACCTCTGGGGGACCACAGGCTCAGGAGACAACATTTGTTTCCTCCATATCTGATTCAAGATCAGGGGCCCGTTTCACAAAGCAGGTTCAACAAACTCTGAACTTAACCCTGAACTCTGAGTTGACCAACTCTGAGATGGGCAACTCTGAGTTTTCGGTTTCAAAACAGTGGTTTTGAATTAGTTCAGTCAACTCTGAGTATGTAAACTCTGAGTTACGCGCGTGCCTGCCGACTCTACAAAGCCATCATCAATGGAGCTCCGATACTACGATTCACCATGGCAACGGGGAGAGCGTCATTAGATATTACTGAGTGTTTATGTAGAAAACGAGCATATCCTGAGAAAGCGGAGCAACGTAACTGCAGCAAAGTAGAGATAGTTGGCGTGGCAGACATTTACTGCCCGATCTAATGTGTATAACTGAATGAAACAGGCGATTGATCTAAAGGTAATAAGTCTTTATTTTTGGCCTTGCAGAGCGACACTGTGGTGTAATGGTTAGCAACGCAGCCCACGGTGCAGGGGACAGGGGTTAAATTCCCGTAGGTCACAAAGTAGTGCAATGAATGAATTATCATTTTCATTGGGTGTAATCCCCCCAGGCACAGAAAGAAAGTGGCGTCAGTTGAAAATTAAGCATAAGAATATTGCGCAAATACGATGACTAAGGCATATGATTTTAATCATATTTCACATATTAAACAGTAAATATAAGCAGATATTTCAACACAGAAATGTACTTAAACATTTCATAAATCTCCCGTTCGCAAAAACACTACCTCCGCAAAATATCTGGTTGCGGATTATGTCCGCGATATGAAATGTTGAAAATGTCGGAGAATATTTTTTAGATAATATCTAATGTGATTGAAAGGAAAGGTAATCAAAATCCTCTCCCGACGCAAAGCTGCTAGAATCACTTTTATTTCCATATCGGTTAGGTTGACGATGAAAGGACGGCAACTTTTTTCAGAGTTGGTTAAGATTCCGGAAAAAGGCGGAGACATGTAGGGAGAAACTCAGGGTTTGTTGAAGCAAACCTGCTAGTGAGCAGGTTAGGTTCACGGAGTATGTTACCCGGGTAACTGACTCAGATTTATGCTGAACTGGCTTTGTGAAACCGAAAAACCAGAGTTTCCCTCATCTCAGGGTTAACTAACTCAAGGTTTTCACTAAACCTGCTTTGTGAAACGGACCCCAGGACGACGAGCAGAATCTCAGCAGTGATTGTGTTTGATGACACAGCGTCACAATAACTTGCTTGAGTTTAAATATTTCAACCCATGAAAGCATGAATGACATAATTCGCCTCACTGGCATCTCATAATTTGCGGTGCCTGATGCAGATTTGTGTCTTTGCGTTGATTCTTCATCCTCTTTGCGTTTGATGTGTCAGCATGACATTAATGGTCCATCCACCTGTTTTAATGTGACACTGTAAACAAAACATCAAATCTTAATACAAGTAATTAATCATTTAACGTGGTGTTTCCACACTATTTTCCACTTGCTTTTCCATCGTTGTGATATGATATTGCATCATAGTTTTTATTACATAGTTATTGTACAATCAATTACTTGAATTTGGCTCCAAAAGTCTGAGAGTGAATAATAAAAGTCAATGTAGCAACAGATCACACAGGATTACACAGGTTTGATAGTTTATTTTTAATGATTAGTAGACGCCGTTCAAATGATTTATATCCAGCTCCTTTGTTTGTTGAGCTCAGCTAAGCGTTTCTTATTCAACCTGATTTATTTCCTTCAACAATGCAAACCACTGTTGTGAACCAACGTAATATCAAAGATTGAGATTGATGAGCTCCTCAGTATGAAAACACACACACACAGATAGAGATCAACACTTCAGTTTACAGTTAGCCAGAAGCAGCTGTCATCAAAATGAGTGTGTTTCTGTGTCTTGCTAGGTGTGTGCATAAGAGTTATGTCTGGAGGCATGTGAGTCAGGAGGATCTCTGATGGAATCAGCTTATTGTGGTTCAGATTATGGCAGCAGAGGTTTATGACTCCAATCAGCCAAGTCTGATCATTTGATCTACAGACAATAACATGTGATGTATTCAGATGTCATCTAATTACTATACTCTTTATTGTAACATGTAACTGTTGGTACAACAGTTGGCCATTAAGTTAGCCATTGTAGCTAATGCTTTTAAAGGTTAGGCCCTCTAATGCTATATTCATTTAACATATTTTCATACCAGAGAAACAAAAAGCCAGCAGGTATCCAAATGTAATATCCAGCCGCTTGGATACCCTCCTAAGTAAAAGAGTATTTAGTCGACACCAAGCTCACTCTGTCCATCTGATCTAACAACTCATGTTAAATCAAATGCTGTTTTTATATTTCCTCAACTTCTCAGGTCATGAACTCTTACTGGAAGTGTGTGTAGTTCACTGGACCTACGTGCATGGGGAGGGCACACGGTCACTATTTTAGCCAAGCATATTTATGTTTAGTTTTCAAGGAATTACATGTCGTAGTTTTTACATTTCCTAACCTCATGCTTCCTCATTTGCATGGCGGCCTGACCTCTGCACCTCTCCCACTGCCACCCTTGCACACTCCACAGGCCAGCGCTGACCGCCCATGCACGAACCCAGCAGGACCGGGTTACAGAAAAACAAAGGCCTGCTCCACTGTCTTGAAAGTAAACTCTTAGAACTAAAGGTGGAGTTGGAGAGGTGGGGTAGCCGTGTGGTTGGATGACCTGCCCCATCGTGTAGTGATCAGATAGAATTCCTGATCAAAGAAGCGGCTGTAAAATGATGGATGAACTTCATTTCCTGGTTAACTCGTCCTCACTGCTGTTTGAGAAGAGTGGTTTGATCGAGGAATAGCCGCTATAAGAGCAAAATATTTCACCAATGAATCAAAACAGAGGGAAAGCACGTTTAAAGCACTTCTGAATGGCATCACTTTTTAGAACTGGAGGTTGCCGCTTGGTTAACATTGTTGTTGTATAGACCATATCATTGTTAGTGTAGCTGACTAGTGTAGCTAATTAGCGTTGTGACCTCAGTGAATGAGCAGCTGTTCTAATCAATGATGGGAAAAACATTTATCTTGACATTCACTGGTCAAAAACCTTGTAACTCCACTTGGCTTATGTTTTGGTGAAACATTAATAATATCATGACACATGCAAATATCTGGTTAAAAAGATGATTTAAAGGCACATCACGTAGGTGCTAAACTCTCAGTTCAGCATCATTAGATGCAGCTAAATGCAGCTTCTTTGCTGATTGCTGCTTTATAAGGGTGTATTTGTCTTTGTCAAAACATTTCTACATGACAAACATCCAAGCAGCCAATGAATAAACTGTGGCATGGAGTCGTGGGCATGCATTTTCTCTAACACGAGTGAGCAGCGAGTATCTGACAATAAAGATTCAATACCGACTTTGACGAAGCAGTGATCTAGATTTGTTTCTGCCCGGCAGTGAACGATATCTTAAAATACCACAGTCACTAAAGCCTTGATGCCGATGCCTCACAAATCCACACATGACAATGATAACGAGGAGTCAAGTTTTTTAATATAACCATATTCTAAGAGACTAAGAATGCCTCCCTAGTCTTGGAGTCTCCGTCTCACTCCCTCTCTTCCTCCTCGGAGGAAGAGTAATCTGGGAAGCAGATATCTCTCACACTCCCCTGAATAATGGATGGGGCTTGGGAGTTCTCCCACACAGTGGTTCAAACCCCTGATCAGTATGCCAAATACAAGAACACACATCACTGCCGTTGCATGAAAACCCTTTAACTCCTTACATTTGGGCCATTCCCTTGAACTGATTAAAGCAGTAATAGTGCAGCCTATCTGTTTGGAAATGACAATGTGTCTCAGACCCTTTATAGAAGCCGCTGTGTTGTTTCATAACACTTGCCAAACTATATTTCTTATCTCTGAGTTGGTTGGAACTTGATAGAAGATACAAGGTTTTCAAGCACATCTATGCTGTAGCCCCCTTCATTACCAGCACCACCATCATAAAGAGCACTTTGAAGGCTCTCACCAAGTGCATTCCTCTCCTCGGCTAACTTTTTCAGGCTCCAGTCTAGTGGAATTATTGATCGGGCTCCTTAGGGGGAAGTGTGGAGTTGAAGGGTGAGAGGAGGTTGTGGGGGGCTGTTAAGCAGAAAGATAGTGGGAGCTGGGAAGTAGTCCTGTGTTCTCACTGCAGGAGTCTGTCCACCTATCTGCTCATGGAGGCTCAACTGGCGCTCATATCTAAACCGGACAGAAAATAGTAGTCCGTCAGCAGCTTCCAGAACAAGGCGTGTCACTGTGACTGAAGCTTTTCCTGAGCTGGCACTTGTGTTTTAGTGTATGATAGTGTCGACCGCCGGGGAGAGTAAACACACTGTGAGCTTCTACTGTGTCAGAAACGCAACAGAACAAGAGCAACCAGGATGTGTGAACCATAGACTGCAGATAAGAAGAGGTCATAGTCACCCTTGGTTTGTAGACTCCAGTTTGCAAACCGTTGACATCTTAGCATTTTAGCAACCAGTGAAGGAAGTGACCATATTCAGACTGAGGAGCAGTCAAGCAGATCTGGATCCATCTGGATTCTGGTGTGGAACTGTTAACTTAGTTAGCTTCATCATTCAAGGTCAACTTTACAGCTAAGTATCATCTTAGTAGCTAACTGCATTAGTAGCGGTCTGTCAATCACAAGGAGCCCCGCCCTTAAAGCATCCCCTGCTTTCTGGTATGTTGGACTCTAAATGGACCATAATGTACTAAATGAACATCATGCTGGATTGAAGAAGACTTGAAACTAGAGATTGAGACCATAAACTCATGTTTACAATGTTTACTGAGATAATACATCAAGAGAGAAGTAGGACCATTTTCTCATAGACTTCTATACAATCAGACTTATTTTTACAACCAGAGGAGTCGCCCCCTGATGGTCAGCAGAGGGAACGCAAGTTTAAGCCACTTTTAAACTTTTTCTTTGGCTTCACTTTTCAGAACCGGGAGTTTCCACCTGGTCTGTATGGGAATGTATAAGAACGTAGTATTTTACCTAGGGGCGGGGCCTTACTCCCTGCTTCACACAGTGTTGCGTGCCTCTGCTTTTGAATAAACTGAAAAAAAATGTTTGTTAACGTAATATTTGCCTGAACTTTTGAAGAATATTTGCCTGATTAACCAGCAGGACACCTCTTGCTGTATTGTAACTTCTAACAGAGATGATTTTCTTTTTCACACTTTGATTTTTGCTCCTTGGACTGTAGGATGCAACAGCCGCTAGTCTTTCCTGCAGATTCAGATGCTCAAAATGACCATCTTTCTGTTATATTGGAAAATAAGGATGAGGAAACAGGATCGTTTATAAAAACGTTAGCCAGAAGAGGAGAGATTAACATTACCGTCCAATCACAGTGTGACTTTACTTGACTCCCTCACACACACAGTTAACTCTTAAAAACTTTAAACATTTTAATGTAAGGCTTAACCAATTTAACAATAGACTATTGTTGCCTTTTTTGTCTTCCCAAAGGAGTCTTTCACCAAAACCAAATTGTTCCCTTAAAACAAGCATTTGTTGCCTAAATCAAACCATAAACATGACTCAGGATGCAAACCTCGGTCTCTGGAACATAGGTGTCCCGTTTTTATCATTCATGTAGTGTTTAAATTTATATCATATTAAGATCATATCCAGAGGACAGGTTTAAAACAACTGGTTATAGTTCAAATGGATGTAAATCTAGCTTCGAGGCTGCATTTGGGCAACTGAAACTAGTTGACTACTATATGATTCATCTAGATTAGCTTTACAAAGATTGAGTCTGTTGCTTTGATTTCAAATGTTATGATTCAGATTGTGGAAAGATTGTCAGTACAATGAAAAGTTGACTGTCGGTTGGAGACAGAATGCAAACCCAACACCCAACACAGCCCGACCTAATATCATTATTATTATTATTACCTTGTTATTGGCTGCCATTTGTTCTGCTAAGTACAGTTACAACGACAGCATGTGTTAAATACATTACTCAGTATTCTGAGAGTAAAAAGGTCAAAAGGGCAAAACACAGCAATCACATATTCCCGTGTCAAAACATGCACCCATTGTTTTCTGTATGAGCCCACACACACTGGTGGTGTCTTGGTGCTCCTATCACAGATGTATCAGTCTGTCAGGATATGCCACGTTCCCCCAACACAGTGTTCCGCCATTTGTTTTCTGGATCGATGCAACTCTGCTACTGTGGCGATGGCCCCGCTCCAATCTGGCCCCTACACCCTAACTCTGCTTTCCACACAGCTGTGGCATCCCTGTACGTGACGATGGATCCATACTGACTCCTGACCTCCCTCTGCAGGGAAAGCATCAGAAAGATCATTTCCCCCCCGAGGGAGTTAATTAAATACAACATTATTACCATTATTTATCTCCCAGGTGCTCATTATGCTGGCTTTGTGTGGGCAAACACTAACCTGCCTACTACTCCTCACAACTCACACTCAAACCCGAGAGTTATGAGGTGGGTTCCCCCTCAGGCTGAGTTGCACAGGAGCATCACACACGAAACAAGATCACATGAATAGATACACGTGTAACTCACACACACACGCACGCACACACACACAATCACACACCTCCTCCTGACACACAACACAATACAAGATTAGTCCAGCACACGCACAAGTATCCCCAAAAAAACACACAGACTCGCACACACATGCACACACACACACACTCACACACACACACACACACACAGACACACACACACACAGGTCTGCCACATTCTCTCACACAAATATTATTAAGCAGCTCAACCTTTGCCGGGGCCATGCTATCTCAATAACAGCTTGTAATGTACCGATGTAAAGGAGAAGTCCCTGTGTGTGTGTGTGTGTGTGTGTGTGTGTGTGTGTGCGTGTGTGTGTGTGTGTGTGTGTGTGCAGCAGGGCAGGATAGGCCCAGAGCCATCCAGACAGACAGGCTGGGCCAGTATATATTTACCCTGACTGAGGGGAGTGGAAGGAAGGGATTAGTTACAACAACAGGCTGGCCGATCTCTGAGACACTGCTGAAGGAAAAGGGACATAATACATTCAGGACGGGGCTGTGTGTGTGTGTGTACTTTTGATGGTTTCCTGTCTGTTGCTTACCAGCTACTATCCACGTTGATGGACAAAAGCCAGATCTAATCACGCCTTGGGTCATGCTCACACATGTGAAATTCTCATCTTCGCATTGTGTAGTGTTCAATTTTGGTGAACTTGACCTGGTGAAGCCCCAGCCAATAACAAATAAGTGTGTGGTTGAACCCACTTGGCACCGAAGATCGCCTCATTTGCATACATTCACAAGGTGCACTTAATCCCCAGAAAGAAACTCTCCTTGTAACCATCAGTCATTTTGACTTCTCTGCTTCGGAACGTTACTCCACTGACGGTCGTTACTGCGAAACCTCGCCACTGTCAGTCTGCCATTTTTCTGTAGTCCCGTTTACCTCATATGGAAATGGTCCATCATAGCGGATAGTAGCTGGTAAGAAACAGACAGGAAACCACAGTGTTCATCAAAAGTAGGCATCACTCTGTAACTAGTAATTAACTATGATGGTACACATAAAAATGGCTGCCGCTCTGAACTCTCTTTGAATGGGAAGATCCATTTTAAAATGTTCTTGTACCAGATACACATTATGGTCAACATGAAGTTTAATTAACAGACTGTAATTTTATTGCAGCCAGGAAAAGTGCATAGCAAACTTTGTAAAAAAAAAAAAAAAAAAAAGATTTGGTAACACAAATGAAGGTCATATATATAATGCATTGCAAGCACATTTATAACACATTAAAATGCATTTATAAGGCTTTATAAAAGTCGTTTTGAATGTTTATAGTCATCAAAGAAGAATTCTTCATCTTTCAAACACTGGGCTCACTCGGGCATGGATGATGAACTTAAAATACATAAGGTCCACCATACTTTATAAACCTTGCTAAAAGCTGTCATGCATGATTATGAACATAAAAACTTTTATACAGCCTTATAAATGCATTATATACATGACCTTCATAGATAGTGTTACCAAAGATTCTCCCCTAATCACACGTTATTACATAAGAGCATTATACAAGAAGACTGTCATCCTCATGTTTTGGTGAAATCAGAAAACTAGGTACTTTTTTATATATTACGATACACAAGCTAGCATGTGCACTTAGCCAGGAATAGTCTGTTAAGGCACCGAGTGACACTGAAGGAAGCCATTAACAAAGGTGAGGGAAACGAGACAGTAAAGAGCCGAAAAGGAATGAGAGCAGAAAAGCAAAGCCCCTGAAATCCGCCCCTCGTTTGCCTGTCCGGAGCACAAACGCTGGTCCCGAGGGAGGAACCGGAGCAGTGGAAAGGGCCAATTGGCCTCTGTGACCCTGTAAGTGAGAGATGGATAATGTGGGGGCCAAAGGGCCTCTGGGTCTAGCTGGTGTACCGTTCCCCTTACAATATGAAAGCACAACACACACACACACACTCACAGGTGTGTGCACACAGGCGTGAAGGCACATGCACGCGTACAGTCTCATATGCACAGTCATACACAGGCACATGATGTATGTAGGCAGGTATGCACGGACACACCGGCACACTCCTCACTGCAAATGGCTTGAGACAGTGTTTGTTAGTGTTTCTGATGAGGACTCTGAAAAAACAGCCCCTCCTCCCTCCAGCCTTGTCTTTGTTTTACAGACTGTTTCAGAAGAGTTTGACTGGTGTTCCTTTTCTCCTCGTTAGTGAAGAATGCAGAGCAGACCAGTCGGTGAAGGATGCCAGGCGACTAAGCTTTTCCGTTTTCATTTTTTTCGACCTGGAGCAGTGTTTGTTGATATTAGACGAGAGTTGTTGGCAGCGTTGGCTGGGGGGCAGCGGCAGTTTATCATCAGCTGCTGGGGACCTGACACATTTTATACGAGTCCGAGGTTTTTTTTTTCGGAGCGGGCATGCCGCCATTTTGCTGCCGGTCTTTCTGCAGCGTCATAATTTCCACATCCTGGAAAGCGTCCACTGCCCTGTTACCCAAATAAACACCTCAGTGCATCTTAAACAAGGAGCCGGGGCCCAGGAGCCCATTAAGGGCCGATCGTGACGATGCATTTACTCATACAGCACGCTGGGTATATGAGAACAACACTTTATGGACTGGAAGAGACGCGACAGCTCAGTGGGAGTTAAACTGTTGAAAACGCTTGTGTGGCCGTTTTCTTCCACACATTAAACCATCGACAGCCCTATTAAGACTTAACTGTCCAATTTGGACGTGTTACAATGGTTGAATATACACCTCCCTCTGAGATTATATGTTGGGTTTCTTTCTTATTTTTCAACATTTGTATATACTTTCAGGTCAGTGTAGGCTTGACTTTATACCTGATTTGTAGTGACTACAGGGTCAAATAGATTCCACCATTAAAATTCCCAACTGATTACTTGCATTATTACATTAAATGAAAAAAAATTCTGTTTATGTTTAAATATGCAAATTAGGGGTTATCTTAATAAATATGGGCTAATACATTTCTCTAACAGAAATCTGAACGTTGGATGAAGCCAGGTTTCATTTTGTTGACACATTAGAGTCAAAGATTTTTGCAGAAGGAGTGTTGGATATCTCTTCGTCAAATCCCCCAAAACATCCTGGCCATGTTTTTAGGAATAAAATGTTGTATAAATCAGGCTGTGAATGATAAATGAACAAACCCTTGAGTGAAAGCCTTTAGAATACAGATGGGAATGAAAGTATAAAGTCTGGAGGATGTAAGAGCTGCTGAAGTGAACATTTCTGCCTCAGAGTCTGAGAAAAAACTTAGAGTATAAAAGTTAAAGTATACAAATTATGCATTTTGCAAGACGCTACAGTGGAAAAGGGTAAAAAAAACCATAACAAAATGAATAGATGTCAACATTTGTAATTAGTTTTTTTTAGTTATTTTTTCTAAAATTGTATCTTTAAATATGCTAATGAGGCATTATCTAATGGTTACTTTTGGTGAATTTAGGTGACATCTACACACAAATACACTTAAGAGTAAAATAAACACCTATATGTGTATTTTTGGATGTTTTATTTCCACTAGTCCAAAATAAGTCGTGTTTTGTTTTGTCTTGTTTTTTTCTCACTACAGTTTTTTGAAAACTCAATAAAAAACAATTTGAAACAAAATAAGTCGTGTAATGGAAGCTTAAAATCAAAATACAACACTGCATTAAACATGATATTTTTGCCTGGGTTTTCTCACCCTTAATACTTTTATTTAATTCACTTTAAGAAAGAAATCACTTTAATTAAAAAAGGTTGATTGTTATTGGTAAGAAGTTAAAGTACACTTGGATACATGAACATTTGCATTTGTTTTATTAATATTTCACCATGCATCCATAAAAAATGAAATTCATTAAAAATAATGAATTAAATTCTTACCACAGCAAAATAATTATCCTATCTCAGTATATTCTCAGCAAAGAAAAAGTATTTTACTGTTTGGAAAATGTATACAGATAATCAAACTGCATAATAAACATGAACGGGCCCACCACTGAGCCTGGGGGAACTCCAAGTAACTGCCAAAGATTTTGAATTAATGATATTTAACCATGACTCTAATGTCATATATATTTCAAATTCCCTCAGTAGTAAATGTCTTGAGGGGAAAGGTAACGTTGATCTACTTTCTTGATGAGGTCATGTGACAGCACACCTGTGGCTGCTAAAGCAGGTGTCTGCGAGACTGTAATCAGTCTGGTGAAGAGCTTCAATGATACTCACTCGTTTGTGCTGACAAACACCGTTTGGAACTTTTGGTGTGCAGTTATTATTGTGTTAAGCGAGATGCAATCAATACTGATTTTCAATTACTGGAAAACAAATGAGGTAATATAATTAATTGGAAGATTTGATGCATTGAACACATTAAATGCTAAAAAATCTGATCCAATCTGAACTAAACATGCTTTTTTTCTTTTTTGTCTAATTAACGATGCAGTCTGCAGGATTAGCGAGCAGTGAAACATCCCAAAAGTGTTATCAAGACTCAAGAGGAATAAATAAGTGAAGCATCTCTGTGAAGAAACTATCACAGAACATTGATTTTGAAGGATTTTTGAAAGGACTTTCAGAATCTGTTTTTTAGGTCAGGCGTAGAAAAAGAAACCTAGAACTTGAAGCTCATAATGTCTTTCCCATGGGAGCTTGGTCATGGTTATATAACTTGTGTATGGTTAGCTTGTTTGCCTGAAAATGATCAACAATGTCACACATGTCATGTTAAAAAACACAGAGAAAAAAAACACTTCCACTTGAGGTTGGAACTGGCTGCTTGAGCAGAGAAGCTATGTCGTTTGATCTGGATTCCCCTGAGTGATGCTGAACCTGCGGTCGCGGAATGAACTGATGCTGCCGTGTGATCCTGAACAGCTGGAACTCATGGCTGCTTGTGAGTTAGTTAATGTTCCTCCATGTTGAATTCAGTCTCATTACATTATGGGCCAGCAACAAGCCATCCAATAGTGTAAGGGATGCAACCGAGGCCTTTGTTAAAGAGCCAGTTCAGACAAATTAGAAATTGTCATCAAACTCAGTTTAATTGAAGTTAGTTATACAGTTTTACATACTGTTGTTGTTTTATTTTATATCGTGACTATGTGTTCGTGGGTGAACTGCTGTGTCTTGTAAGCTAATCGCTAACATGCTAGCTTTCAATCATAATAGCTTCTATCTGTTGATTTCTTTGGTCTCATAAAATGTGAATAGAGAGGAAAACTCGGCGCTATCAAGCTTGATTACGGACATCTAGCAAACACATTAGCTCATTAGCTTGGTTTGGTTGCTATTGGGACAATGAGTTCACACTTCATTTATTTCGGACCATCCTGTCAAACCAGATCTCACCACGGACTCGTGAAACCCGATGTTTGCTTACTTCCTCCAATGTTAACCCGCCCACATCGTCAACAGATGCTCACAGCAATGGACACAAAGAGGGAGATTGTCCTCACATGGAGGACAGGAAGTCTGGTGGACGGGTCAAACCAACACAGGAAGTTCATCCAGGAGACCGCTGTTCATGTACCGTGCAAAACAAAACAAATCAATGTTGACTTTTTTTATCATGAGTTTTTGGTCACATGACTTGAGTTGCTAGTGAGTTATTTGTCCTAAGTTGACCTAGTTTTGCCTGAACCTAACTTCCTGTGGAGACATACCTTTATTTTGAAAGGACGCTATGAAAGTAACAAGTGGAACTGACACGACGTCCCTGATACCTTCAAATGGCAGGAGAACATATCTAGAACATGGTCATTTGACACTCAGTCAGTGGCTCTATAAAAGTGGGAATAAGGTCAGCAATGTCAAGACTGTAATATCATTACTTCACCAAATAACAATTAGTGAAAGGTGTTTTACACTTCTGGTCCATCATTACCAGGATGCAGTTTGTTGTTGGTGCTTCTGATCCAATGAGGTCTTTGCATTACGTCAGTTTGAACTTTTTGAACGTTTCAGGCCGCTGGGCGTATGTGTGGGTCCTGAGGGAGGAAGACACGGCTTCGTTCTACCAGGGGGCAAACGCAGTGGTCCTTCTCTCACTTTAATATTTTACACCTTCAGTTGAAATGTGAATAATAAATGATAGCACAAGGTGGTAGATATGGGAAAGAAGATGAATGGGATTCTTTGTTAGTATAGTGGATTACTTATATTATTGTATTCTATTAATCATATTATTCTTCATATTTGTTACGATTGAAAAGATACAAAGATTTAGGCAAACGTTCCTGTTTGTCAGCTGAGATGAAAGTTAGACGGTCCAGACTGTATAGAGTATATTCTTCTGCATGTGTTCCAGACTGCTCTGGTCCTGTAGTCCTGCACCTGGACTATCTGTCCATCAGAAGGTCTACGCCGTCCAAGTCCTGGGTTGCTCACGCTGACTGAACTCTCCACAATGTGGTGAACTTTGTGTGTCCCTGTGATAAACCCTGTGACGTCTGACCCTCGTCTTCACTCTTTGTTGACGATCATGTGGGAATCCACCGCGGACTGTTCTGGAAACAACTGCACACCTTGTTATTGAATTTTTTCCAATGTGACTTGTTTTGCTGCTGCAATGCTCGGTGTGCTGCTCACTGATGGTGAGTCATATTAGTGTAATTGAAAGGATAATAATCAGGAGAAAATCAAGGTTGAGATGGATATATTGTGCTCATTAAATATTTAGCCTTACTTTGATTACTATTATTCCAATAATTATTATTATTACTATGATTATATGAAGTAGACTACACTTCTCTCACATTGTATATTATGTTCGATTACGTCTCCAGAGCAAACTAAAAACTTGAGTGACTCTTTGTTGTTGCACTTTGTTAAAGTGACAGTGGAGAGAGAGATGGACAGACAGTCAGACAGACAGTCAGACAGACAGACAGACAGATGGACAGGTGAAAGGTAAACAGTGGAAGCAGAACATGCAGCCCTACTTTAGGAAAAGTAGTAATACTACATCATAAAATACAAGTAAAGATCCTCAAAATACACTACAAAGGTATTATCATTCAAATGAAAGAAATCCAAGTAAAGTAAAAGTACTCTATGCATAATACTGTTATTTTTGTATTGTAATTATTGATGTATTTTACCAGCTGTGTTGCAGCTGACTATAATAATACCTCATAATTTATTAGATGAGGATGTTTCCTTTTATTAATCTGAATCTGCAAAGTGAGCTGTCAGATAAAGGGAGCGCAGTAAAAAGTAAAACACTGACCTCTACGATGTAGTAAGCATAAGTAGCAAAAACTGGAAATTGTCCAGTACAAGTACTTCAACATTGTACTTAAGTACAGTTATTGAGTAAATGTACTGTTCCACCAGTGTTAACACATTTATGGTCGTCCACATTCCCCAGTCAGCATTCTTCCAGTTACATCCAGTACAAACTCTTCCCACGGCCCTGTTATGAGCTGCTGTAAGTATATTAATATACGTATATATGAATATGACGCTGGTTATCTGCAGCTCCACCAGGCCGTTCATCAGACCGTCAGCAGCCTAATTCTTTCTAATCGCTCTCCAAGCGCTCCGTATGGCTCTGGTTATGTTGCATCGTGGGATTTGATGTCTGGTGAAAGATTCCCTCATTGCTTGAGATTAGACGTGTGTGTGTGTGTGCGTGTAAACAAGACTTTGGTACGTCCCACATGATTAGAAAATGGTTTCCTCCAGCGCTGACAGTAATCTCCTCCTGCCAACACCAACCGATCGGCTGTTGCGTGATTGTTGGGGATGTTGCATGCCATCAAAACATTATGTCATCTCCACACACACACGCACACACACACACACACACACACACACACACACACACACACACACACACACACACACACACACACACACACACACAGCTTTAGATCTCAACATCTTTACTCAAGGCTTTTTTTTGGTTGCTAGTTCAAGTGATCAGCATGAAAACAGACAACACAAACCAGAACACTGGACTGGAAGTTAGAGCGTCTCTAACTTCTCTGCCGTGAGCATTCCCTGTGAAACCGAATATTTGGGCGGTGGACAATCACAAGAGGGATTTAAATCGAATCCATCACATTTGATTGGACCGCTACAAAGTGGGCGTGTTTAGAATGTAGCGTGATGCAGAGCTCCAGAGGACGCCGGTTCCACAAACATCTCCCTGACCGCTAAAAGCTGCAGACTGATGGATGGAAGACATGATATTATTGGGTGAAACTGGTTGGTACTACCTTTCATAATAGCACTCGCTGGATTTGGTCATACAGGAAGAAGTAACTGTTAATAGCTGTACAATATGACCGGGGAAAAACAAAAAAGAAAGACTGGATTTTCTTTCTTGAGTCTGTGTGTTTGTGTGGGTGAGTTGCTTGTTGGTGTGAAAGACACAGTAGGGAGATGGCAAACAAAGAAAAAGAAAGAAAGACATTACTGAAAGGCAGAGGAATGTGAAAATAAATAAATAACACAGTGCAGGCTGGCTGGGCTCTAAGGGCAGAGGTGCAGGCGTTGATCCAGGATGGGTCGGGGCACCTGGTCTGCCCAGGGTTTTATGCATTTCTTTATTCTTTTTATTAGTATTTGTTTGCTTGTTTTATCCCCCCCCCCAACAATTTGAATCTTGATTCCAGGCACGTGTATATATCAACACATCACATTTTGTCCTGGTAAGTTATGTTTCTGTTGCACATTCTCGCAGCATCTACGAGCCCGTGGTGATTCATATTCCTCTGCGAGCCCGTGGTGATTCATATTCTGCCCCTCCCAGCAGTCACACGGCAACACGGTAGCTACAATAACAGCACAGCATAATTAAAAGGCCTCGGGTAATTCCAGAGTCTACTGCGGCGCTAGTACCTTGTCAGGTGACATGCTGACGCTCTGCGTTTGTGGAGCCATCAGTCAGACCTGCAGCCCACTGAGTGTGAAGCCATCATGGAGTATATGAAGCGTGTCTTCATTCATTGTGACTTCATGATCGCAGACCTCTAGTGTGGCAGAGGACTGATGATGGCTGGAAGTGGCTGGTTGAAGTGGTTGACACATACGGTGTCTACCACAGATACAAACCTGTGTGTGATGCCCCTCCAACTGTCTAGAACAAGTGGACGTTGTCATGGTGATGTCTCTCATTGGTTTGTGGACTACAGTCAACATCTTGGATTTTTTTTAATCCAGTGAAGGAAGTGACCATATTTGGATTGTGGAGGAGCGACGGGTGGATCTGATGAACACCTTTAGGGCGCGTACAGACTGTACATGTCCTTTGACGGACGAGGGAAGGCATGTCTAGCGCATGGGGTTGCATAACGCGAACTGATTGGCACCTGAAAAGTTGAACGTTGAAAAAGCTGAACTTTTTTCACGCAAGTGATGCAACAGAGCGGACCCACAATTAATTTCGGCATAATGTGACGAACCCCATGCAAACTTGATGAGATCCGTCAACGGACCGGACAGTCTGAATGCGAATTCTGGTGTGAAGCTGTTAACAAAGTTAGCTTCATAATTTCAGGTCAACCTTACAAGTGTTAAACGTCAATATGTCAATGTCAATCACCAGGTAGCCCCGCCCTAAAGCACACCCTGCTTGAATCGGCATTTGATCACCTGGTTGATAACTTTAACATGGGTGTTGATGGGGTGAATGAAGTATGCGACCGAACGTTCCCGTTTAAGTTGTGTGAAACATTGATGCCATCGTGGATAAAAGGTCCTAAAGGTACAATGTAGGAAAAGCAGATGATATCAACTTTTATTTATTTATTTATTTGTCAAACTGCAGTTTCCAAGCTAAAGTCTGAACTTTAGTAGGACGTAGACTCTCTCTGAGACGTCTGTCTCAGCGAGGACAGAAAGCATGTTGTCTGAGCCGTCGCCCTGCCTTCCTGCCCTCCTGCTTCGGCTCGTCGTCACACCTCATTCATCGCTGACCCGTGAGGGGGTCAAGGTGTGACCCCGGGCCATGCTTCAAATTGTGATGTCAAAGGTCAGCCTTTCAGCCCCTCGCTAAGAGGTGAGTGATGTTTTGTTGTCATCAAAGCGAAACTCTAAAACAGCATGACAAGCTAAAAAAAACAGTGACTTGTAGCTCGCTGGAATCTCAAGTGACAGAGATTTTTTTCTTTTTCTTTTTGTTGGCACGGCGATTGCCATGGAAACTTAGAGGGAAGCTAGGTTGAATCTGTGGTGTGCCGTGCCCGTAACTAATGACACGCCGCGGGCGCTATTCCCCAATATAGACACAGCCAGGAATAATATCGCCAGCTTTTCTCAAATTAAGTCACTTTGAAAAAGAATGCTCCCGAGGCTCTGCATGTTCTCAAGCATATCACAGCTGGATTTCCATGTCGGCCGTCCCTCGCAACACACACAGTCCTCCAACACAGATAGACATACTTTTATCTCCAGCACTATTCTGTCCAAACCCCAGCGTGGAAACTTAATTAATCTGATAAAGTTTAATTCCCCGCTCCGTACGGAGCACGAGGACTAAGCGTCGCTCTTCTCTCGGCGCTAAAACCTGTTTGGTGACGTGCTCTATCTCTCTGCCGCTTTCTCTTAAAAGGACACAGTGACTCACATAAAGCACCGTTAAAGCCTTATCGTGATTGATTGATAAAGAGACAGACGGAGCAGAGAGCTTGGCAATCATTTACATTAATTAAAAATCAGAAATGCATGATTGCTTTCCCCTCTGGCAGGTGCCGAACCCAACTCTGGTACGAGCCAGACACTAACTACTACTATCTAACTACTGGAGAGAAACATCCAGTCCACATTTAGCTGATTGTTTTACTACGAGGTCTATTTGAGTCTGGAGATTTCTCCAAAATTCATTTGCATGTTTAAACATAACATTTCAGAACAGAAAAATGATGATCTTAAAGTAAGCAGTCAACTTTGGTGGTTTCATGATGATATCTGTTCTAGCAATATTTTCCCCCTCTTCACATTCACATATCTTTAAAAGCCGTTTTCTCCAAATGAGTCTGTTCTCAGAAATCTTACATCCACCAGACTTTATCAACATTCCTATATTGTGCAGGTTTCTTCAGTCATAACCTCATTTAGGCAACATTTTATTACTAAAACATTTCGCAAAAGGGATTTTGGTTATGGCTGCTGACAGTATTTTCTGATTTATTGAGTGTCTAATATGACAAGAAAATGAAACAAGAATTTTAAAGCTGACTTGATCCAATATTCAGATTTATGTTCTTGTCTAATTGATATTATACCAGTTTAGCCATCTTGGCTATTCTTCAACTGTAGTTTTATTTGTATTTTAAACGTAAAATTTGAGAAAACTTGTAATACAAAAGATAATTACCTTAATGTAAATAATCAACTGGGGAAGTTTCATATTATTATTCAAAATAGTTAACCTATTGACACATTTAAATAAAAGTACTTCATCAGCTAAATGTACTTGGGCAGAGTAGTTCATTCAATGTATTGATGGCAATCGGAATTTTACGAAGAGTGAGTAATATAACATAAAGTGTTTCTGACTAGAATCAACCTTTAAAGTATGAAAGTTAAAGGGCTGTGGCGTTGATGCTGATACGTCAGTGTGTTGTACTGTAGCTGCTTGTGGTCAAGCTAGTTTTAACTACTTGATATACAATGAGGTAGTTTGCTTCCCAAACATAGGGGTGGGGTCCCTCCAAAGGGTCTCCACATCAATCTGAGGGGCCCTGAATTAATTTCTTTTGTGCAATATCATATTACTTGACCTCTTCGAACTCTGATTCATTATTTCAATTAAACCATTAGGAAATCTGAAGGGGGCTGCACGGTGGTGTAGTGGGTAGCACTCTCGCCTCACAGCAAGAGGGTCCCGGGTTCGATTCCCGGGTCGGCCCGGGTTCCTTCTGTGTGGAGTTTGCATGTTCTCCCCGTGTAAGCGTGGGTTCTCTCCGGGTTCTCCAACTTCCTCCCACAGTCCAAAGACATGCAGGATGGGGATAGGTTCATTGATGACTCTAAATTGCCCGTAGGTGTGAATGTGAGCGTGAATGGTTGTTTGTCTCTACATGTCGGCCCTGTGATAGACGTGTTACCTGTCTGTCTCTACATGTCAGCCCTGTGATAGACTGGCGTCCTGTCCAGGGTGTACCCCGCCTTCGCCCAATGACAGCTGGGATTGGCTCCAGCCCCCCCCCCGTGACCCTGAATACAGGATAAGCGGTAGACGATGGATGGATGGATGGAAATCTGAAGGGACATTTCTCTGCTCACAACTACTAAAAATTTCGAAGTAGACTGTGATAACACTCCACTACGTACTCTACAGTATGTTGTTGTTGTTGTAAAATCTTAATGTGAAAATGAAGCAGTAACTGCAGCACAATATCTCCATCTTTAATGTTTAAAGTAGCATAACACAGAAATCGAGGTACCTCCAGCACTGCACACCCTGCTCTCCCCCCCAACCCGCGCCTCCTTACACCACATCCTCACTTTTGAAGTCCTGAAAATGAGTTCCAGTTAATGGAAAAGGCATTTTTGAAGTTGCCCACTTTCCCTCCACGTTCTCTGTGCCTGCAGATATTCTGGCGAGGTTCCTCGCTTCAGGTGACGTTTGGCCTTCTCAAGCCTCACTTCCACTTCTTCTGCCCCCTGCCAGTCCGCCAGAGGACAGTTCAGGAGGGGGGGGGATGAAAGAGACGCTTCATTGTTTACATGTGGGCACCGGACCCGAGCTGACACGTCCATCCATCTTCAGTGAGCTTCTGAGAGGCAGCAGCTCTGGATCGTCTCCCGGCCCTGCAGCCTCCAGACAGCAGACGCATGCTTGAAGTACAAAGATGAGACCTCAGCGCTGCCCGAAGGCCTGCAGCAAATCAAACCTGCCGAGTGGCAGGACTTGACATTTTTGAGGACAATAAAGGCATTGGAGGCGTTGCTGCTTTATTGGTCTGGAATCGTGGCAGGAAAACGAGACGGAGGAGAAGAAACGCAACAAATCAAATTCAAAGCCACGGAAATGAATGAACATGTTACGTGAGATACACCAGAGCCCCCCGGTCCCTTAATCGTCATCCACATCACACTGCCATGGAATGTTCTCCTAATTTCTCTGGCACCTGAATAGATGGGGAAACCTTTTAAGAGGGAAATTGGACGCGTACTGAAGTGGTCTTGGCAACGTGTAGCCGGATTTTTTTCGAGCTACGTTGTGTTTTCCTTGCGAGATGTGGGCTATTATCTGTAACCTATCCTACCCCCATGAATTCACAGCTGAAGGTGTTTAAGTTCGGCATGCGGACATGCGCACACACGCATGCCACACACTCAGACAGACGAGACTGGAGGGGGACGCAAGCTGTTAACCACCCGGTGTTTGTTTTTAACCTTTGAGTTAATGACGGCGGCAGGATTCAGAAGAAGACATCAGCTGTGTTTCAGGGAGAGGACTCAAAGGACACGCAGTGATTGGCAGACAAAGAAGTCGTCACCTGGAATACAAAAAACAAGTATCCAGATGTAACTGCTGCTAAATATAACAGATGGTGATATCTTATTTTTGGATATAAATCTTCATTTGGCTTATTTATCTGCTCACTTGTATTCATCCACCTGCGTCTGTCGTTCCACGGTTCACCACACACACTAATGTGACAGCCGACTGACAGCTCATCAAACAGCAGCAGCTAGTTTGCACAAATCCTGTTTGAAATCAGCAGTGTGGGCCTGACCTGTTTGCTTTTCTCCACTGGCTCCTTCCAGAATACAACTAATTAAAAGATAACTACATTTACATGTTACATCCTCCTTACATGCTCCACATTCTCATTATTGACACAAAAGCCATTTGATTTCTAGATTTGTGAATCTTCATCTCTTGGATTTACATTTCACTGTGCAAACCTTTTGAATAATGACAAGAAAAAAACATGAAAGAACTTTTCCTGCCTGGAACAATAAACAATATTTATGATAACTTTCTGTATTTTTTGTCATTATGCTACTATGCATTGTGAATTATGTATTATGTATATTTGAGAGTATTTTTGATTTTGTAAAAGTGACATACTTGCTCTAATAAATCACACTTATTCATTAATGAAACACACTTATAATTATGACCATGAGGCGTATTGTTTGGGCAACATTGTCAAACATGACTTGAATCTAATCTATGCAAATAATGATTTAGATGCCTGCGAGATAGAAATGTGTGAAGAATGTATGTTTTTACAGTTCGCCTGCTGAGACGAGACCAACAGGAGGGTTTCTGCTCGACAGATGATGAAGGACTGCCGGGTTGAAAAGTGAATTAAATCCCTTCTTCTCTCCTAACTTCTCGTGTTTACTCTCAGGTCTTATGTCGGGATTTCGGTGTGATTTTCTCGGGGTGGAGCAGCTGTTCAGCTACTGTCGACTGCTGCGGGGGTTCAAGAAAACTCATTGTTCCATGCTCATATTCATATTAGCTCCTGCGTCGCGTGAACTGTCTGACCCGGTGTTGAACTGAGCTTAATTGCCTCGCCGGTGTTGGCAGACTGTTTGTATGCAAGAGCAATGAGAGATAATGAGGATACAGTAAATGGTGTGAAACTCTTCCAGGGCATAATGTTTATTTGCATCTTGTTATGAAGAAGGGGAAAAAAGGAAACCAAACATGTAGTGGGAAACGTGTTGCAGCCGGCCGCCGCTGCCGCTGACGTCGCCCCAATGCGCTTGTTTGCATGGGAAAGTGTGCATTACTTTTTATGTTGAATTTAGACAAAGACAGGAAGGCTGCGCTTCCACAGTGAAGTCATGAGAAAGAAAAAGGGAAGAGAGAAAAAAAACTGCCCCTGGGGTTCGGCACCGGGATTCTTATGGCTTCAATCATGCACACCATAATTGGCTCAAACTGAGGAGCAATCATTTTACACTTGCAGTCAAATGTGTCTTTGAACGCCGAGGCGTGTGTTGACGTGAGAGCATTCTTCTCATCTGGGTTTGCCGGGGAAAGTCCCCCGGCTCAGAATAACACCGTTTGTGAACACGCCGTCATGAAGCTAGCGTGATGCTAGATGCTATCCCGGCTCGCCACTCAATACAGCCAGACAATGCAACGCCCCCCCCTCCCCTCGGGAACAAAAAAGCAAACATATCACAAGCTTCCTTTTTATGTTCCAGTCATTCGTGGTCATGAGCGTGTCATGGACCGGCAGCGGCGCTATCTGGCTGGCCGCGCCCGGCCTCGGCTGCCTGACAACGCCGATGTGGCTGAATGTTATCTGCACAGCTGTGTTAGCCTTACACCCCGTCCCGTCCTCCATGCCTGCAGCTCGTTGTGCCTCTCAGCCGGGGAACAATAGCGCATTGTGTCCCGTCCCCTGTTATCTGTCCTTCACTCCTTTTATTGAAAGGGCTTACTTCATTTTCTATTAATTACACAAAAACAATGATTTTAGCTGAAGATGGGCTCCCCCGGCGATTCTGGAGGCTCTTAAAGCGTCCTTTAATCTCGGGTATGAAGAGGAACAATGATGGCGTTGTGCTGCTCTGGAGGAGAGAGAGGAAAAAACAGCATTTAAATGACACTGAGATTACACACGAGCAGTCGTGCATCGACTCGTACGCATATCTCAAATCTTGAATAAACGCACTGTGAGTTATTTTTGTTATGATAAAAGCAATAATGCAGCGTGTGAATGGATCAGCGGTTGCTGTGTGCGTTTGTGTGTCTGTGTGTGTCCGCTTGAGTGTGTGTGATTTGTGAGTGTGCCATGGCATTGAAACTACCTTATTATCCTCAACAGGGGTGGTGAAGCATTGTCCTTAATCCTTGTAGCAGGAACTTTGCCTTTCAACTGTTTAGTTCCCCCTCTGTGGCCTTCTTTACACCCAAGGCCAGATCCAGGACGAAGGCCAGATCCAGGACGAAGGCCAGATCCAGGAGAAGGCCAGCGAGCTTTCAGCGGACTGTGAAGTCATGAAGTTGAACTTTTGACTCATGGATTTGAGGCAGTAGCTTGTAAACGACAGCAGGTTCCTCAAAACTCCATAAAGCGGAGCAGGAAGTGAACATGAGCTCATGTGAGGAGGCCGAGCTGCACTGCTCTGTTGACAGCCATCACAGTTCATTTGGTCTGGAGCAGCTAGAACAGCTTAGTGAGCAGAGGTGTCCAATCAACACTTGTCACCTCCAAAGTCAAACCTCTGTGTTTATTAGCACCTCAAAAGTGACTGTGTTGGGCTTTTTAATGCGTTTTTAAGTAATTGAACTCAGCTTGTAATTGCAGATTCAAGCAGTGCAGCCAAAACATTTCTTTTCTTCTACACGTTTAGGCGACTCTTATTACTCTTCATGTCAAGTTATTTATCTTTAACATCAATATTACTCCGTATGTGGGAGGGAAATGGCTTTATTTGTAATTAAAATATGATGCTGCTGTATTTTCAGGGACCCCCACAGATATTTGAGTTAACTGCGCCCATGGGAGCCGGCCCTCACTCGATGGGAGCTCAGCGCTCCACCACTGTTCACGACGTAATGTGCATCCATTTTGAGATTGAGAGCCATTTGAACCACTTAAATTCCAGTTGTGATCCCGAAGAAATGCCTCACTACTCGCTATATAATGGACTATATGGTGAGTTCACCATGTAGTGCTGATGTATAGTGAGAGTTATTATACCCGACATAGTGGACTCAAAGTATCCCACAATTCACCTTGAAAGGAACCGAGCATTAAATCCCATCATGCATTGCTCCTTCAGTTCTTACCTTACACTAACACAGGCTGAGACATCTACACAGATTCACCAGGGGAACTTACTCAACAACAAATTAGGTCAAGATATTATATCTCAAAAGAATATGTCGGTATTTCTTATGGATGGTCCATCAGGCTCCTTTGGTCTGGATCTCTGGAATGGTGTGACTGCAGTGACGTAATTAAGTAGGTGAGAAAAGATACACTCACTCCCTCAGACTTTGTGAAGCAGTTCAAGGATCCGGGACTCAGATGAGAGGAGCGGACTGAAGGATCAGTCCAGACTTCCTGCAGAGCAGGAACAATAACAGATCCCGACCCGTCCCAGCTGAGTGAACCACTCGGTGTCAGGGAAACTTCTGTCATCGTGCAAACAGCAGGCGTCACATTCACTACAGCGGGCGGATTAGGGAGATGTCACAGTCTGATTGGTCGCTGTAGATCAGGGAGACTTCAGCACCACACACTTAACTCAGATTGGCTACTGGGGAAACTTCATAGCGTGAAGCAGCAGACCCATACTGGCCTGGCTGGACTGACGGAGTGACCCTGCTTCCTCCAGTCCCTAGAAGCTTACAGCACTAATGCTGAGGGACTGGGTCAGTCTTCTTAGCCTGTATAATGTGTACCTCGCTGAATATCATCTACTGTACATAGTCATTTGTAGACCTAATAGTCCTCCACGTAGTCCTCTACATGGTCCTCCATTTAGTCCTCTATGTAGATCTCTATAGTCCTCTACATGGTCCTCTATATTGTTCCCTATATCAGGGGTTTGGGGCTCGTGAGACGCAGAGGGGGGGTCACGAGATGATTTCCATGACTTTGACTGAGATGTTCTTCTGGTAACATGGTTTTAAAGTATTGTGTCAAAATGAAGTTTGCACATGCCAGCCACAATGTTCACTCATAAGTTCCATGACTTTGACTGAGGTATTCTGCTTTTATCGGATGGTAAATTGTTAATGTGACATCATATCATGGCTGTCAGGCTGTTCTGCTCTTTTGTCTTATCGTCATGCCGTGTTTGGATACGCCTGTTAGTGTGTGTGTCCTGTTTGTCCTTATGTTTCAGTCTCCTCCGGGGATCGTGGGGGTCTCCAGTCCCTGGTACCGTTATTTTGGGGGTCACTGGCTGAAAAGTTTGGGAACCCCTGCTCCACATGGTCCTCTATACTAAATGGTGGAATGTCCCTTTAATGTCCTCCATCTTCTGCACAGAAAGCCTTCTAAGTGCAGCAGAAGAACAAAGCGAGTGTATAACTACTGTCCTGCTCTGTGGCCACACATTTCTGTGGTGGTTGTTTTACTAGATGTGATATTTTGTTGTGACTAATCTGCTTGCAGCTGTATAATGAAACAAGCCTCCAGTCCCACTGTCCAGCTGTTATTTGCATACATACATACATCAGGCTGAGCTCTGACCACAACACTGGGTTCCAGGCCGGGAAGACACGCCATAAACTTCATCCCTCTATGTGGGATGATGTTCTCCTGACCTCAACCGGAATGCAAAGGCTCTCCAAGATCAGATACTATGTATAAAATGTCATTTTTTGGGGTGAATGTTGGAGACCTTTAACTGTAATCAAGCCCTCTTAAGCGTGCTGCAGGTCCTAACCCTGTCAGCCTGACAAGAGTAAACAATGTGAGTCATGCCTGTCTCCGGGCAGATTCAGATTCAGCTGTGTGTTCCCTACCCAGAAGCCCCGAAACAAACAATGTAAACACACACGTTTACAAGGCGAGCTGTGCATGAAAATGAAGCTTTGCAGTCACTGAAGTTTCCAACTCCTTTTAAATCCAGAATAAAATGCCTTTTCAACCCGTTTTGATCACATCCTCAGTCATATTGTGCAAAACAAAACAAAGAAATGACGTGTGCTTACATTACCAACTCATTTCAACCGATAATATTACATCCGTTAATCAAACTGCAACATCCGTAGCTCTGTATAGCCATACATTATAAGCCCGCCCACTTATTAGCTGTCCAATCAAATGGAAAGGTTTAGATCTAAATCCCTTCTGGAACCGTGTACCGTTCAAATGTTTACTTTCATGGAGGAATACTCACAGTAAGAAAATAAAGACGCTCCAACAGAATGAGGAATACCTGCCAATATATCGCATGAAAACTATCTGACAGAATTGCAAAACACCTTTTCAACAAAAGGTTATGATAAATTAGATAAATAAGACCATAGACTTATATAAGAAGTGGATGTAGTCATGGTGACCAGAAAAGAAGTTTGGGAAACACTGGTTTGACTAAATGAACATCATGCTGGATTGAAGAAGACTTGAAACTAGAGATTGAGACATAAACTCATGTTTACAATGTTTACTGAGATAATACATCAAGAGAGAAGTAGGACCATTTTCCATGTAATCAGACTTCTTTTTGGAACCAGCGGAGTCGCCCCCTGGTGGTCAGCAGAGAGAATGCAAGTTTAAGACACTTGAGCATTGGCTTCACTTCTCAGACCTGGAGGTTGCCGCCTGATAATCTGTAGATACGGTGAACCGTCGTGTGTGTGTGAGGAGGATCTGTGCTAACAGCTGTGTTGTGTGTAAGAGAGGAAGGAGTGGATCCGGTCCACGCTGCCTTCTTCAAGATGAAATGTGTTCACAAGTTATTTAAGAAGGGCCTGAAAACCTTTCTTTTAAAAAAGCATTTTGGTAAACGTTGTTCTCTTTTTGTGCTGTTCTTAAACCTGTTTTTATTTTTTTTTACTCTGTAGCACTTTGAGATTGTTTTTAACAATGAAAAGTGCATTACAAATAACATGTTTTAACATTTTTCATCTCAGTTGTTGTTTCTAAAATGTCCGTTCTGCACAACGTGATTGGTTGACGCCTTTATTGTGTAATGAAAAAAAGGAAAGATAAGACACATCAAAGTTGAAACAACAGTTTGAAAACACATTGATATGCAAAGCTATGTGTGAAGGTCGTTGTGGGTTAGAATGGCGGCTGGGCTGTGGACAGTGAAGTGTTTGCCACTCATTCCCCATCCAGTGACTAACACACACACACACACACACACACACACTCCCCACCTGCCTGCAGTCGGCATTCCTCTGCACACATTCCGGCAGGTTGAACAAATATATGAAAGCGTTCTGCGGCTTTAGCACAGTTATCAGCGATTAGATGGGCGGGACGATTTCAGTCGCTGCAGGGAGTCATGAAAGTAAAATGCTCCCATCGAGGCCAAGTTAACGTCTTGGGAGATTACAGTCAGAGTGTGTGAGTACACAGGGTGGGTGTGTGTTTGTGTGTGTGTGTGAGTCTCCGTCCCACCCTGTCGTTGGCTGGTGTTCAGGAGGAGAAGCGTTCCTTCCCTCTGCTGGAACAACGTGAAGGTGTCACAACCTACAGACTTGTTCTGTGTGGAAGGATAACAGTGGTAAGGATTTCATGGAGTACAGCTTCATTTAAGTGAATACAGGACACTGGTCAAAAGAAAAGACCACCTGTTTTCAGCTTTCATCCTTTTTAGCTTCTGAAAAACGCCATGTTGGCATTCCTTTAAACGTTTCTACACGCTCCGCTGATTTAAAGGCACGGATGGCATCACTTTACATTTTATTCACAAACAAATGTTTTTATTGCTCACATGACACACATCGTTTTTAGTGAAAGTAATCTTAAAAAGGATCATAAATAAATACATAAATATAGAATCAATACATTTAAAAACATCTATTTTTGGATCCTATTTTTTGTATTTTTTCTCTATATTTCACTTCTCTACCATGCCAGCGATCTAGACTGCTTTCTTCAAGTCACTTGTAACTATATTTACAATGATCTCATAATGGAAATTCACTACAATCAACTTATTGTGAGAATCAGATATCTATGTATATATATATATATATATATATATATATATATATATATATATATATATATATATATATATATATATATATACAACCCCCCCCCCCCTCCTTTCTCTCCACCACACTTCCACTTCCTCCACGTGTTTGAATGGAGCCGTCTATCAGAGGACGTTCATCACTGACTGTCGTTAGTTTGACGAGTTACTGAGTTACTCATCATTAACCTCAATTGAACCAATGATCATCCATCCCCACCCCACCATGTGCATTTGGTTCATTAATTAGCCCTGCGGCAGCCTGTGTGTGTGCGTGTGTGTGTGCGTGTGTGTGTGTGTGTGGTGGGGGGGCTATTCATAGAAGATATATCATCTCCCTAGATTTGGAACATATTAACTCACCTATTCTCCAGGTATCCAGGTAACAGAGCTATTTCCAGTGTGTTCTTGTATAAAGCTTTATATATATATATATATAGTTTTAGGTCAGTACAGTGGGATGGTTATACATCTGTGTATGTTATTATTATTATTCATATTATCATTAAATATGATAACCAATCTTCGTTCCCTCGTGAGTAAACCCACAGATCCCAGCTGGAGGACACTGGGCCGCTCCACCTGGGTGTCCGTGTCATCTTACGTCTGAAATAACAGTCGAAGGAGAAACGAGTGGCTGGAAGGGTGCGGCGGCTCTGTCATGTCATGGATCTGGCATGTGTGCATGTGTCCGTATATGAACACATAGAAAGTGACCGAATGTAATGACTCATCTCCAGATAAGATGATGTAGCGTACGTGTGTTTGCCTCGGCCTCACCTCGCCTCTGTGTGTTTTCCTGTGAGAGCTGATATGAAACACGTGACAGCGCCGCCGCAGCGCTGCAGCTGCATGACTGATCCCTGTTGTTTTAATGCACATACTCCAGTCAAAGTCAAACAGCAGTGGAACAAGCCATTAAGATATTTGTGATTAGACGGCTGCTTCCTTCCGCAATCAAGCGCCGTCAAACTACAGCTGTGGAACAAATGTGCCTCGGCTGGATTTAAATGAAGTCATAACATTTGACACAGACTTTATAGATACTCTCAGTCAGTGAGTGTGTGTGTGTGTGTGTGTGTGTGTGAGTGTGTGTGTGTGTGTGTGTGTCAAAGAGGTACATGCTGGGGCTTGCAGAAGAATGAATGATTAATCTGCACTGCTTTGTGGGTAATTTAGGTGTCAAGCTCTGTTCCTCTGCTCTTTGCTAACTGAGTTGTGTGTCAAAAGGCCTCCCTCCTCCTCCTCCTCCTCCTCCTCCTCCTCCTCCTTTAATCTGGGCCGGTGGGGCGAGCAGCGTCGGCTGCTGTGTTTCAAAGTGTGTGCTTGGTGATTTATTGAGACTGATCAGGGAGTAAGAAGAAGCAGAGCGACCTACAAAGGAGTTGTCATCCCTGCACGCCACGGTGCTGCAATAACACGGCAGACATTAGCTAATAAGAAAAAATAACAATCTAATACCTATTCGAGTTTTTGACTTTCTTGTGTGGTTATACTGGAAAAGGCCACGAGGTCACACGGGTGTCCTGCTTTGATCACGTGGACCAAGACAAAATGTGAAAGGGAAATGAATAGAAATTGCTTTTCATAAAACCAACAGACTGCTGGATAAACATGTGTGTTTGAGCCACAGTGTGATAGGAAACAGTGCTGAACAATTAGCAGTCCCGTGATTACTTCCCTCATTATTGAGGATAATTAATCACCGCGATTACTCAGTTTTGTCTGACTTCTGTCTATTTTTATTCTAAATGAGCTAAAATCAAGAACAAACATCTGATAGCAATGTTAACTGAAGGAATGGAGGGGGGGTCTTTGTTGTTCGATGAACAGTGTTTTTAATATCAGCGTCTGCTGTCAGCTGTGAGCAGCGTTCACAGTTAAACAATGTTGTTCAAAGATAAACTAGTGAGACAGACGGACAGACAGACAGACAGACAGACAGACAGACAGACAGACAGACAGACAGACAGACAACGCTGGCTTCCAGATGCAGACATAACCATTACCCACCTGCAGGAATGCACCGTCAGGCAGACAATAACACCTGTGTGAGGGATTGTGGGTCTTCATTTAAGCATGTTGTTTCTGTGACGAGTGTGATAAGAGGTGACGGTCTACTAGACACACACACACACACACACACACACACAACGATGTAGCCATAACACAAACCCAACCCGTCCAAAAGCAGCACAAAAGAAACATTTGAGTCACACGTGCACGATGGAAGGACTAGAATAAAATGAAGAGAACGGGTCAGCCTTAGCTGGGAGGAGCTTATGTTCGGCATTCACCAAAATCCAATCCTCGTTATGTGTGTGGGTATATATATACCCACACACATAATGGTATATATATATATATATATATATATATATATATATATATATATATATATATATATATGGTTATATATGATTCTGTGAGCATGGCACTGAGTGGATGACACACAGACATTTGTAGCTGAAACTGAAAAAAATGCAACTCACAGCTAAACTAGTGCAAGACTAATGTCAGATACTTGAGCTTGTACATAAACGTCTTTGATGTTTTGATTTGCACACACACACACACACGCAAACACACACACACACACACACACACACACGCACACCATTGAATATCCATTTAAATGATTACCTAGTTCCCCGGGGCAGCCTGTTATCTGGCGGGCCGGGCCCAGCTCAGACCAGAGCCGTGTGAGAGCCGGAAACGCTCGTCACCTCTCGCCCTGCAGCCCTCTATCTATCCCGACTCAGAGCTGGTGTGAAAATATTTCACCTGGGAGAGAAAACAAGGTTATAAAAGAGCCACAGGATGGGCCAAGTTATTCTTCTGGCCAAAAAGAACAATACTCTGATGCTGCCAGGATTCAGGAGGGGAAAAAGGACATCAGTACATGAGTTATAAGCGGCGCCAAGGAGAGGCTGGGGGGTTCTGCACTACCCCGACTAAAAACGTAGTAAACCCCAAACATGTACTTATTTATTCCTCATTTAGACTGCCTTAGTAACACTGTTTTACGGTTCAAATGAGGACGCAAATAGGTTGAATTTAACAAAAAGTTTGCTTTAATAACTAAAGCTGATTTTTTTTTTAAAAAGAGAGAACTGACAAGAACTAAGGAGGAGGCCGAAAATACACCAAAAGTGTACTCAACTAAACAAACACAACAAACCTGTATACAACAAGCAACATGAGGAAACGCCACAGGAACAAAGACGAGCGGACGGCGACAACACAAGACTAGACTGGACTACATACACAAGAACTACACAAAACCTAATGGGACTACAAAATATGTAAAGCCCACAGAAACTTCACCCTAACCTGGAGCGCCTTATAGAATTTAGGTTTTCCCTTTCAATGATACATCTTAAGCTGTATTGGATAGTGAGAACCACTTTATAACATGGTCAAAACATTCATTCATTGAACTTATGATAAGAGGTCACTGTCTGACTATTTTTGTATTGTTTTTGTATTTTTCTGTTTAATTTAATCTTTGTTTAAGAGCCTATGTTTGTATGTTGTATGTCAATTGGATAACTGCAAAATAAAGTTAAAAAAAAACTAACAGAACAAGAACACATGGGAAGGGGGGGGGGGGGACACGAGGGCGGGCTGGAGACTGATTGGTTGATTTTTTATTTATTTTTTTTTACAAATTTTTTTTTTTAATTCCCTATTTGAATAAAATGAATCATCTGACTTAATGAGCCTGACTTAGCCCGTTAATGTCAATCACGCTCTTCTGTTCGACACCTAACTGAGTTGGCCTCAAAATAACTTCCTGTGGAGACGGAAGTTTGAAAGGACACGATCCGTGTAACAAGCATTGACATGCTGCGGTGCTATTTGGAACACAGGGCGTCATAGCTTTGGGGCTCTGACCAAGTTGCATTAGAGTGAGAACGGGTTGAAGACACAGATGTTTTGGGGGTTTGGAAGTAGAAATTAAACTGTGACTACACATTAATGGTAAACCCTACATTTCAGAGCAGCGCCACTGAAAGGTCGCGTACCCCCATGACACCAGTAAAAAGCAAATCCATGGCCCTAGTCCTGGTGTGAGTGTGTGCAGCTGAAACCGGGTGAGTGAGGAAGAGGAGTAACAGATAAGACATGAAGCAGCGATGACACAGACCGGCCCTGACAGCACGGAGGGAACAGAATGATATCAGTTCTGCCGGGGAGGGAGAGGGAGAGAATGGAGGCGAATGCTATTTTATCTGTCAGACGGACAGAAATGTCAAACCTGGCAGAGAAATGAAAAAAGATGTAGAGACAGGATGAAGTTGAAGGTTGAGATAAGTGCCATTCTGGATGGAGATGAGGAAGAGGGCAGGAGAGAACATGAAGACATTAAAGGAATGGGAGAGACAGGCAGACAACAGTTTCACCAATAACCAATGTCTAATGACATTAATTAAAAATTAATAATTAATTATTTTGCCCACGATAACAATGATATCACTGCGATTCTGCGATCATCTACAATATGCATCACGATATCTGTGTATCTGAAGGAGAAGCAAAAGCAGGAATGAATCGTATACTGTGTTTATTCACTGCATTGTGGCATCAGTTTCACAGAATTTGTGAAACAGTCTCAGCTTCGTCCCTCTTCAACACACTGACTGATCATGTGTACGTGACATCATTCCAATATAGCCATAAAGTAGCCATGAAGTAGTGACTCTGGTGAGGCAAAATGCTAACAGACTTAAACCAGTAAATAGTGCGTGCATATTTTAATTTAAAAAAAAGTTAATAACGATATTTGGCCAGTGTATCGATAACGCATGGCAGCAGGGAGTATCACCATATATCCCACCACTAATGGATCTTATGAGGAACTCTGTGCGGCTCATTTGTCACAGTCACAGAATGACTGACATTGTTTCCATGAGGATAAACAAACGGATTCCTCTTCATGGTCGTTATAAAGCCATTGAGCGAGACCTGATGGTGCTGTGTTATGACATGTGCGGCTCTCTTCCTGCCTCCTAGACAGCAGGAGTGGTGGGAACTTGGATATTATGGCCGTTCAGCGCTTCTGTCCGTGGAAAAAGAGGCCATTGTTATGTCAATCACTTTGGCACGAGGAACACACCGTGTATGACATTTGGCAAGCTGACACAGTCCTGGTTCCTGGTTTATACAACTCCTACAAAATACAACTACAACTGCACTCAATGCCGTCTGTACCAAACGGTTACACAACTAAACTACTTGGTTAGGTTTAGTCAAAAACATCATGACTTCAATGACTATAAAATTGAATCAAAATAACAAGTCCTGTGGTTCTCCACCCAGACCTCCGCCCTACGTCGGCTTCCTCAGACTCGTTTGAAACTAAGTCGAGAGCTAACGTAATCCACGACAAAATATGTCGTCTTCTCTTTTTTAAAAACAAGAAAATATTTGTTTTATTGGTACATTGTAAATATATTTTATTAATGATAATAATAGGTGTCAGTCACAGGCTTTAGAATCGTCCTAACTTTTCCTTCTAACAGTAAACAAATAGGCTATTCACTCATGTATTTACTATAAGTGTATGTATTCAGGCACAAAAAACATTCATGGTGTTATTTTGCAGATATTAAACTTCATTTGGCAAAGATAGCAAAGCTGTTGGAATTAAAAAGCAGTGTATTTTGTTTGGCAGGGCCATATTTTGAGGTATTGGGCTGTTTTTTTGGAGCTTGTTTTGATTGGCCTTTGGGCTGCTTTTGTCCCACAGACAGACTGAATTAAATAGGTACACTTCTTTGTTCCTGTTTCTTCTTGCCCGTCTCTATTTATGGCAAACAAGGTCCCGGTCCAGGGTCGACGACTGCTCATCATCAGTTATAAAAACATCAGGTTCAGGTTCTTCATGGCTGCTGTCCGTCAGCTGAATCTGATTTTCCCAAGCTGCAAATAACTGTCTGATTCTATGTAAGTCGGTGAGAAAATGACCCGACTTCTCACTCTGATCTCAAGTGCGAGCAGGGTACGCCTGAGGGTGTGGCTACCTTGTGATTGACAGGTCACGACTAACCCATTATCACTGCCAAGCTGCATCGCTTGTCGTCTGACACCGACTCATTTAGAGTGAGAGTGTGTGTTTTTGACGCATCCACCCACTGAATTATGGGTAGAGCAACAGAGTTATATAAAGTGAGAGACACATGGAGGGGAGGTGGATGGGTCAAACATCAGCTGTGCTCAGTTCCAAAACCTAAGTGGGTTTGTTGCCAAAACCTAGATTCCTGTGAAGACGGACTTTTATTTTGAAAAAACATTATGCTTGGTATGAGCGTTGATGCTATTTAGGAACGTAGAGTCATAGTTTGTAGCTTTGTAGCTCTGATCAAGCTGCATTATTCTATGCATTGGTGTGAGAATGGTCCAGTCTGGGTGGTGTCCAGTCTGGGTGTTGCCAGGGACCCTTTCACAGTGTGTTTTCAGTTCATGATAGTTTATTGTAACATTTTGGTCGTCTTAAAATTATAAACCATTCAGTGTCTAGCTGTACTCGACTCTACCCCTTCATGTCACTTTTGGTTCTAAATACCCAGACAGCCAAAAACAATGATGTTAAAAGCTAAGAGGGTTCAAAAGCATAGTCCACATATAGGGCTTCTTATCATAAAATGTCTATAGATTTGCCATTGTGAGGTCATGTCTCTTTGAGCATGTAAGTTGATGTCACCAAAACTGTCCAATGAATGAATAACTTGTCAGCCCATGTGACATGCTGACATGTAATTGGTCGACGTGAACACAAATTGGACAATGATTAAAAGGAAACAATATTTCTTTTGTCCAACTGAACCAAGCTACAGGTTTAAAATATCCATCCATCCATCCAGCCATTCATCCATCCATCCATCGTCCACCGCTTATCCTGTATTCAGGGTCCCGGGGGGCTGGAGCCGATCCCAGCTGTCAATGGGTGAAGGCAGGGTACACCTGGACAGGTAACCAGTCTATCACCGGGAGACATGTAGAGACAGGCAGGTAACCAGTCTATCACAGGGCCGACATGTAGAGACAGACAGGTAACCAGTCTATCACAGGTAGACATGTAGAGACAGACAGGTGACAAGTCTATCACAGGGCTGACATGTAGAGACAGACAGGTAACCAGTCTATCACAGGGCTGACATGTAGAGACAGACAGGTAACCAGTCTATCACAGGGCTGGCATGTAGAGACAGACAGGTAACCAGTCTATCACAGGGCCGACATGTAGAGACAGACAGGTAACCAGTCTATCACAGGGCCGACATGTAGAGACAGACAGGTAACCAGTCTATCACAGGTAGACATGTAGAGACAGACAGGTGACCAGTCTATCACAGGGCTGACATGTAGAGACAGACAGGTAACCAGTCTATCACAGGGCTGACATGTAGAGACAGACAGGTAACCAGTCTATCACAGGGCTGACATGTAGAGACAGACAGGTAACCAGTCTATCACAGGGAGACATGTAGAGACAGACAGGTAACCAGTCTATCACAGGGCTGACATGTAGAGACAGACAGGTAACCAGTCTATCACAGGGTTGACATGTAGAGACAGACAGGTGACCAGTCTATCACAGGGCTGACATGTAGAGACAGACAGGTAACCAGTCTATCACAGGGTTGACATGTAGAGACAGACAGGTGACCAGTCTATCACAGGGCCGACATGTAGAGACAGACAGGTAACCAGTCTATCACAGGTAGACATGTAGAGACAGACAGGTGACCAGTCTATCACAGGGCTGACATGTAGAGACAGACAGGTAACCAGTCTATCACAGGGCTGACATGTAGAGACAGACAGGTAACCAGTCTATCACAGGGAGACATGTAGAGACAGACAGGTAACCAGTCTATCACAGGGCTGACATGTAGAGACAGACAGGTAACCAGTCTATCACAGGGTTGACATGTAGAGACAGACAGGTGACCAGTCTATCACAGGGCTGACATGTAGAGACAGACAGGTAACCAGTCTATCATAGGGTTGACATGTAGAGACAGACAGGTGACCAGTCTATCACAGGGCTGACATGTAGAGACAGACAGGTAACCAGTCTATCAGAGGGCTGACATGTAGAGACAGACAGGTAACCAGTCTATCACAGGGCTGACATGTAGAGACAGACAGGTAACCAGTCTATCACAGGGCTGACATGTAGAGACAGACAGGTAACCAGTCTATCACAGGGCTGACATGTAGAGACAGACAGGTAACCAGTCTATCATAGGGTTGACATGTAGAGACAGACAGGTCCATCCTGCATGTCTTTGGACTGTGGGAGGAAGCCGGAGAACCCAGAGAGAACCCACGCTAACATGGGGAGAACATGCAAATTCCACATAAAAGGAACCTGAACCCAAACTGGGAATTGAACCTGGGACCCTCTCGCTGTGAGGCAAACACAGTGGTGTAGCTACCCACTACACCACCGTGCAGCCCAGGTTTAGATTATCAGAATCCATAATGAGCCGAAGGTATTGAACCTAGGCTAATGGAAGCTTTAATACAAAATATCAAAACTTCAAAAGCCAACTCCCTGATCGCCTCGGAGGAGCAGCAGAATAAACTACACAGTACTTACATGAATCTCAATAGCTTGTGATTAACTATATATCTTCCATGTGTACTTTCTCCAAGGCCCCCTCAGGCTAATTCTTTGTCTTTTAACGAAGCTACATGAAAGGCAAGTTAAATGCTGGGTTTGTGACTCGTTAATGCTGCATTCTTCCCCGTTCTCCCGTTCTCACCATCACTCTTTATCTCGTCCCCATCCCTCCCGTCTCACAGCGTCTGGACCTTTTGAGGACATTACGGACACCTCACGGAGAAGCCAGAGCACCATCGATTTCCACCTCAAGTACAGATGGCTTTTCAGCAGGGTGTCTGTCCATAATCACGACAGGGTTGGATAACAATAATAATGATCGCCGAGGTGAATAATGGGCTGCGTCTCGCCGGCGAGCTGAACGCGAAGACAGTCTGGCCTGAGTGATCACAGATGCTGAACAGACTTCTGTTCTCTCTCTCTCCACTCATTAAGGCCTTTGGTGTGACTGCCCCCAACAAGTCCACACTAACTGCTTCTGCCTTTCTTTATGAACACTGTGGAGACGGGAAGACAGTAAAGAGAAAGGAGACAACCCATTGCCCTCCCCAATGTAAATAAATATGAATATATTAAGTTATGCACAGATAAAAATGCTCAGAAGAGATTTGAAATAGATTGAAAGAGATTTGAGTCGTGGTGTAGTGAAACTGAGGAGCTGATGTCTCAGGAGTGACATACGAATGAGCAGAGGGAGCTCTTCAATTTTTTTTTATTACAACGTCCTCATTTTTTTTTATGTCCAGGTGTCCTGGTTATGACAAGTGAAGCAAATATGAAAGTGCCTTAAAAAGTAATTCTCTCTCATGGCCAGTAGGAGTCATCTCCTCTGGTTACAAAAAGTCTGATTGCATAGTCTAGCAGAAAATGACCCTACTGTCACTTGATTTATTATCTCAGTAAACATTCAACATGTTTTCATGGGATATTATTTTGGAGAAGATATGTACGATAGTCAACGGTGACGAACAAAATCTCTGTGTGTCATAGGTTTGTTGTAGTATCGTTTAGTTTATCGTGGAACTGCGATGTCACAAACATGGCCGTTAGCTTTGCTTGCTAGCTAGCTAACTTAGCTACGCTCCATCACTCATGTAACAATAGCTTTGCTGATGTGTTTTACCCAGCGACTCTTTTTATTGACAGGAAGAGAAAGAAGGTGACCTGTTGTGTGAGTAACATTACATCCTGGTACCCAACACACAGAGAGACCTGTTGTTATAGTAACGTTACATCCTGGTACCCAACACACAGAGAGAGCTGTTGTTATAGTAACGTTACATCCTGGTACCTAACACACAGAGAGACCTGTTATAGTTACGTTACATCCTGGTACCCAACACACAGAGAGACCTGTTGTTATAGTAACGTTACATCCTGGTACCCAACACACAGAGAGACCTGTTGTTATAGTAACGTTACATCCTGGTACCCAACACACAGAGAGACCCGTTGTTATAGTTACGTTACATCCTGGTACCCAACACACAGAGAGACCTGTTGTTATAGTAACGTTACATCCTGGTACCCAACACACAGAGAGACCTGTTGTTATAGTAACGTTACATCCTGGTATCCAACACACAGAGAAACCTGTTGTTATAGTAACGTTACATCCTGGTACCCAACACACAGAGAGACCCGTTGTTATAGTTACGTTACATCCTGGTACCCAACACACAGAGAGACCTGTTGTTATAGTAACGTTACATCCTGGTACCCAACACACAGAGAGACCCGTTGTTATAGTAACGTTACATCCTGGTACCTAACACACAGAGAGACCTGTTATAGTAACGTTACATCCTGGTACCCAACACACAGAGAGACCTGTAAGAGACGCCTCTTACCTCACTGTTGGATGTGCAAAATTATCTTTTAAACTCACAGACATCAAATGTGTAATTCATGGCACAAAATAAGTTCCCATGGTGATCCACTTGAAGGGGCGTGGTTACACAATGTGATGTTGTTTTAGGTTAACGATATTCCATTTAGAATCAAATACACCATAAATCAGGGTATGCTTTTGGGCGGGACTACCTTGTGATTGACAGATCGCTAAAAGACGTCTTTTTTTGTCTTTTTTTAACATGCTAAATGTTATATTTAGAGCATTAATATAGCAATAAAAAAACGATTGTCTATGTAAATATATAGTGGACATGGTGTCATACAGAGCAGGAAATGAAGTCACTCTCCCTCTCCTTGCTTTGTTTGTTTGGGCCGGGTGTGTGCTTTCAGCGTACGTTAGCGGTACATTGTGCTCCACTGGCTCGCCCACGGCCGCCATGCGGTATTGTGTGATAACCCCCTTGGTTCCCCCTCAGGCAAACACTGTTTTAATCTTGATTATTCATTTATACACCTTAAGCAGAGTTCTAAAAAAGATCAGACCAAGTGTTACTAAGTGTTAAACAGTTAGTGACATGCGCCGCTCCATTCAGATCTTAAGTAAGACATTGTTCTGTTGTGTTTGAGTCTCACGTTGGCGGTGTCTTCAATTCCCGCCGCTCCCAGCAGCACCTGAACAGCACCACAGTTGGCCTTAATGGAAAACCAACCTTCCTGTTTACAGTCCCAGTGTGACAGCGCTGAACGGAGAACAATGGCGTCTATTGTGGCGCTGCACAATGCTCCTTTAATATGCTTTGACAAGGCGCGAGCAGCACAAGCGGTGGCAACGCATGTGGGTTGTCACTGAGATTATTAACGACTGTGCCGTGTAATTGTATTATTCCCACGTTTGGTTTTGTCTTCCGGGATGACGTGCTGCTCATAACAGGGTCGGGGGGAGTGGATGTGTACATACCTGGATTCTGTCAGGGTTTGCAAAACATCCCAGACAGATCTGAGGTCAGAGACGTCTGAGAATCAGGAGCTTAGAGCTAATTCTGGCCTGAGTTCAGAGACATGTAGCATGCTGTATGTTGTAGTCCTAGAAGTTCACATTTCAAGAGTATGTGATGTGTACACACAAACGGACCACCCACACAGAATGTGCACTTCTGGTAGCAGGAAGGATAACATCAGCAAAACACAGCTACTTGCTGGTGTTGATGATATACTGTGATCATCGGTGTGTGACTGCTGGCGGCCTGAGTCACAGACCTTACCCACAAAGCATTTGTGTCTGCGTCATATCTTAAGGCGCAACATGTGGCGTGACATCAGCATTATCTGCCTGTCACTGTATGGATTAGCGAATGACCACACTTCCTGTTGACAGTGTGGGATTACACAGTGAATCAGCAGGTTCATCATCCCACATTAATCGCCCCCGCTCAAGACTTAAAGGATAAATTGACTTTTTCAGGTACCTGAGTGGATTATAACATCCTTTACAGTTACTTCACGGCCCTTTTCCCATACACATGTGCTGGCTTTGCTCAACCAGGTTTGACTCAGCACGGCAGGGATTTCCAATTCAATTTAATTTATAGTGTCACATCATAACCGAAGTTATCTCAGGACACATCTAGCAGGACTAGAACACTTTCATGATTTTCAGAGTCAATGAATCCTCAAAGTCCCAACATCCCCGGCAGGAACATTACAGTGCCACAGTGGTGGGAGAAAAATGCCTTAATAGACTTTTAGGCAGAAATCTGGAGCAGACCAGGCTCTTGGGTTTGCAGAGGTCCGACCTCATGCATGTCCCTGTAGGTATGTAATCTTTCACAATCAATTTTCCCCGTTATTTTGGTGTTTCATTTTTTTTTATTATGAAGTTGGAAATATGTTCAGCTACATAATGCAACTCCTATACAGCTGAAAGTAGAACATTAAAATAAAGCAAATGTCTGAAAGGACAAACAGGCAGAGGGAAAGTAAACTTCACAAAATTGGTTTCAAGTGTTCTTTAATAGAGAGGCTAAATTGCTCCCCTCCAGTGTCTCCCACAGACCTTCATTTGGAGAAAATGTATACAGTAGTCAATGACGGGAGAGAAATATGCCAAAATGGCCTATTGAGACCCCCTAAATAGTTTCTGAAATTGGGCCTCTCATTGAGGTTCTGTGGAGATGCACAACAAAGGTCTCATGGAGGTATACCCAAGATCCAACAGGAAGGCAGCCACTCTGAATGTAATGTTCCATTTAGCTCATTTTAACCTTTTTTAGCATGTACTGCAAAATTCCTTGGCTTTGCGCTGAATAAAAAACACCTTTTGCCATAAAACAGGAAGTTGTTGTAACTTAAGCGTAATTTGTCCAATCTGTTCCAACGCTCCTCAAGCATCACAAGGTAAATGATCGCATGTCAGGTAACGCCACAGGCTTGGAGTTGTAAGCAGAAAGTTTGACCCACCCACCATTCCTGACTTTTAGATTATGTCTTGTTATTCCATGTCGGTACAGACCAAATGTAAAAGCAAGAAAAAGCACTGCGCTAACACGCAAAATGATGTAATTCATATGCCATTTGGTAAAACCAGGCTTGCTTAGGTCATTCTGTACACTGAAAATGCTTCGGCTATATTTAGACGAAGTTCACTGCTTGAAGAATGCAGCCCAGTTATTCATTCACTGGTTGACATCACTTTGTTGAAGCAGTGGGGCTTTCCAAGCGCAAACAAACGCAGCAAATAAGTTGAACCTGGCTCACATTTTGCTGGACTGCATTGGCATCAAACAATGTGTTCGCCAAACAAATACGTACAAGTGTAGATTCCTGACGGATTAGATTGTAACAGCATATCTTTACTGTTTACCTTGTGACTGTCACAACACAGGTTTAAGAGATGTAAGATTGTTCCTCGTGATATCGTACACTCCTGTGCAGTGGTTTGGCATCTGACCAGTCTGCAAATCAAAACCAGATTTGGCCGGTTTCTCCAAACCTGCAACATGCAAACTGCAATTTTCAATAAAAGATCATTTCCTCTTATTGCCAAATGTGGTAGAGCAACAGTGACATAGTTTACCTGCACTCCAAACCCCAGTGGATAAGTCCACACAAAACACAAAAGGCCACACAATTTGAAATGTATTGTTTAGAGGATAACCCCTTGAGATGTATCATCTCGTTTTCAAGGGGGTCCTCGAGACACAGGACAAAAACATTACAATACAATACAACACATGCACATTCACACTCGCTAAAGCTCAAGCTCTCAAGCTCTCCCTCAACCGCCCTCACCCGCCCCACCAACTCCCTATTCAAGACAACCTCCATATATAACACATTTATACAAGTATGATGGGACAAGAGAAAAATATATAAAAGAAATAAGTAAAAAGTATACCAACTATTTGGGTATTTAAAAAGAAACAAAGGGTCGAACATGAGGAAAACATTAACAGCAAAGATTTGCTTGCAAGTAAATAAAAAGAGATGTTTTGAATGAGGAGTAACAGATCTTAAAGACCCAGGTAGGCTGATCCAGTCTGAAGGGGCTTCAAATTTAAAGTCATGTCTACCACTTTGTTTGGAGATATTAAGTACAGTGAACAAGGGATATTCAGTGTGTCTCAATCTATGGAACTAGATATTCCTGGATAATTTGAATGGATA
Organism: Eutrigla gurnardus; assembly: GCF_963514095.1. Lineage (NCBI taxonomy): Eukaryota > Metazoa > Chordata > Actinopteri > Perciformes > Triglidae > Eutrigla > Eutrigla gurnardus. The sequence goes on from NC_139926.1 coordinate 2,735,992, forward strand.
CATTCAAAGATAACCTGAAACCAGTGAAACTGTCTTCTGGCGATTATAAGTTCAGTGAGTCATACATTAGACAGTGATGAGTTCTAAAAGGACAAAAAAAGGTTTTACAAAAACTACGCTCACGTCTTCCAATGCTTACGTTTGACCTGCGGCCAACAATCAACGTATCAAAAAGACCTGTCAGTTCTGGCAAATAACTTGTGATTTTGTATATTTTTATGAAAAATACATAGCAAGACAGTATCAAAGGTAAAACTCCATAAATAACTTTAGATAAATGTTTGAGGGGGCCTACATTACAGAAGACACTAATCCTAATCAGTCGGTGAGGTGATGCGGCTCTCAGACGGAGGATCCAACAGTGTTCCCTCCTGGAAAGTAAAACATTCTAATGACCTCCTCTCAAGGGGGAGTGACCTTCTCAGTCCCAATATGAGGAAACAGGATGATTCAATTCAACATTCACAGAATGTTTTTGCATCTTAATGGGCTTAAACAAGTTTGAGTGCTCTGCTTGCCGTTCCAACATGCTTCTAATCAGCCCACATCTTGTAGCCTGTAGACAAGTTGGGTCCCAATTCAGCGTCGGTCCTTCAGAGGACGCGTTCTTCTTGGTCTATGTCAGGCACGTCCTTTGAAGACTGTGAAGGCCAAATGGCCCCGAAAAAAGACGGTCTGGGTTTTTATGTATCAACTGTGCCACTCCGGTCGCCTAGAAACCAGCTGCAGTAGACAAGAAAGAGCTATAGGTAACTGATGTATCTGATTAAAATGGACTCAGGTGATCATATTTTTTTTCATAATATATTTTTATTTCTCAAAAGAAAATCATTCATATAAACATACAGTCATTGGTCTTACAGTTTACAATTTTCCTTTGAGCATAATCCCCCCTTAGAGGGATAGCCCAACAGAACACACAAACGTAAAAGTAAAAATGGAAAAAGGATAAAAGGAAAGAAATAATAATGGGAAAAAATTATATAAAAGAGAAAATAGAAAATATATACAAAGGAAAAGAAAAGATCGTATTTTAGTCTTTTTATTTTATATTATGATGGAGGATATGCTTCACCTCCGGTACCATCGGCCCGTGATATATTCCAGATGAGAGTGTATCCTGCTGGATCTCCTGCTACATAGGCACCATGTTGATTAAAATCCAGTCATCATCGGCGTGCATGAATCTGGGGATAAATGGGACCGTGAATCCATCCGTTGGATCCTCTGAATCTGGGAAAAGAAGGTTGCATTTCGGGGCCTCATTCAAAGGAGTTTTCTATAAGGGACAGCCCTGTTGCAGCTGCTGTGACGCATTCGGTCTATTATGCTGAAGGACGGACGCTGAAGTGGGACACAGCGACAGGAAATAACAATAATACATTCAAGCCCATGGGCATCGGAAGCAAAAGAAATGTGGGGGAGACCATTTAATAAGGGTCCTCCCCTCCCCTAGACTTATACTCACAGAGTAGATATGGTTTCCTGTATTCTGATGCATGTTAATGTGGTTTGATACGTGTATCATGTGTGGTTGGCTCCTGTCAGATCACATGAATAACAAAAACACAAAATATTAAAAAAGCTATTCCATGAATAATTCAGAGGATCTATTTATGCTTGCATGTCATTTAGATTTCTGTTGATGTTATCATATCAATGAGTTAAGTGGAGAGGACAACGGTAATCAGAGTACATTCTCCTATAAACTACATCCCCGTTGTGGCTTATTGCTCACGTTACTATAACGTTATTATATTCTTTCCCTTTGATAATAATGAGTCCTAACAACGTGAGCTGAGCTTCTCATTTTACTAGATTTACTAGATACATGTTGAGGACCAGTCAGCTGTTATTGATCAGAACAGGAACCTCTTACAAGGATCAGCTGTTACACTGAAACTAACTAATTCACAACTGAAACTAAAATAGTGCTGAGTGGACAGACAGATGACTGACTTTAGACACGCTAAAAGTGGGGGGGTCCAAAGTAAGGATTATGTCCCACCCTCATTCAATGGGTCTGACATGTTCAAGCCTATATATACATTTAATGTGCACGTCCACATGTTTCAGTCAGGATGAAAATGAAAACCACTGAAGCACGAATCGTGTGATATCAGCAAACGGTGACGGACATGTACGTCTGCAGTGTAATGTGGACACACATGGCATCTGGCTTTGAAGGTTACACGGCTCACTGTCAAACATGGATGACTGCCACCCTCTGAAACAACATACAAACCGGAGTTGAAGATTTGTTTCCCAGGAACCTTCATCAGCAGTGTTTGTGGATGGAAACGTGTGTGTGTGAGCAGCTCTTGTATGTCTAACGTCCTCCAGTAGTCTCTCGCTCTCTGAGAAGATGAAATGCTTGTTTTGTTCTATCTGAAGTCCCTTTCAAAGTGCATGCTGGGTAAAACAGTGTGCGTGTAACGTCCGCTCTCTGATGTAAAGGTGGATCGTTGGACTTGGATGTTGAGTGCTTGCTTGTTTGTGTATTGGATCAGGGACTTGGGTTAATGTCTGAAACGAGGTCGTCACAACTGATTCAATTCATTTAGGGAGTATGTAGTTGGTGTTTAAAATCCCAGGGTCAGGTTTCTCTTTGCTGCAGTGCGAGTGTGAGGAATAAAATGTGCCAAGCTGTCATCACTGTCGATGTTAATGGATGTTAATCGGCGCCCGGGGGCGGATGAATAAACGGCATGTTCATAAATGAGTTTGCCAATTCCCACGCCGACGGGAGGAGGGAGAGCATGGTGTCCCCTCGATCGCAAGGTTGGCGGTTTGATTCCCGCCTCTGGCTGTCCACATGCGGAAGTGTCCTTAAGCCAGGACACTGAGCCTGTTGTAATGTATGCACCTGTGTGTTTATGAGGATTGTTATGAAGTTGAGTTTAAAAGTCTGTATTTTTTCACAATAAAAGTCCTTTTGTAAAAGCTTTTATTTTGAAGTAAAAATCAGGAAATGTCGGGTTTTCTTGTACAGCTGAAACTAAACAGAAAAACAAACTATCTGACCTGAGTGAAAACAGGGAAAAGACTTGTGTCACATGTCATAGCAAGCACACACACAGCTTGGATGGAGTGAGCTCGGTGTGGTCTAGTGAAAATGGAAAAATAAGGTGAGAGACTGAATCCAATATCCCATTTAGACCTGGACATAAAATGCAGTCTATAAGATGATGATAGAACACATGTTAATGCAGGTGTCGATGAGAAGGAATCCAACCGTGGAAAAATGAACCGTAAACAACCCGCGAACTGAACTGGGTTCGTTGAACCGTTGCACATCTACTGAGGACTGGGCATCTAATTATGGGATGGGCTACCGTTAAGAGCCTGGCGTGTTTTATTTACAACATCAGTGTTATGGCTTCATATCATAGAGAACTATTCATTACATCAATCAGGTTCAAACACATTGGAAATGGGTTTCTGCTTCCTAGTGAATGAGTTATCTATAAAGCATGACCACATTCTGAAGAAAACATCCTTATCACCGAAATCCACCTCTTCCTGCTAGCTTAAAGGGACAGTTCACCCCCGAATAAAAAACAGGTGTTTCCCCTCTCACCTGTAGTGATATACACATCATTTTTGTGTCCACATGTCAGAGAAGGAATCACTTACAAGATCAACTTAATGTGGAAACCTGCCACTCGTAAACCTTTATATTATGAGCTACATATTTGATTGCAGATAATTATTGTCACTTTACAGAAATTTGTATATCTTCAAAAAAGAGTTCATTATGTTTGATGTAATGAAAGAAAACTACAAAGAAAAATGTTAAATTGTTAGTATGGACATAAACCTTTATATAATGACTTACATATTTAATTACAGGTAATTATTGTCATTTTACATAAATGTGTATGTAATTAATGAAAGCAGGAAAACACTGTCTAAATATTATAGTAATTTTACTGCACAAAAATGATAAACAAATGACATTTTCTATTATTGGCATAATTCTTAAATTAAAAGTTGGTTCGTTAATTTACAGATAACATCATTTTACAGTTTTGTATACAATTTAAAAAATGAAATCTATCGTAAAAATGTAGTTATTTTTTCATAAAAGTTGGATTTTTTTTACAGTGTATTGTGGAACTGTATACATACACATGTTTATGTTCTAAAGTGGTTGTGTGTGCTGTTATATTCTTACTCTGCCACTTAGGCCCGCGTTAAAGAGAAAATGGGGGCTTTTCCATTCCGCTTATTTAGCTTCCTCTTGTCCTCACTCCTCCATCCTCCAGCCCTGGAACGTGGAAGTCTTGGTGGAGATTAGGAGGCAGGTATTCTTTTTTTTTTTTTTATTCTGAGAGGACAGCATGAGAGTGAAAGAGGGAACGAGACAGGGATGGTATGCAGAAAGGGCCGCTGGTTGGATTTAAACCTGTGAGGACTCAGCCTACTACACAACCACTGAACTATCCTGGCCCCACCACAGGTATTCTATGCTGATTTTCTTTTTTACCAGACATTGTGCTTAAATGAAAGGTGACTAACTGCTGGAGTTAACGTGCATTCCTGCATCTCTACGTTGAGTTTAGTCATTAACAGTTTAATACACGGGGCCTTTGCTGTAGCATTGAGTTGAGATCCTGCCTCACAGTAGCGTTGTGTGCTCTGCGGTTGTGCTGACTCGTGTTTTCACTCCAGCTCTGTCTGCCTCCACATGTTCCCCAGTGGGGAAGGGACAGTCTATTTCCCTCAAAACGACTTGAATGGGGAGGAACGTCGCTGGCGTTTACAGGACATCTGTCTGGTTTGCCTGGCAGTGAAGCTGGTCCTTTCCACTGCAGACGGCCATCACAAGCAGCCACCCTTTATCACAAAGAACAAGCCTGTTTGTTCAACGATCCACCAATGACACGTCACTTTCACACTGCAGAGCGCCTCCCTCTGAGCCGACGCAGTGTCGCTCTACTGGTTGTGGAGCTGACAGAAGATAGACTCATCATCAGACACTTATTCTGCCCGCCGCTCTGTCTGTTAGTCTGCTGGCTCGCCTCTCATTCTCTTTGCATGCCTGGCTTCCATCTCCTGCAGTAAATAAGCACCCAAACAACACCCCCTACACACACACACACACACACACACACACACACACACACACACACACACTGCTACCCCATTATGCCTGCCAGGAGGACTTTTCTTTTTTTCTGTTCTGTGATGTATGCCGTCACTCCACCCTATTATTACCTCTGACTGTAATAGGCACCTCTGTTCCCAATCAAGTTTTTACTTTCTGCCGGTGAAAGAAAACGGTTTCCGCAGCCGACATTTTATTCCTCACACACGCAGCCGTGTCTGTCGGTGTCATCTACTTTGGCTGCTGGCCTAGCTCGCCCAGATTGTTCACACAGCACTTTTACCACTCATAAAGGCCCGCAGCGCTGCCAGAATGCTGTCAGAGCGTTTAAACGGAGCCCCGCGTTGTTTATTGTCTGCTCCAGGATGGATGGTTGGTGGTCTGTCTGCACACAGACTCATGATCTTCACCAAAGTACAATGAGCACTTGTGCAAAGGCGGCAGCAGATTGATAAGAGATGGAGTTGGGGGAGGGGGGCCAACAAATGAAATCCAACTTGTATTGTTCTGTAATCTTGCTTCTATCGCGGCTCCCTGTATGAATGATGTCCCGAGCCCTGTTTTTTCACCAGAAGTCTCTGGTTTTCGCTCTTCCTCCGTCCCTCCGTGGCGCGAAGGTGTTAGATGTTGTTTACATAATCTTCCTATTTTCCTGCAGGCGTTGACGGAGCGATCGTGAGATGATGCTGTTTGACAATGTGCTCACGAACGGAGAGAAAAACAGAGGAGGCTGAGGTAATCACCGGGGACAGGGGAGGAAACGGGAGGCGAGTCACCCTGCAATTGTCTATCAGTTCTCTCCCTCTGTTATCTTTGTCACTTTGTGGCTCTCTCAGACACACTCAGCCACAGCGCTGCTGCCTACGCACAGAAACACTCCTTTTCCACTCACAGGAGACTGGAGTCCTCCTGGGGTTAGAGTCCAGACCTAGAGAGTCCATTTCAGACTACATACAGGTCACGCTAGCCTGGTTTCCACTGGGCCAAACCAGTGATGTTTGGATGGCAGACACATTTTGGTTGTGGATTATGTTTACTCATACGGACATATGGAAAAAAGGTCTGGGTGACGGACCAGGAGACTCCCGTTACTGTCCTGGTTGAACCCGAAATATAACCAAGTACGTTGCATTTGTCTTTTGTTACAGTCATCGTCACTTTGATCCAAATCTTTTGTTTATTTTAGTTTTCTCAACATTAGCATAACGAGCTCATGAATTTGATGAGATCTCTGATAAACATACAGGAGCATCAGTAGCACGCGTGTAGTGACATGTCACATCATCGCCGGGGCAACACACCTGCCGTGATATACAGCCGTGGCGATGAAATACAGTGTAGTTGAGGAGAGCAACACCAGGGACAGACTTCACTGTGAGGCGAGGTAGCAACCTGGGCTAACAGCTAGAGATTTATTATGATGTGAAGACATGAAACATATTGAATTATGTTGCTATTCATTCCCCAAAGCAACTCAGCTATATACTACTTACCCTGTACTTGTACTTCAGAGGAACACATTGTAGTACTGCATTTACCTGACAGAGAAATGTTAATGGTTACGTTGCCAATTCACATTTGATCATTCAAATATGTGATTATTATTCATGAAAGGAGCCAGCAACATATTTAAAGCTCTACCTTGAACCGATGTAGTACATTCAAATATCTATCGTGATGTTCACTTGACTGTGCCGCATGAATCATTTTAATATCAATAATAGTTTCACTTCACACATATGATGAAATCAGAAATTGAAGGTCCACCTTGAACATGTGTTGAGTACTTTTGAGTAGATTGTGATGAAAACGTATGAGCGCTGCGTTTCCCAGTTGGTGAACGAGTCTTTGGAGTATCGTTTCTATTTGTGGAGGCGTGAATGTTGTTGTAAACTGCTCTTTCACAGGTGAACTTAATCGTCATGTCATTCAACCTTTATATAATGAGTTAGATATTTAATTACACATAATTATTCTCATTATTCTCTAGTTGAATTTAATTAAGGAACTCTTTAAATAAAGAATTCATTATGTTTGATGTAATGAAAAATGTTTCCTAATTTTATGTTGTGGAATTGCAGACTTTGAATGTTAATGTACACACACACACACACATATATATATACACAAAATGTTAAATTCTAAGTTTGGACACATACATTTATACAATAAGCTACATATTTAATTACAGGTCATTATTGTTATTTTATTCTGTATTTAAAGAAAGCAGAACAATACTTTACAAAAATGAAAAATCAATGTCATTTTCTATCATTGGCATAATTCTTAAATATAAAAGTTTAGTTAATTTACAGATAATGTCCATCATTTTACAGAATTTTGTAAACAATTTAAAACATTTAATTATTATTATTATCATTATTATTATTATTTTTCATACTATTTGTATTTTTAAAACAATATCAATCACAGTAGAATAACTAAGTGGCACGTTTATTCACATTTCACGTCTTGCAGTGGGAAGTCTTGGACTTGGAAGAGTATCGATACTCAATGCACCTGAAGAAGAGGGTTGAATGGTGTCTTCTTGTACGTTAGGACACCGTTGATGGTAGAAGAGGAGGAGAGTGGAGGCTCTGCTGGTTCTTTATTTGTTTTTAATGAAACCCACAGAATGAGCAGGCTAGTATCAGTCAGGGTGAAGAGAAATGTTGCAGGGGCACCAAATGCATCTGTCCTGCAAAAATAACAGCATAAATTAGATTCTGTGTTTTCCAAGCATATTGTTTGGTGTGATTTTAGAGCCGTTTCTGCAGCGAGGGTAAGATAACCCTTAACTTGACATCTGTGAAATCAGATGTTGTCACGTTTTACAAATGTGCACAATAGAGGAGCAAGACGGTCGGAGCTACAACACATCCAAAGAGTCGGAGGGCAAAGCGAGAGAACCGGAGAGTGAGTTTTTAAATGGTGCACATCCATCTGTGTGCTCGCTGGAGACGAACACCATTCGGAGGCCAGTCGGAGCCGTGTTCCATTAAACCGCCCACTCCGGCTATGCACTGTATTGGCAGACGCAGAATGTAAGCTGTGATTAAGACGCTATTATTGGACAGGCGAAGAAAGTGACGGCGAGGGCAGAAAAACACATCGTAATCAATACTGTCATCATCAGCCGTTCTTCCTTCACTCTGGCTCTTTTCTCTGAGTGCTGCACAAACAGCTGCTGTCTTACAACTTCCTAGTAGTGACTCACATTGTCTTTTCTTTTCTTGTTATTACTCAGGCATATTTTTCCTCATTTGTTTTTTCAGAAGCACAAGAAGATTGACGTTAGAGCCCTACTGATGCCCTAAGAACAAGCCTATCTCTCTGTAATGTTCACTTCTACGTAGACGCGACTTCTTTTTCTCTGAATATTACCCACCTCTCTCGGCTTTATTTTTTTCTACAGTGGCCCTAATGGCATCGTAGTTTCAACACGAGAACAAAATATGTTGGTTTTCACCATCAGTAAGCTGTTGGATATATACGAAAAATCCAAAGCACATTTAGTCCTGAGAAGAGAAACGTGCAGGGCATGGGAAGGCCGTGGTGTCTCACCAATACACTGAGAGTGAGAGATAATCTTCCTCTTCCTGCTTTGGCAGAAAGTAGCCGGCGGCAGATAGAAAGCTGAATGGATTAGGGTTGAAAAAGTCAAGCTGCTCACTGTGGCTTCTTTCATTTGTGACTCACAAAATCTCTCCCAGCTTTGTCTCGGCTCACGCTCTCCAGTGTTTCTACATTTGTGTCTTTTGTTGCCTGTGTTTTGTTGGTTTGTTTTTATTTTTGAACAATGTGACTCTTACGAGGCGCTCGGTGACCTTGAACGCTGCTGAAGAAAACCAACTTTGCTTACTTCACAAATTCCCTCAGAAGTTGAATGAGCTTCTGAATGGGTTGTTTCTGCAGTGTGTCCAGAGGTCTCAGGTAAACCGCCGACACACAGAGCACGGCGTAAATTCAATAATGCAGCAAACAGCCCTGTTAAAGAGAGATAACACACACTCCTCCTCCTTCCTAGGCTTTTTAAGTTACTCTTCTCTCTCTCGTTTTTTTAACCTCCACATTCCTCGCCTCCTCCTCCTCTTCCACATTCCTCTCCTCCTCCTCCTCCTCTTCCACATTCCTCTCCTCCTCCTCCTGTTTCCCAGCATTCCCCCACTGAAGGTGAGCATGACGAGGCAGATTTGTCACACTGTCCCTCCCACAGCTGGCTGACATTCACTGTGTTTTCCTGCATGTAACACACACACACACACACATCTATCTGCTCATACGTCTGTTTGTTGACGATGTGCGTTTTAAAAAAAGCAGCCTACCCAGAATGCCTTGGGGTTAGGGTCACATGTTATCCCATCTGTAGCACGTGTGTTCGTAGTACACATCACATACGTACATTTGTACAGTGTTTATTGAAAGTGAAACTCAACGCCCTTTCAAACCTTTCTGGCTCACATTCCTCCTGTTCAGAGTACACAAACCTGACATTGGCTGTTGATGTTTACTTTTTCATTTGGGCTGGATATATTTGTTCTACCAGGCTCCATAGACAGTAGCAGAATTGTATATTATGTTCCGTGGCCGCTGTGTTTTTCCGCTGCGACCTGAACCCTGGGAAAAGGAAAGGCCAGATCGTGTGACAGGCAGAGCGCTGCCATACTGTATCTGACATTTCTACTGTCACATGCAACGTGTTGACCTTTGGAAAGTGTGGTCATGTTCTTCTGAGGAAACGCCACCTTATCTCTGTGAACTGTGCTCCAGTACACGGCCATCTTGGACAGAACAAAGTGCAGCAGTGTTCCTTCAATAATGTATCAGTGGTTTCTTGTGCGTTGCCTTATGACCGCGTTGTCATATTTTAACAGACCAAAGTCCTTCAGTGATGCCAAATACCTCTTTACCTTTACCTTTAGTTCTTGGAGCTGATAAACTAAATACAATAAAAAACTGTTGTATGTGTCATAAGGCAGAACATTAGTTTATACTTCCTTAACTGGTTTGTGGGCGACGGCCAAAATGCTGACCTCAAGGTTTCCAAACCTCACAAACCACTTGGTGACGTCATCATGACCATCAAACACATGGTTAATGATAAACACAAGGACACCAACACAGAGGTAGAACGGTCGTTCAGAGTGATTAAACCTTGTGTCACTTTGTGTTGGCTCGTTACAATCACATTCTGCAACACATAAATTTGTACTTCAAGTTCTTAAACAGCATGAAAAAACAAACATGAATTGCACTTATCAATCTGGAGATCTTAAGCAAGAGCCTAAATGCATCATTAAATGCCACCTGAAGCCGTTTAATTTTTTCCACTTGACTGTAACGGCACCACACGTGGGAGTACAGTCGGCTCTAAAGAGCGCTGTTCGACATCGTCTACACACATATCTCACTTACTTGCGAGCATATTGCATTGTGCAACGCTGGTGATGCACGTCGTCAATCAACGTTGCTTTCTGAGCAGATTTCATCATCAGCAGATGGATTCATTAGCAGTTTAGCTTTTGAAAACCAGATCACGTATCTGCTCCGACCTGCACCAGAGTCAGCTGGCGGTCTGGATTCGGTTGTTGGTTTGCACCAGGGTTTGATTGACAGATTTCAGACCCGCCCAACAGAACTGTAACAGGGTGAAAATAACCAAACCAAACATGTTCGGGTGAAAGCACCACTATGGTCCGGGCAGCAGTTCTCTTAATCAGAGCCCCAAATGCCCCATTTGACATCGTTCTATATTCTATTTTGACAGTAGGAGCAAGCTAGCCGTAATCATCTTTTCTTCTGGTTTGAACTGATGTATTTGCTTGAACACGTCATTTTACTGTCTGAAGGCAGTACTAGTGTATGGATGTAGCTATAAAGCTCTTGTGTAATGATTGCTCATGCTGTTGTATGTCCTTGTACATGTTTAACTCCTGTAAGAACTCCTTCCCCTGAGAGAACTGTTCATTTATTCCAACCCTGGTGAGATTAAACTAACTCTTTTAAATCACCTGGGGATCGCCTCTCTGAACCTACCTTTTCCTCTCATGGTGCTAATTACTCCCCTGTAATGAAGTAATCAGCACTTGAAGTGATGTTGCTTGCTGAGCGCTTGTTTTGTGATTGCCTGTATCATACTATTCATCTTCAGGCTCACAGGTAGGTAGAAACAGGCTTAAGAAATGAACCGCTTCACTGGAGCAATCAGATAAGGGGCGGCGTGGCTTGAATACTGATGACTCACTGATGAAACACCTGAGAACAGTTGGCTGTGACTCTGCAGGATGAAGTGCTGACTTCAAACCTCCATGTTGCAGAATATCTTCCTGAAAATAGAGAATGAATGATCTTTGTAGAATCAATGAACACTTGACTTGATGTTGGTGTGAGGAGAAACTGAGGAACACTACTGTGAATCTTCAGGCTTCAGGAGAAAAAAATACATTTAGCTTTGATGCCATTTTTGACTAACTGATCACTTTAGTTAGTTCCCTGTTTTTCTGTCCGTCAAAATGGCATCAAACGTAAGTCCATTTGAATGATTGTTAATCGCTGTGGAAATGTTGTATCTCCATAAATCTCTAAAGTAACTCCATTGGACCCTCACACTGGTGGGAAAACTTCACATCTCCAGCCGCCTCCTTCTTCAATGAAATGTGGCCAACAACAGAGCTGAAGGCAAACAGGGAGGAGGTGATTTCGTCAGACTTTCTCCGAGGTACTCGGTGTGGGAGGATCCCCTCATCTCCCCGCCGATGGCTGGACCTCGCCGGCTCTCAGTCAGCTTGGAAAGGTCCGGTGTCAAGGTGGCCCATGGCTCCGACTCTGAGCTTTACAGCAGCCCTCACCTGGACCTTACTGCTGCCCGGGATCGTGGACTTAGTTCAGGGAGAGAGGAACTGCTCTGATGGTTACATTGTGATTATAGCTGGAAGTGTTAGCTAAGGAGACAAGCATTGCCAGCTAGTAACGCGACCTCAGTGGCTGAGAGGCCGTTCTAATAGACAAAAGACGTAGCTTGATGAACTTCATTTGAGCTTTATTTTGTTAAGACATTAATGATATGATGACACATTCAATCATCTGGTCATATACCAATACACTTTCCCACTTAGATGCAGTGTCAAAAAAACATTTGTTTTTATTTTGTGAAAAGGAAAAATAAAAATAGAAGGCTTATGGGAGACACCAACAATATCAATTATTCATGTGGCTGTAGCTCCATGGACAAAGAAGAATCCTAAAATGGAGAGAAGTCTTTGATGAATTGAAGTAAAGGAAAACCCAAACTACATCAAAACATCAGTTTAGAAACTCTGGTGACCTTGTTTGCTTGGAGTCAACGAAAATCCACTTTTGGGAGATTTTACGTCCATTTAAACTTAGGTATGTTATGACTTTGATTAAGTTTGGAGGCATTTTATAGACTACCTTGGGCATTTTCTCTCCTGGTGTGTGTGTGTGTGTGTGTGTGTGTGTGTGTGTGTGTGTGTGTGTGTGTGTGTGTGTGTGTGTGTGTGTGTGTGAAATGTGCATGGCCACTGGACCTGTGATGTCACATGTGGGCACTCTAGTACATGGATAGTAATTAAAGATACTTGATCTGATCTGCATCCCTTTCCACGCTGTATTCCGGCCTAAATAACTGGGTGTTGCCTGATTACCCCCTGGGAGTAAAGTTTTACCTTGTGTTATGTTTAGTCTCATTGCGAGGTTGAGTGGGAGATAAGTGGTGGAAGTGCAAAATAGATGCTTTATGTAAACTCCCCGACATTAACTGGTGTTAAGTCCCTCCATCTGGTGTCCCCGTGGGCCCTTATTCCGAAGAGACGTGTACAGTAGCCATCGCCAGGAGACAAAGGTTTGTCCCTGTTCTATTTCACTATGAATGACATGATGTTTGTCAATTTAAAAAATAATTTCAAAGTCTCAGTATGTCATAGGTGTGTTGTATCATCTAGTTTAGTATGAAACTGCTCAGTGAACTAAATCTCTGGTCTCACACAATATACGTCACCAACACAGCCGTTAGCTTGCCTTGCTAGCTAGGTAGCTGACTTTGCTACGTTCCATCACTAATGTAATGTTAGCTTAGTTGATGTGTTTTATCCAGCAACTCTTTTTATCAACAGGAAGAGAAAGAAGGAGAGAGACCTGTTGTTATAGTAACGTTACATCCTGGTACCGAACACACAGAGGCTGTATCCGAAACCGCATACTATACTGCTAGTACGTACTGATTTGGCCAAAATGTAGTATGCAGTATGCAGTATGCAAACAAAAGCAAAATCTGCAGTATGCGAAAAGTTCCCGGATGTCGTACTGATTCGGAGAATATTTCCAGTATGCATCCGACCAGTCTACTCTGCCTACTGTTTCCCACAATGCAATGCGCTGGAGCCTGGATAAATCGAGTAATGACGGAGCAAGAGAGCGTTTCCAGGGAAATACAAACGCCGGAGCTGGGACGAAAAAAAAAACAAAAAACGCCGGAGCAGTTTATATTTGTTTACATAAGTACAGTGCAGGGCCGGAGTGGGACTCATTTTCAGCCCTGGAGTTTCATACCTCAGACCGGCCCACTTTAGATCACGACCTATTATATTAAAATAATGTAATTATAACTTTACATGTTAAGCATACAATAGCGCACTGTTCTCTAAAGCCTTGTAATTCCGTGTATTTTCACACAGCCTTGTGGGCACAAGTGCCCATAGTTCGGCCGTGTTCAGCTGTCTGTTTCCCGGCTGGTTTGCGTGCGGCGCGTCTTGGCGTTTCGCGTTCGACGGAGAGTCCGCCTGTGTGGACTCTTGTGGACCTGGGCGGGCCGGTGTTTGACCGATGTCCGCGGGCTTTTCAGCCAGCTCTGAGGGCGATAGTCCCGACAGTTCGGCTGGGTTCTTGTGTCTATTTACCTGCGGGAATCCCCGCAACGCATACACGTGATACCCACTCCACTCAGTGCCATGACTGAACACCGGCACAAAAATAAATAAAAATAACAATTGAACACCGGCCCTCGCGGCCCAAAAGTCAGACCGGCCCACCGGGAATTGTCCCGGTCCTCCCGATTAGCCACTCCGGGCCTGGTACAGTGCATAGGCTACTTGATTATTGTGACGAAAGCTATATAGGTACAATAGAAATCCAGGCTGTTGTACATATGAAATTAAAAAAAGTACTCTCTTTTATTAATATTTGATGATTTCTGTACATGCAGAGCTCCCGAGACAGCGCTATATACTGTATACTGTCCACTACAAACAGCGGTTAAGATAACTGGCTTGCTGTCTCCCTCGGGACGACGACGCATGTTGGCCGGCGGAACACCTCTGGAGACGGGCTGCTGCCTCTGAGACGACCCGCTCCTTCCGGAGCTTCACTTCTCCGAAAACATCGAGGCAAATTACTAAACAGCCGTCATTTGGGTAAACTAACCGCACATTGGGGATCTAAACGGTTACTTTCTCGCATGAAAAAATATTAAAATGTAATAAAGTGACATAATAACAGCGCTACAGCGGGAAATAAAACAGCTTTTCGCCTGTTTTACAACTACCGCTGCCGGTCGCCACGAAATGCATTCTGGGAAACTTGCATACTGCATACTGCATACTGCGGTGTGAACGGCGTCGGTCTGCTGAAGTAGCATACTGAATCCCACATTCAGTACGCAGTATACAGTATATACTAACGCAGTATGTAGTAGGCAGTACGGTAGTATGCGGTTTCGGATACAGCCAGAGAGACCTGTTGTTATAGTAACGTTACATCCTGGTACCCAACACACAGAGAGACCTGTTGTTATAGTAACGTTACATCCTGGTACCCAACACACAGAGAGACCTGTTGTTATAGTAACGTTACATCCTGGTACCGAACACACAGAGAGACCTGTTGTTATAGTAACGTTACATCCTGGTACCGAACACACAGAGAGACCTGTTGTTATAGTAACGTTACATCCTGGTACCCAACACACAGAGAGACCTGTTGTTATAGTAACGTTACATCCTGGTACCGAACACACAGAGAGACCTGTTGTTATAGTAACGTTACATCCTGGTACCCAACACACAGAGAGACCTGTTGTTATAGTTACGTTACATCCTGGTACCCAACACACAGAGAGACCTGTTGTTATAGTAACGTTACATCCTGGTACCCAACACACAGAGAGACCTGTTGTTATAGTAACGTTACATCCTGGTACCCAACACACAGAGAGACCTGTTGTTATAGTAACGTTACATCCTGGTACCCAACACACAGAGAGACCTGTTGTTATAGTAATGTTACATCCTGGTACCCAACACACAGAGAGACCTGTTGTTATAGTAACGTTACATCCTGGTACCCAACACACAGAGATGCCACCTACCTCCATGTTGGGTGTGTCCTCTTTATAATTCTGTATTTTTTTTCTGACACTTGAACAGCTTTATGACAAAATAAGACTTTTTTGACGTATAAAATCTTTTTAAATTCATAAACATCATATTTCAAACAGGATCACAAAAGGATTTGTCTCTTGCCATTGACTAGTGAATATATATTTTCCAAAATAAGGTCCCATTGCTCCAATGGGACCTTATTTCGGAAGGGTGAAA
>NC_139926.1:2756711-2913540 GCF_963514095.1 Eutrigla gurnardus
TTCACTGGAAGTTTCTTATTCCTTTCTCATCCTTCTTTCTCCTTTTTCTATCCAAAGTGGTGGGAAACTTTTCCTTTTGCAGCCAGTTCACAAACACACACACACACACACACACACATAGACACTGCAAGACCCAAAGCGCTTTCATTAAGTGACGTGTTTTCAAAACGTAGCATTGGTTTTATTGCCTAAACCTAACTGTGCGTATTTCTTTTAAGCCCAGCCATCATGTTTGTCCTAAAACTTACAAAGAGGTTTTGTTTCCAAACCAAACTTTTGTTTTGTTTTGTTTCGTCAAATGTGGTGGACAAGTGGTAATTCCAATTCAAATACATTACTTGAAAAGTCCGCTTGTACAACACAAAACAAGTGGAACATTCTGATTTCATGTAGTAAACCAACTGGATACTAGGAATCATTTATACATTTCTCCAGTCGTTTTTCAGCCACTTCTAAAAGAGTCAACTTTCCCTGTTGCATTTCTTTCTAGGGAGAAAAAAAAAGAATAGGTGTGGTCCCAGTTTTTTTTCTTCCTCCAAAATAAGACAGACACAGTCTCTATTTATAGTGCCTATTTTGGAACAAGGAGGAAGTAAGGTTTCGGTTAGTTAGGTCAGTGTGTGGGCTAAAGGTTTTGTTTGCACACTGAGCTGTCGCTGGAGCAGCAGTATACCAGTCAACAGCAACTGTCCTCCATCCATAGAAAGAAAAAAGAACTGAGAGGAACTGAGCTGTGCTGATACAGTCTAACACTTTAACAACAAGTTTATTTGTCTGCAAAAGATGTGCAACACACTCCGCTCCATACAGATAATCCCCCTGAAAGGCCAAGCGCTGGTTTATTTCAAGAGGGGAAAAGGGCAGATTGTTTAAAATATCATTTAGTCTGCAATGCAAAGGTCCCGTCCAACATGGTGAACTCACTATATAATCCAGTGTGTGTAGTAGTGAGTCAGTTCAGACACAGCATACATGAAGGGAGGGTCCGCAGTCTTTCTCACTTAAATTTAGCTGATTCTCAATCAGCTAAATCTGTGACTGTCTGGACAGGAAACATGTGGGTCAGCCCAAAGTAACGTGTCAATCGCTTGATGTTTCCTTCTACATATTTCTATGCACATTGTCAAGTTTTCCTGAGAAAACCGATATCTATCTATCTATCTATCTATCTATCTATCTATCTATCTATCTATCTATCTATCTATCTATCTATACAAACAGATTAGTTCTTAAGTGTATAAAATACACTTGTGTCATATTTTCTCGTACTCCTACTGAATATAGGATTCAGGTCTGCTGTTGTCAGACTTCCTCACGAATGGATGTACATCATTACTTTGAAGCCATTGAGAGTTTGAAACCCTGAAGAGGGTAAATGACACTTCATAATTATATTGACATCAGCTTCTCTGACACTGCAGTTTGAATTATGGGCTAGCCTAACTATGTCACCATTAATTTAAATTGGCTATTGTATAACACTAGAATACCAATATGAACTGCAAAGCGGCTTAACTCATTTGACCCCTCCCATCGCAGTCGTCGGGGCCTTCATGTGGGCGAGACGTGTTTCGTACGGAAGCGTTCATCTTTATTTCCGTAACAGTGCGACCCGCGGGTGACTCGACATTAAAAGCACTCATTATTTTTCCCTGTTTCTTGGCTTTAGCTGGTCTTTTAATTCTGCTGCTGACGCTGTTAAAAATGATAGACTTTCCTTTATGGATCTCTGAAAGCAAGATTTCAATGTAGGACATATGCTGTCATCAGGACTTTGCTTTAGATTCTCATGTGCACATTTCTAGGTAGGTGGCATCCATCATGTTCACGCTGATCATTACACAGGTATCTGACGCACTCATGAAAATAAGGACAATAAAAATGCAACATGTTCACGACGCCCAACATGTTCAGGACGGAGCGTTGGTGAACGTTTGTGTGTGTTTGAGGACGAGGTGGACGATGATAATCCGGGCCCTTTCCTGCGACATGGCTGCTGTCTGCTGTGGTTTGGGAAGACGGGAGGAACACAAGGGGAGTCATTGGCCTCCACCTTCACACAAAGGTTAAACATAATGATCAAAAACAATATCCAACCCACTGTAACTGTTGGGTGCATGCCTTTCACCACGAGGTTAGAAATAAGGAGACAAACAGACAGCGGAGGTGAAAAGACTGATAATTAGAGAAGAAGAAGAAAAGACGGAGCAGACAGACAGGGTGGGAAACAGAGAGAGGAGATAGACTGAAGGGGGATCGACTCGAGGGAAAAAGAGGGAGGAGAGACAGACAGAGACAGGGTGGAGGGGTGGGGGGGCAGAGAAGGATAGATGAGAAGATGAAAGATTAAGTAGCATGGAAGAATGTTAAGTGTAGCTTAAGCGTGTGTACAGAACTGGGGATTTATGGGCAGCGCACGCTCAGGGCAAAATAGTTTCAGAATTATTAAACGACTTCAATTAAAGTAATATAAGGGGAGAGTGGCTGCGTGGGTGGGGGGGGGGGGGGGGGGTCCTTACACACCCCCATCAACTTTGATTTATGAATACCTCTTTTCTTCGTCTCTTCTTCCTGCAGTGCGTTCGTCATGCTCACTCTCTGCTGGCAGCAGTGTACACGCTCATTCACTTCTGTTTGACTAACTCAGTATGAAGGAATATATGGTATTTTCTGCGTATTATAATAGAGAAGCTCAATATGCATGCAGTTAAATACAATTTTGTGAGAGGAATTATGTGCACATGCACAATTCACTTATTACTATTCTTTAATTCAAATGTGTACATTCAAATTAAGAGAAAATAACAACAAACAATATTGCAAAAAAGGATATCGGAAAATAAATAGCCAAGCATCCACTTCCTACGTACATATCGTGAGTAACTTTACAGCATTTAGGGGACGCAAATGAGTCAGTAATACAAGAGGACAGTCAGCCCTTGCATGCGGCTTTCACCGTTATTGTTTTCAATATCCAAACAACACCGGCCAGTGAGGAGAGGGAGGTCATCTTAGCAGCTTTCTGTGTGACCATGGCAACAACAGAAACCGGACACTTCCGGAGCTAAATTTACCTGCATCTGGGTTTATAATACTGTCATTTGTGAAACAAATGAAGTCATTGATGAGGAGGTACTGCTGACACCTGCAGGACCTTCTCAAAGGTGTAACTACTGGTTAACAAAGAACTAAACCCTCAAATGTATTGAATTCTTTCAATAGGACTAACTGGATTCCTCGCAACAAGTGAAGGGTAAAGAGTCTAGCCTGAACCTCCCTCCCTGCAGACTCCCCTCCCTGTTCTTCTTTTGCCAGCCAGACATCTGTATCACAATGTTGTAAAAGTGTCATGAAAGGCGATCCGTCCATGAATACTCCCTGCGGGAGTCTAAAGAGCTGTGTTTTTAGACCATGGGATTTGTACCATGTCACCATCTCTCCATCCGCCTGACACAGTCCATCCAAGTCCAGATGGCCGCCTCACTTTTCCCCTCCATGTAATTGCAAGTTAGACGTGAAGGAAGCTTGGATTTGTGTGTTTTCTCCAAGCCTCCACAACCACTGACCAGTGTTTTTTTTTTTTATGCATGCGTCTGTAATTTGTTTGCCTTTACCAGGGTTATACCGACAGGCGACACCGCCGTGTTTACAGTCCAGTGTGAGGTTATGTTCGAAGGCCTCCAGCCAGCTGAGCTGCATATTTGATTGAAATCACTGTGGACTTCCACATGAAACCTGACGCCTTTGGGAAGCATTGAGATGGGGCTGAGGGTGGACACCAGCTAATGACAGACAGCGATATCAAACAAATAATCAGGAGGAGGAAACATTGAAACATCAGGAAAATAAAAAAAAAACTCTGTTTTTCAAATAATTAAACACTGTCTTCCATGTTGTAATTGGGTCAGATACTTGCTGTGTCATCATAATATTAAAAGCATAATATGCAGTCAGTTAATAAAGAGAGGGGCCGGCGTTAGTGAGAACAAAGCCATGGATCAGAAGAATGGTGGCAGTTATGTATTAAATCACACAAAATCATCCACTTCCTCACAAACCTGGAGGGATGTGTAGGATTTTGGTGCTTCATCCTGCTCTGGCCTGTGTGCTCTCTGTCTGACTGAGTCTGTGTTTGACACGGGACTGAGAATGGGGCTGCACAACATGCTGGTTACACAACCTCACTGGGGTCCAGATGGACTTTGCTGCCACAGAAGAATCCAGAACACAGCAAAAGAAACAGGGAAGGGAAGATACAGTCAGAGGCTACCAGCACACACTCTACTGATTTATACATCTTGTAAAAATCAAACTCAAACAGTCTTTGCCAGCAAATTTCAATATGTCAAGAGATCGCATCGCAAGCTAGCAACAGTCTCCTCAAAACCATCCATCATAAACTTGATAAACAAGCACACTGCTTACACACTGCATAGATTTTGTTAGTGGCTGATGTAAACCTCACAGTCAGAGTCACATTCACCCCGGATCGTAACAAGCCATCCTTGAGATGGCAGTCGTAGCACCTCAGACAGGAAATGCACCCGACGAGGGCCAGCCAACGCCGGGGAGAGGGGTCGTATGGGGATCCTCTTGCACCAGTATGGGGATCCTCCTGCACCAGTATGGGGATCCTCCTGCACCAGTATGGGGATCCTCCTGCAGCAGGCGGTGGCCTCTGATCCCCTGAAAAATAAGTTTTAAGAATCTGATGAAGTTACAAAGATTTAGCAACAAGCTTGTTCATTGTAAAAACCCTCAGCCAGGTGTAGAGGGTGATGTGAACATATGGAGTCCTGACAGCAACCAAATGTAACACCAGCCATGAAAAAAGGTGAGAGGACAGACGGATAGAAGGACGGACGGACGGACTGCTGAACAACCATTTTTTCCCCTGTAGTTGGCAGATTCTTTGCCTCTTATTCAGATATTTAAATATTAACAGCTACAAAAATACTGACATTTCCATTTCTGTCAAGAATCAGTGTGTTCAGTTCAGTGTATTTGCATAATTTATGAATTGCTTTAATCCTAGATTCAGGCTCCTCTATATGTGGGCATATCTCACTCACACACACACACACACACACACACACACACACACACACACACACACACACACACACACACACACACACTGTACCAACTGGCTTGTGATGTACCCTGTTCCTCCCAGACTTCCTGTTAACCTGTTACTAGCCTGTGAAGACGCTGGCGAGGGCTGGCGTTGGAACAATGTGGCTGGTGGATCAAAGTTCTTGTGAGGAAATGCCACCGTGCTAATTGGTATCGTCAGCGCCTCGGTCCCAGCTGGGATCAAACAGGGCAGACGGGGGAGAGGCCTGACAACCAAGATAGAGTAGCTAAGTACAGGACCGGCGCGTGAAACATAATGATATGCCATTTAGAGATTCAATTTCTCCATATTGCCGTGGATAACAGCCATGAAAAAGTGGTATGGACTCATCTATTGCTGATAATTTCCGATTTATATCTGGTGGGATATTACTGCCACGGCTGATTACTGTGGAATGGAATGACTGACAAGAACACACTGAGAGCAAAGGATTTCTATAATTCGCACACAGACTTTAAGGCCAACCCGTATTGAATTGAATTGTTTTTTTTCTACAATATGCACTAAATGATCAATGCTTATTTTTTGAAGGGGGGGGTAGACTGCATGCATACCCCCATTCGATGGCTTAGACGTTTAAGTAACTGACCACGTAATTACTGTCCCTGGTTTAAGTCGCCTGGGGACTTTTCCTGCATTTCAACCCCCACTGCTCGTCCCTCATTTCCTCTCATCTGTCTCTGTCCTCAGGCAAAAATGCTTAATAAAAAGGAAAAAAAGCAGAAGAATATTATAGATTTATTATCTTATTAATATATAATACATTTAGATGTAGGCTCAATGGAAACCGAATCATATTATTTTCAACTCATTTGCAAAAGGCAGTAATGTCACATTTTTTAACACTTACATGCCTACAGTCTCATTTCTAGATGGACTTCCAACATTTTCTTAGTTTTTACTTTTACTTGCGAAATTCAATTCAATTTTATTTATAGTGTCATATCACAACCGAAGTGATCTCAGGACACTTAACACATTGAGCAGGACTAGAATACGCTCATGATTTTCAGAGTTAATACATTTTCAAAGTCCCAACATCACCAGCAGCAGAGTAACCGCGACAGTGGCGAGAAAAAAGTGCCTTAATAGGCTTTTAGGCAGAAATGTGGTGCAGACCAGGCCCTTGGGTTCCAACTGCATTTGGTGTTGGTAGTAGTATAGTAGTAGTAGTATTAGCAGTAGTGGTAGTATTAACAATAGTGGTAGTAACAAAACTAGAGTACAATTGTTCAACATTGGGTCTCCTGGTCTCCTCGTGTCCTGTGTGAAACCAACGTTGGGTCCCTGACCATTCATGCTTTGTAGGTGAGGAGAAGGATTTCTACTCTAATTCTGGATTTCATAGAGTACCCGTGCAGAGACCCTAACAGGGCTAATATGATTTATTTTCCTAGTTTTTGTCAGAGCGCGTGCGGTGGCATCCTGGATCGACTGGAGAGTGTCAGCAGACCTACTGGAGCAACCTGATAATAAGGAGTTATAATCTAATCCTGGAGGTCGTTTATTTGCAAAGCTGGGAAATCTCTTTGTGGTTTACATGCTGCAGAGTGGAGGTGTCTGTGGTGAATCGTCAATGCTGCAGCATGTATGCCAGCAGGTGAGCTCTCTGCAACGCTTCCAATGCAAATGTTTGACTTATTCCCTCCTCTGATCTTTCGTACCGGAGCATCCCTCCAGCATCCCCCCTGCTCCACCACTAGGGGCTCTCCCATCAGCCTGGAGTCCTAAACAAGACGTTCCCACTCAACATTGTGAATTACTTTTCAAAGAAAACACATTTTGTCGTTTGGCCTTGGCATTTCACAAATTGGTGTCCGCTGAAGTCCTGACAGGTGGTTGGGCTGGTAGGCAGGTCCAGATACACCGGACTTCCACCAGGACACTGGTGTGTGACTGCAGGAGGCTCTTAGTGTTGTGTGTCAAACAAGTTGTTGGTTGTCATGTTTAGACAAATCATCGTAGTTTGTTGTTTAAACCTAACTATCTCATGTATTTCAAACTGTGTTTCAAGCCCAGGAACAGAATTGCAGATTAGTTGTATTTGAAATGAATTGTCTAGGAGGACACAGGGTTGCTCCCATATGGCATTTATTAACTGCCAGATTGGGAGACAAAAATTCCCAAATCCATCCTTAATTTGGTTTCAAGAAGATGTTTTGATACCAGATTTGACAAAAACCAGGGGCATTGTCTATTGATTTTAAATGGCACCATCCCACTGCTGGCAGCACTGGATGAGGGAATTTCAACAGTAATATCCACTTGAAATGCAGCACATTCTTGCAGTGTATTGTTTGTTTTAGGAAACTGGCAGTGTCTCTTCTGGACAGAACTCGTTGAGGTCATTGTTCTACCAAGCTTTTATCGAATACTGTCTGACTGTAAAAGAGAAAATATATTAAAGAAATAGGATGCAACTTATATGAATTGTATATTAAATGCCTTTAACACCACCACTGCACAAGCAGTTGCCCTTCAGGGACATATGGAGACACTGATTGATTGTGATTTCAGTTGCTCTTCAGGCTTTCTTCAGCTGTTTGGTTCACAAATATTTCTCCATAACGGTGAGGCCGCACCCTGCATGTCTTGCTTACGTTGTTCCAGGTTTACATGTGACATTGAAACACGCAGTCGTATCCCTTTACGCATCCACACAAAGCTCTCCAAACAGCCTTAATCCTACCTCCACATGCCTTTGGCCCACTTGCGAACTCCTTTGAATGCCACAGTGTGCACACGTCTTTACATAAATCCATCATCCTGGTGAGAATGTACAATCTGTTTTATGAAGGCTCTCCAGAGGATATGACATCATCAGGTCCCTTTGTTTCAGTGTCCAAGTCCAAGTGAGAATTTATAAGTTTACATAAAAATCTCACATTTTTTAAACAGGCCTCTCCCACCAACTGTCACAGGGCAATATATAATCCTCACCTAAACATTTGAACTCGTACTTCAGAGGGAAGGAATGGCGCCAGAGTGGCCTGTTATGTTTTATTAGTGTGTCAAAACTTGTATTGATTGAGGCTATGATTGAAAGTACTGCATATAGCCTCAGAAAGTCGAAGACAAATTGAAGCAGACTGTGTGTGTGTGTGTGTGTGTGTGTGTGTGTGTGAGTGTGTGCGCGCGCGTGCACGCATTTGTGTAAAAGTATGAAGTGAATGAGAAAGTTGTTATGTGGCATTTCTGCTCGGTGTCCAAAAAGGTCAAAATTAAGAAAAAAACCAAGGATGCGGCAAAACAGATCCCAGTGAAAAATGGCTCCATAAGTCAAACCCACACTTCTTTATTAAGCCCACTGAGTGACAGTGTCACAATGCTGTCGCAAACCATGACATTTGTCTTCATACTTTACCAAGAACCGGTTGGTTGTAGAGACAAGGGGGGAAAGGAGGGTGGGGAGGGAGAGCAGAAGTTGATTGTTTACACAGACATTTGCAGCGTAATGAAGGCTTCTCATTTGTATTTTAAATGTTGTTAATACTTGCTGTCTTCTCCAGGGGCTCCTGAGCAGGTGCTTGACTGGATCATTGTTGGTGGTAATGTCCTGGCACAGGTGGAAGTGGACGGAGGCAGGAAAATAGAAACAGCTTCCATCACTGATTCCTCTGCTGCCACAGGGAAAGCCGTAGGCAGCTACAGGACGGTCCACAGTGGGATCTGAGCAGGCCAACATCCAGCTACGGATCAGAGTGGGAACAGTGTATGAAAAAACATCTTCTTTTAGTTTTGTCTTCAATATAGAAACATGGCAGAAGAGGTTATCATTACATCATTACATTACATTAACCTGCATGCTGATGATGTACTTGTGTAATCTAACTGTAAAGTAAGGAATCTCTGTCTGTTTGTGTGTGTGCTAATGATGCCCAAGGCAAGGCAGTTTTATTTGTATACCACCTTTAAACAACAGGCCAATTCAAAGTGCTTTACATTATACTTAATTAAACGCATTGGAGAAAAAACATTACAACAAGGAAATAAAAGTAAATTAATAAAAACAAAAATATAAATTTAAAAGAGCTGAGATTTGCAGCAGACATGCAGTTTCTTCCTGATATGTGGTGCATAAAAACTGAAGGCTGCCTCTCCATGTTGGGCTCTGACTCTGGGGACACAGAGCAGACCTGTCCCAGACCATCTGAGAGGTCTGGATGGTTCGTAGCTAAGATTAGAAATGTATTTTGGCCCTAAACCATTCAGTACTTTGTAAACCAGCAGTAGTATTTTCGAAATCAAATCAAAAGCAACAAGTTACAGTAATATATTACTTTAAGCAGTAAATATGTAATATAACTTAATACTAATATTTTCTTTAATGTTATTACATTTACTATGTCAAGTTTTACCACCTGGAATTCTTTCTTCAACACCGTTTCACATCTGCCAGTGCAGCACCAGAATTCAATACTATAAGTGGGACATTTAAATACAAACACCTCTGCATATGAATTCATGAATGGACTTCAGTGTCTCTCGGACAAGGCGATGCTTTAATGCGTACTGTCGTCTCAAAAGGATCTCGTCATGCACAACATCCTCAGCTGTCGGATCAAGCAGTGACATGCTCACCCATACAACGGGTGACAGGGTATACAGACAAAGATAGAACATGAAACATACACATTGATAAAGATGTGAGAAACAGCTGTTATAATTTGAATATGGTACAGGTTTTTGGTTGTTTTTGTTAGTGGGAGCGTTATATGCGCTTGTGTGCATTAATGTGTGTCATATATTCTACTGAATGTGAAGAGATGTGAACAGAGTTTTGTGCAGGTATGTTCAATGAGAAGGAGCAGAACGAGAAAGAAATACACAAATTACATTATTATTATTATAATTATTACAGCAAGGCAAAATACTAGGGCTGTCAAACTATTAAAATGTTTAATCAGCTTAATTCCCTTCACTTTAATTATCAGCTGGCTGACAACAAGACAGGAATTCAGCTAGTTGCAGCATTTATTATCGACAGATAAACTGCACACACTTCACTGCTATTCACAGCTGTAACGGCATCTCCCTCTCTCTGTCTCTCTCTGTCTCTCTCTCTCTCTACCGGACACTCGCTAAGGTATCTCAGTAGATTTATGAGGCTGCATGTTTATGGATTGTTCAAAAGCGTTAAAACGCCTCAAATAGAAAGATAAAAAAACGATGCCAGTCTATCGTACACTGAATATCTGGTAGAGTTCCAACTCATCAAACACCAATGTTTTGTCAGGAACTTCCAGCTTCCAGTCTGTCAAACTATGAAGCTCCACTGCAGTCGCAGTAACCGTGTGGTTAACGGTAAAATCAAACAAAAAACACACAAAACCACTTAGTTGGGTTAATTACATTAAGAATTACATTCTTTTAACGTAACTACGTGGACATGAAAGTTGGAAACACGTACACGGCACATTTTAAACAACACAAACAACACGTGGTGTACAGGAACAGCTGTTTCTACGTGAAATGTAATGTTGTTAACACAAACAAGCCTCTGTTTCACACAAACAGCGGTGTCCCACTCATAAAACCCGTGTTTTTTTAACCCCTTCTCTTCCAGGCCCACCCACCATGTGTGGGCTTGTTTTCCGACTACGTCACCACACCTCGGAGCATTTTCTCTGAGCCTTGTTAAGGACGTGGCTGAGTTTAATTGGAGTTGAAAGCCCAGAGCGTCTGGCTCCGTGGTGTGTTATGCTAGTAGCGGCTAACGTAGCCTGCAGCTGCTAGCCTGCAGCAGAGACGGTGAGCTAAGAGTCTGGCTCAGGTCTTTCTAACCGCGCTGGATGCTTTTTTTGGAGAAGCGACCATGTATACGGGACGCACCGCGGCACGGAGGTCTGCCGGCTCACAATCATCTGGTTTCAACGTCTGGTCTGCTTTCTCTGTGTCTGTATCTGGTAAAAAAAATATACTCATATAAACAATATCAATGATATATTATATTTTAATATGTCCTGCTGTTCTCCTGGAGATTCAATTCCCCTCCGACAGGATTCAAATTGTATATCCATCCGCTATATTTATTAGAAATAGCCTAGTGTCACTGCTGTTTGTGATTGTTTTTAAATAATGTATTTATGCCATGTATTCGTCGACTGTCGAGCACGACGAGCAGACAAATAGTGTTGATTGGCTCTACAGAAAACAGCAGCAATTAAAAGAATGTTGCTTTGCACTGCTCCTGCATCCAGTGTGAACCCGGTGTAATTCCACATCATTTTTGTTTCCGTATGGAGCAGAGCCCCCCCAGCACCTGGAAACACATCTGATGTGTTCTCCTTTAAACCAACATTTAGACCTTTGTGGTGCTCAGCACTAAAATCCACTCCAACCAAGATGGATGAGACATGAACGAATGTATTCTGGAAAATCACAAATTATTTCACATATAGAATCTGTCAAACTGCATTGTATTTGTATGAGTAGGCAACACTGAATGTCCAATGGCTGATTTCCTTTAAATGCTTTTTAATACTGCAAGAACGGCCCAAATGGTAACTTCTCTATTCTCCTTTCCTTCTTCTTGGTGTGCAATTATGTTTCCAACAAACTAAAATAGCAAACTAGTGTGAAATAGAGCTGCCTTCTTCTGAAAAGATGTCTCCTCCCTGACCTCATGACACACAACAATAATTAGAGCCAATTAAACCCTGTGAGTGGCACTTTAATTGCACCCAGCGCATTTGCCACACTCCTTTAGTCAGTTGAATGGAAAATATTGCTCTTGTCTACCAAGCCTACTGCAACTAATGCAGTTTTAATTAAAGTTTTTCTTTCCACAGAAGCCCTCTCTGCTTTGTCCTTGGAGGTAACAGGTTCGGGCGTGTACCGAAGGTATCACATTAAGCTGCCAAGGAACTAACAAATAACGCTGTGGTGGGCATGACTCAAAACACAGCTATTTCTGGTATCCACTTAACTGCAAATTCAAACAAGTGGCAAACCACAAAATATGTTGATCACTTAAGTGTTTACGCCGCCTGACACACCCAGAAGTAGCATGGTGTTAAAAAAAAAAGGTTTATTTAATGACAGTGAAATCAGAACTTGGCACTGTGACTTAGGAATGTGTTTCTTTATGCTCATAGCTGCTTCGTCATGGCGATCACATCTCTATGTGAACACAGGATGGGTTCATCATAAAACAGATGTCTTAAGCTTACTGTAAATCTCAGATTCTCCTGACATCAGGGTCTTCTGTGATTTATTGGCCCTTGGCAGCACCGTGAAGATTCATTTCACACGTGGGCTCTGTAGTGGCGTGACATATTGTAAAACCCTGATGAAAGACGTTAGTGTGTTTTCAGGTTGGGTACATTTGAACACATTTCAAATGAACGTTTTTGAAGGTGTGAACTGCAGAGGACGGACGGGCTGTTGCTCATTCACTTCCCAGCGTGTCCTTCAGTACGACTGCTGTGGGATAATGGGAGCTGAGCAAAAGTACAATAACTTAAAACAGTCATGGAAGTCATGTTAGTTTGAGTAATTTCATATTAATAATGTAAACTCATAGTCTCAGCCACCAGTACCAGAGCTGATGGTCACAACCACACAGGACAAACTTCACTACGAGATGAATTGGTCTCAGAGGAGCAAGGAATAATAGCTCAGGTTATATTAAGTAATTCAACCTTTATTTATGCAGGGACGGGTTTGCTGAGCGTGCATGCTCTTTTGCAGTGAGGCACTGTTTCACATTTGTATATATATATATATATATATATTCACACCTGGGAGCTATAGCTAAAGTTTTCAAGGCTTTGACCGAGAAAGGTATTTGAAGGTTGTTGAATTATACAAGGATTCAGTCTTTCCTCTATGGCCCTTCCAACCAATTAAAAACATATGAATGCAATCTGACTGCAAGTCATAACTGTGAATACAATTTAAGATAAGAGGACTGCCACCAGTTTGGGAGTACTTGCTTACCCTCAGCTAGCTTAGCCCTGGTCACTGCATGCAGCGCTGCAGAAGAAGACTGCTTATTGTTCTGATGGCCCGTCATTCTGAAAACAACCGTTGCTCCTAAAGTACACTCTTCCTCTTGTTATCATACAGAATGACATCGGACCTTCCGTATTATTGGTTGAGTTGGTTAGGTTTAGGCATGAAGACTGAGAATAGGATTCCGGTTAGGGTAGGTATATAAGGGTAAGCCAATCACAGACAGAGTAGTCTCCATGTTGAGAAGGTGCAGGTTTCTGCTAAATGTGCGTTTTATGGACTTTTGGAGGAAGAGGAGCTGAGGAACTAGTGGCTAAACTGCGCACTAAGCTGACCAATCAGAGTGGACTGGGCTTTTTGGGAGGGAGGGGCAGGAGGTTAACAGAGCCTTTCAGAGAGAGGCTGAGAAGAGCTGCCACAGTACAGCCTGATGGGAAAATAGATGAAAGTATGTGAACATGGTCTAGTAAGTATGAACCGGAAAAAGGAGCAAAGAAGGTCTTTCAGAGCCACTCCGCAGTACAACCCACTCACTGTTGCATCGCCTGATTCGGTGAGTCCTTCATCTCCATGAATCAAACAAGACATGAGCTAATCCAGGCATTCACCTTGCGTTGCACTCACATCGCATACTTTACTCTTTATTTTTCTTACTATTTTGCTGCTGCTGTTCATAAAGCATTTCAAAAGCCCTACCTCCGCCCCAGCACCTCCCTGTAAGCACTGAATCTGTTCTACAGATTTATTATTGTCACTCCACCCTTCCTGCTGTCCTGAACTCAGTGTTTCCTTGCAGGGAGCGACGAGCTCAGAGCTCAAATATCATTGCTGTACTTATTCTACAGCCTCATCATCATTTATTCCAGGTGAGCTGGCTGATTGAACTCCCTTTAGCCTGGAGTGTAACGTGAAGTGACTGAAGTTAAATAGTCAGTAAGTTTCATTCAGATAAGACAGAGGTTAAGATAAAACAGATGGTTTTCATCATGCAGTCTTGCATGCACACTAACTGAGCTCCAATAAACCAGCAGTAGGAGCTGCATCATCCACCATCAGGCATCTGATTTCTGATAAGAAATTCCAAAGACGGAAAGGGAGCCAAGAGAGATGTGTGAAGGAAATGAAAGCCAGGTAATCTGACCTGCATAGTCACAGCTAAAGTGAGGCAAGTTATGCTGATATGCTCTGATCTCATGTGACAGATATCATACCGCCCACTGAGTGCATGGAATCACAGTCTGATCAGAAAAGAAATCCAAGGCTGAATTTATTTCCCAGTATGGGAATTCAACTTTGCAAAATCTCAGCAGGGGTCACCATCACTCACCAAGGCCTTCAGCACAGGTTGCATAAGGTTTAAAAATACGGCAATTATTACTGCCAGGAGTTAAGAATTCTAGACCCAATTTACACCTGGGATTAGCATGCAATGGGATATTCTGGAGAAAGTGCTATGTCATGCAGGTCAGGGTCACATGGCATCCTAAAATGGATTGTTGTTGTTTAGGAGCCTTGACAAAAATTGCACTTGAATTAAAGGCATGCCCTTGCATGGAATTAATTCAAAACTTGTCAACAAGAGAGTAGTTTTACAACCTTGACATGCTTCTCGAAAACTGCGGCCTTTTGTCGCCTGCTGAGTAACGACACGACAACAGTTCGGGGTCAGTGCCTTGCTAAAGGGCACTTTGATGGCAGGTCTTTTATATAGTAGAGGAGAGTGTTCCCTATTTCTTCCTCTAACTGAAATATCTCTGAGCTTCTCTGGGGAGCCCCCCCTCCTATCCTTGTCCCAAACATTTAGCTGAAGTCATTGTCTGCACGCATCCTTGGCAGGCTGCCAGGGACTCTTTTTGTATTTTACAGTGGAGCCACGTATACACACCCCTGTGTGTAATGTGAATAATGAGATCATGTACTTGGGAGGAGAGGAACAAATAGGGAACCAGCAAAGATGCAAAACAGGATAAAATAAAGATGACCTCCTGATGGTTTAGAGGTTCCTCGCTACGTACACTCTGCTCTCGCAGTATGTATGCAGGGTGGATATATGTGTATATATTTCGGCACTGAACCAGGTACACTTGATGCACTCTCTGAGCCATTCTCCTGAGGCCTGACCATGAGGGTGGGTGTTTGTGGTCGGTTGTTGTTCTGTCTGTGATTTTTCCACGGTGCCTTCAGAACATCCCTTGGACTGAAGGAATGGCGGCTGGCCTGACTGACAGGCCCACGCCGCCTCATTACCATTCGACACGGAGATGAGAAGGGATACGAAACAAGATAAAGAAAGGCTTCATCAGCAGTAATTAATCCAACCGCACAAACACAACCACACTCCTACATGAAGACCAGCCCTGCTGGAACTCTTTTATCTGTGCCCTTTTATGTTCAGTCTTAATTGGTCAGCACAATTGGTAATGCAAGCCACCCCTTGGCCACATGCGAAGGCTGCATCTCTCTTTGTTTCGGTGCCAGCGTGGCTGCAGGGATCGCTGTCCCCATAATCAACAGGCCATGCTTTGAGGTTTCACATAATAGAGTAGGTTCTCTCGATAAGCAGCAATCAGTGGTCTCGGGTATGTTCGTTTTTTGCGAAGGCTGGACAAAAGATAATACTCCTTCCCGTACAGTGTCGCCCGTGGGGCTGATTGGGAGAATTCACCCATGAATTTGATATTCTTCATTTAATCGTGCAGGTCTTCCGAGACACGGAGGTCAAACAGACTCAGATGCTCCAACACGACAGTGTCGGACAGCAGAATCCGTCCTCAAACACCACATACCGCCAGGAACAATGCACTGATCCCACAGTATCACTGGAGCGCCGCCGCCAACCACATGCTTTCTGCTGAGTAAACAGCAGTGGTTTTCAAGCAGCCACAGCAGCAAGGCGATCCGCACGGCGCCCCGCCATTTTGTTTGTGCTCTAAGCTTGTACTATTACCAGGGAGCAGAGTGGCAATCAGGCAAACAAGCACAGCTCAGCAGCTCAGCTTCCACTGATAAGTCCAGGATAAGGGATTGAGAATGAAGGGTATCTGATTTCCCTGTTTGGCCCACCCGGATAAACACTCCCAACAAGCAGGAGTTGGAGCCCCAGAGGCCTTCACAGGGGCTTTCCTCATCTTACAACAAGCCTTGTTAATGTGTTTTCTTTTTCCTTTTCCTAATTCAGTGTGTTTTAAATTATCCTGCAGATGATTTGAACCGGGCAACCTCGTCATCTTCGTCATCCCCATAGCCCCATCTCTCAAAACAAACATCTGATTGTTGTTAGCTGCAGGGGGAAGCTTAAAACATCTCATATTCTGCCCAGTTGTTGTGTTTACATGGGAAAGTGAATTTTGTTTCTCCACTGTGTACTTGAGGGAATGCCACCCAAAGCCAACACATGCTGATATCCCTGGTTACAGAAGGAGAAGACAAATACACAGAGGGAAATCTGTTTGGAGTGATGGAGTAAAGATAACAAGGAAGGAGGAAAATACATTATTGGGCTGACTGGAGCACACATAAACAGTTTGATAATGATTCAGATGGCTTGTTTAATAATCACACACTGAGGCAAGAGTAAAAAGCCAGAGAAATGTTAGGAACTAGATCAAATTGTCCTTGACGGCCACTCAAGCTGCAAGAGCTGCAGATGCTTCTAGGCAGACATGTAGGAACATAAACACACAAATGCTCGGTGTTGCTGCACTTTCCCTCTGTTCAAATCATCTCTGAGTCCATTTGACTAACAGCCTTTCTCACCCCCACTTTCTTTTTATACCTTGATTCTTCAACTCTGACGCCCACATTCACCCAATTTGCATTTTTTGAACTTACAATAACCATACTTCGTCTCCATGCCATGCAGGTAAAAGTGTTTTTTCTCACCTATACCCACTCCTATTTTTTATTTAGCAACCTCTCACCTTTTCTTTCAACATACACATTTAATGAGCTCAGAATTACGAGGTTCTATTTATGATCTCTGAAATGTTTTTTCTTCCTTAACCCTTTGAACTGGAATGATGAATGATGAAATTTCTATTAAGAAATGTCTATCTATCTATCTATCTATCTATCTATCTATCTATCTATCTATCTATCTATCTATCTATCTATCTATCTATCTATCTATCTATCTAGATAGATGACTGACAGATCACCATTTTGAACATAACATTAGAATTAAAACAATGATTGAGCCTACCAAACTTGTTCAAATAAGGGTGCTAATTCTACATTTTATAAAGGCCTCATGACAACAAAAAAAAAACACACACACACACTAGTCTACATTAGAGAAAATAGGAAAGTGAAGGTGACCTTCCAATATCAGACGAGGACTGGTTGGCTGTTTGTATATTTCAGCAGGAATGCACCAACTCTGCTGAAGTCTGTATATAATAAGTGAACATAGTCAAGCCCCGTTCAGATACGTCGCTACTCGCCCCTCGCTTTCTCACTGAATTCTACTCGCTGGCAAAATAAATCACTGCCGCCGGCTGGTAATGGCCAGGCTAGTTCAAGCGGCAACTCTCTATTGAACTCTCTGTTGACGTCAACTGTCAATCATCTCTATTCTACATTCCGATTGGTACTCGCTTACTCCCAAAAAGTTACAATTATTTTCTCTCCATACCCGCTCACATCGCATCGCCTGTCCTGGCCACATTCCGCTAGAACACATTCACATTCATTGACAGTTGTTGCTCACATTTTTATTGCTATACTATGCAACGTCTATCTCTTCCAAAATCTGCAAACTTACTTCATTATGAAAATGAGGGACAGAGGGAATACAAATCCACTGTGATGATGTACATATTTGTAATTCAAAATACTGTCCCAAAATAAAGAATTAAAAAAAAATGCACACCTTTTTTTCAAATCTGAAAACACAGATGTCATACACTCATTACTTTCCGTCACATTTAAATATCAGGAAATATGAAGAGAAATCATACGAAAAACTATGTTGACGTTTCATTTTTTAATGAGTAACCCAATGATGTGTGTGTATATCCATGGTTACAGTGCAAACAGTGATGAGTAATAGCTAATGTAACATGAGTGCGTGTAGTGTAGATACAATGCAACAACAAGGCTCAAGTGTAACCGAAGGCTGAGTGACTCATAGCCTGCAACATTGTACTTCATCATTTTCAGCATATGGACACACTAGTCAGTACTGATAATGAAGAACAATAAGATTAAACATATTCATTAAAAACATTTGTTTGGTTCTTCTTCTCTGGTCCAGACAGCAGCATAATATATACTTTTTTTTTATTTAAATTTTTTGGATGGATAAGTGGTGCAAATTTGTAACATCGATTCCAAGAAATCGAAGTAGTCACCGTGAAACACCCAGTGGATGCTCTAATGTGGCAAATATGCAAAATTAGCATCATTTGTGCTGCCCGGATTAAATTTGCGTCTTTGCATTGACTTTGTATGAAATCACGCTGCGCAAAACATTTGCGTCACCTTTGCTTTGAACGCAGCATAAGCTGGCTAACGTAAACCATTATTCCTGCTAAACATGCATGTTCCTATTATCATATGTTTTGCTGTTGATGTTAGCATTTAGCGAGTAGCCTATCAGAGTCCTTAGCACAGCTGTAGATGCCTCACAGATAATCTTTCATTTCTGTCCCCTGCTCTTCACATATTTCATCATTCTGTCCTCCCATCCCCCCCAACAGTCTTGCTGGCCTTGTGTCCTCCCCTTCAGCCTTCTCTACTCTTCACTTTCTCCTGAAAGGTTGCCTCCTGGACACCGTGCCGGTACAGTTTGAGATACAGTAGATCAAGCAGAATACTAATGTCTATTGATCTGCTGGAGACATTTCAATCACAGGGACAGCATCCTCCAAGCCTCCAAACTTATTACGATCAATGCGCAATAACCATAAAAGCTATCGAGCTTAGGCTGGTGGGGAGAGGGATTAACAATCATGTACATTTAAATCAAAGGTTACCACTCAGCAGTGCTATTCGTTGATGTGGCGGTCCAAGCGCCCTCATTTGGCTCCGTTCAAGCATACTGTGTTCGTCAGAGGGAGACAAAGGCAGGGAAAGTTCTTTCTCGCTACCTCCGAGAGGAGAGCAGGAGTTAATTAAAATGTGAGACACCTCACTGAATATCTTTAGCACTGTTTCCATGCAGGCTTCCCAATGCCAGGAGTACAAGAAAGGATAGGTGGGGGTGGGGGTTGAGTAGGTGAGACACAGAGAAACGAGTCGGAAGGCAGCAAACACAGCACTATTCCACCAGCACGCGATCTGACTAGACAGGCTGGAGCTGCAAATTGCTTTTAGCAGTAAATTTCTCACCTTAATTAAAGGGGGGGGGGGGGGGGGGAGATCCAGCTACAGGCTACATCACATTCAGCATCTGCTTTCCATGATAAACGTGGGACAGTGGTGTTTTCTGCCTCCAACCTCCTGTTGATAAACTGTTGAGTGGTGTTGAGTCGGGTCAAACACTGATGCTTAACCTGTGGAGGTGAAACCTCAGTGGGCTGGATGGCAATTAAATGTGCTTCTGCTGGCTTGTCCTGAGGATCCTGCTCTCTCTCTCTCTCCCCCCCCCCCCCCTTTGTTTAATCAAACCTACAGCTGCATTACAGCCGCTGCAGCCTTTGGTGGCCTCGTTAATTAAACCAACAAATCATCCATCTGGAGGGGCCTTTTGTCCACACTGATCTCTGCTGGAAAATGTTTTCAAATGATTGCTTATAATGAATGCAGCAGGAGGTGTTTCTGTTCGAGATAGCGCTTTATCTGATCATCTTTCACAATTATAGATTTAATGCATAAACATGTCATCCTGCAGCCTTTATGTAGAGTTTGGTGTTGCGTGTGTTGCCAAAGGCATCTGTATATTTCAGGCTGTTGACGCCTTTGCGATATGTTATCTTGCAATGCTCTTAGAGAAGTAGCCATGAGATTAGGGCGCCGGTGTGAAGCAATATGTGCACTCGCCTATATGTTTTCCATGGGCGGATCATAGCAAAAATGATCTTTTGGCTTCAAACCAACAACATTACTACCGTTTGTCTGTTTCTGTAGAACATGTTCATAGAAATACAAAAAGGCTTTTACTCTGAAGAATTTGCAGTGTTGTGGAACATTCAGGGACTACTGTGCACTGTTAATTGTGGATTGTAATTATTAACGAATGAGCACCAGCTTCTCAGTTCAGCGACATCATGCTGTCAAGTGTTTCCCTATGCTCCATTTTCCTTCCCCCTCCTGCTTGTGGTCCGATGGGCGTGGCTTCCCCTCTCTCGGTCGGAGTTCTGTCGATACACACCTGCAACTCATCACTTCATCTCAGCCAGCATTTACACTGCTGCTCCTGTGCTCTCTGCTAACCTATGATTATTTTTACTTTTGGATATTTTGATACATTTGATGAACCCGTTAACTTGTCTGATTACTAATCCTCACCTGTCAACCAACCACCAAACAGCTCACCAGCCTGCTCACCCGCTCGTCTCCGAGCATCAGCCTCAGTCACCTTCCTGGAATCCCGTTCATCCCTGTGTTACGCCACAATAAATCACTGCCTAAATTCTAACAAAAAGTGGAAATGGGTATAACAGTCCTGTTTTTGATTTGTTTTATTATTATACTGTATGTGTGCTTCAGTAAACTAAAATAATAAGTATGAACACTTTTACGTTTTCATTTTTTTTTGTAGAATTCAATGAAAATTGTTCAAAGATTATCCAAAAATCTGAAAACTTTGTCTAGAAAACAATATACAAATTAAATGTGTATAACTGGTACAGCTGTCCTCTGAAAGTATGGTAATAATAAAATAATGAATATAATTTGGATCAGGTCCACCACCGGTGCACAGGGTGCACACCAAACCTGCAAGGCCGTTCAGCAGAAACATACAGCCTGGCTCAGCTTAGGCAAATGGAATAATTACAAGGGCACATTCCTGGTAGATGACTTAATGACATGAACGCATGTTTCCACCATTTCCCTGCTGACCCTGTGGGGTCCTCCAGATCTGAAACTGCTCACACCCTACTAAACCATTGTTCTATCACCTTGCTACTTTGGCTATAATTGATTTTGAACTGATAACATGTTCCAGAAGTTTGTTGGAAAAATGACTCATTATTTCTGTACTTCTTCAAAATCTACAACCTTTTTTCACACGGCACCATTTTACTGGAATATGACGGCAATTGACCCGTTGCTAAGACCCACCCCTCGAATGGAGACCGACCAATCATAGCGTCGGACGCACATGCAGTCATTTAAGTTTTCTTCACACATTTTCAGGCTGGTTTTGTGGATTTGGAGCTAGTCCTGGTTAAACGTGGTGTAATAATGATACACATTTCTAAAATGTTACTTTTCTCCCTAAAAACCTGTGGAGCTAACATTAGTAGGGTATGTATGCACATCATTAGCAAGTGTTAGCACTTCTATGCTGGTTACTGAAGTATACTGATTGTCAACACAATGAATCACATTTACAGGAACAGTGTTCTTTGATTTCATCGATCACCAGATGATGTGATGGTTCACTGTAGGCTTCAGCTTTATTTTCATCCTTTAAACCGGTTTTCACAACTGAATCTGAATTCAGCTGAATGAAGTTTGACATCCTCGATATAACCTTTTTGCCTACACCTAATGTTCATTTTGTAATGTAATGTTGTTTAGATTAATGTCTTAAAATCCTTCTGGAAAATGGAACATTTGTATATATATTGGGGTTCATATATATCCATCCATCCATCCATTTTCTACCGCTTATCCAGTATTCAGGGTCGCGGGGGGGCTGGAGCCGATCCCAGCTGTCATTGGGCGAAGGCAGGGTACACCCTGGACAGGACGCCAGTCTATCACAGGGCCGACATGTAGAGACAAACAACCATTCACACTCACATTCACACCTACGGGCAATGTAGAGTCACCAATTTACCTATCCCCATCCTGCATGTCTTTGGACTGTGGGAGGAAGCCGGAGAACCCGGAGAGAACCCACGCTTACACGGGGAGAACATGCAAACTCCACACAGAAGGAACCCGGGCCGACCCGGGGATCGAACCCGGGACCCTCTTGCTGTGAGGCGAGAGTGCTAACCACTACACCACCGTGCAGCCCGTTCATATATATATGAACCCCAATATATATACAAATGTTCCATTTTATATATATATATATATATATATATATATATATATATATATATATATATATATATATATATATATATATATATATACTGTATTTGGCTGTAAAATGTGATATGAATGTTAAAGGTCGTCACGTTAGAGATTACCTTCCTTTTTATCCTACAAATACATTTGACATTCAGCTGTCTGATCCACTGACTGCTAGCAATGTAGTCAATGAGACAATAGTTGTA
Organism: Eutrigla gurnardus; assembly: GCF_963514095.1. Taxonomy (NCBI): domain Eukaryota; kingdom Metazoa; phylum Chordata; class Actinopteri; order Perciformes; family Triglidae; genus Eutrigla; species Eutrigla gurnardus. The sequence continues at coordinate 2,779,203 of NC_139926.1, forward strand.
ACCAAGAATCAGCCCGTTACATTCGTTTAAGTCGTCTACAGTTGAACTGAAATAAGCTGTGATATTAACTCCCAGTAGTGGACCAGAGCCTTCATCTGAAGCTGTAAGCCGCTGTCCCCCGGCCTTTGGTGGAATCTCCTCTTCCTGCAAATTGTGATTTTGGCCACATTTAACAGCCTCTGCAAGGAAACGTTGAGATTACATTATTGATAGAATCATTACCACAATCTCATAATTCCCCGACGGATCAGGAGGTAATTTTACTGTGCCCATAATCAGCACTCTTGATCAAAACGGGCCTGTTGCTGACACTGTGCATGATGGGAGAAGAGGCACGTTTCCTGTCGGCAGTTGAGAAATGACATGGATGAATGTCAAAGAAAAACATTCAATTATCTTAAGCGGGTTTACACAAGTGATTGCCCTGTTGATGTCGAGGGGGGGGGGGGGGGGGGTACTGAGTTGGAAATGTTCGGCTGGAGGTCGATTTTGATTTGATGGGATTCGTTTTGATGGGCCAAGTTGGCGTTTCCTCTTTGTGGTGACGACTAAGGAGGGAGCAACAAATTGCTCCTTGTTGGCTTAGGCCAGTGTGGAAATCTGATGAGGGAAAATTACACATCACATCTGCCCTCGTTTTGGGGCAAAACGTGCCTAAATCCCTTATTCCGTAGTTTAAAGGTTGCCTCGAGCCTCAGAAGGGTCTGTGTGCGCTGAGAAAGAACTGTACCTTTGTGAAGGAGTGCGTGTGTTTGGACTTGTACTGTACAGTCTCCAGCCAGCTGTCACTCAGTTGTCACTGATCAGAAGAGGCACATTTCATAGCCCTGCTGGATTATGGGAAGAGAGGGAACATTCCACTCATGCTCGAGGCTAATCAGGCTGTTTGGTCTTGCCCCATGTTCAGAGTCCAACTAAATTGGACGATTATGCTCTTTAAACCCTGACCTTGGGCTAATTATTTATGGGTGGGGGGGAAGAGGTGAGTTTGGGGTTCAGGGCTGGAGTGACATGCATCATGCTGCATGAAGTTGGATTTGAAGGTTGCAGTTTAGCAGAGGCAGCCGATGGAGAAAGAGAAGGTTGGAGGGTAGCGGAGCTTTGGGAGCTGGCTTGGCAGAAAGTCTACTGACATTACAAATTCATCGTAATTCTCCATTTCCAGGCTCACTCTCTAGCTTGCCCTTGATCAGGAAAAAACAAACCACACACACTCAAGCATGCCCCTCAAGATTTGATGCTTGATTTGGTTCTGGAAACATATGAAACACGATTGTGTTCCTTTGACTGCTACATGCTACAAACCATCCATTTGGAAGCAGGTTTTCATGTTGATGCTACATGAATCGTATGTGTTTTAGTTTATCCATCTGTCAAAGAACATCACAGAAAGCAAACAACGGTCAGAGTCATGGCAGCCAGCGGTGCACCGGTGGCCTCGTGGTTGAGGTACTAGCCATGAACTGCAATGTCTCCCCGTTTGCTTCTGGGTGAGGACTTTGTTGCATGCCATTCCCAATCGCTCTCTTCTTTCCCGTCATCTCTCTCTGCTGTTGGCTTTCCAACACGAATGCCACAGACCCTGATCTTCATTTATGTGCTGCACAGTTAATTATTAATATAGTGTATTTACAGCAAACTCTGCTCTATTTGTAACAGGGAAACACAAAGTTAAATGTTTTCAAAGTTAATATTGGAACTGTAATGATATTATTAAGTACTCATATAGATACTCTCTATTGGCAAGTAATGAAATTGAAGTACTCTGTCTGATTAAAAAGTGCATCTCTATTTGTAAAGGCTTCAGATTCTGCTGCATATACACGTTCTGTCATGTATATTTCCGTTCCCACAAAAATATACAGAAAAAAATATATTTACGAATGTGATTAAAACTACCCTGTGATTAATCTGATTAAAATTTTGAATCATTTGAGGGATCACAGCAAATCACAAGGTGCATTGCTGTTGACTTTACCACATTTCTGTATCAACTGTTGCAGAATTCAGCAACAGCCATCCTGCATGTCTTTGGACTGTGGGAGGAAGCCGGAGAACCCAGAGAGAACCCACGCTTACACGGGGAGAACATGCAAACTCCACACAGAAGGAAACCGTGCCGACCCGGGAATCGAACCCTGGACCCTCTCTCTGTGAGGCGACAATGCTACCCACTACACCACCGTGCAGCTGCTTGTGTGTGTGTGTGTGTATGTATGTATATTTATATACATTTATATGGGGATCGGTTCATTGATGAGTCTAAATAGGTGTGAATGTGACCGTGAATGGTTGTTTGTCTCTACATGTTGGTCTGCCATGCCAAGATGACCAACCTAGCTGCCAAAAGAGATGTTATGAAAACCAAAACTCTGTTGCAGTAATGTTTCATATCAGCCTTGTATCACTCTTGCAGAACCGAACAATGACACATTGATTGATAGGCAACCAAACTACTTGGTTCAGATTAGAAACATTTTAATTTAGCAGACTTTACTGTACTGAAAGCTTCCCTTGAGGCGCGAATTTACATAAAGTGTATGTAAAACAATATGGAATCAATTCAATGAAAGACACCAGGATGTAAACAGGGGAGTCCTATAGCCATATGCAGTCAAAGTCTGGTTGGCTTTGCTTTAATGTCAGCATTAACTTGTCTTGTCTGTTTCAAAACTAATTTTCAGTCACTTTTTCCTGGACTGACATCTTCCTCATTCTGCAGAATAGTCAAAAATGTAGAAACAGGGATGAAAACCAGGGAATGGCGAGACAAGTGAAGCACAGAGGGAGAGAAAAAAAAACTGAAAGGAGGGGAGCAGAGTAGAATAGATAGATAACTGAATAGGTAGTGACATGTGAAACAGAAAGCAGGCCTTAAAAAAAGGATGCTGTAGTGAAATGGCAATGCTAGAGAGAGAGAGAGAGGCAGAAAGACAGCCAGAGAAGGTTCAGTATGACAGAATGGATGATGAGGATGAATGGAGGTGAATGAATACTGAACAGGCAGTGCAAGAGATAGACTGTGAGAATACACAGGTGCTATAGGTCAATGGATGATATAATACAGTTAGAAGAAAGTTTCTGGAGAGGAGCTAAAAGCCACAGAATAAGAAATAAGACCCGGTGAAAAATGTAGATAAATGGTGGTAGTTGGGAAGTGATGCATATACTGTAGAGCGCCAGATCAGAGAGCAAAAAGCAATAGCAAACACAGCGAGGAGAGGGTCAGAGGAAGAGAGGACTAACCTGTTAAAGTAGCAGCAGGTAGAATAACGATGGCGGAGGGGAATGCTAGTGTTAGAATATTGCTTCTGAGGGTTTTTTTCCTGACCTCACCCCGAAGTTATCTTCCATCCTCCAAACCCAAACTCCAATTCTGCGGAGCTGAGCGGAGTTTCAAAGAGCCTCTCCTCCTCTACTGGGGCTCATCACGATAGTCACAGTAGAGCGGAGTGGGAGGATGCCGCTGCGCTTCACGCCGCCGAGCCCCGACCTGCTCTGTGTGGAAAGAAGCAGCCACTTTATTATTTAAAAAGAGTTTGAAAATTGAAAATGCTGCTCGAGTGAGAAGTTACTTATCATTCTTAATTGATTGGTTACGGACGGGTGGCTCTGAGCTGCCTCCTGTTAGATGTTTTAGACAGTACTTAGGTCTTTTTTTTCTGAATTTCTTTTCTAATTTCCCTCTGTTTCATCTCTCCGTTCCCTACTCTCTTCCCTTTCATGCATCATACTCTCTGTTAGCACTCTGCACTGTCCCTGTCTCTGTGTCTCTTTCTCATAGCAGCAAGATTTGAGATCTGCTACGGGTCTGCTGTGGTCTGCTGGGAACTAATAGATTCTGCCGGCTCTCGAGCCAAAGGCCCTGCTATGGTTTTGTCACGCTGCCCAGCCTGCCGCAGGGCCTGGAAGGGTTGGCCGGCCACACGGGGTCCTGGGGGAAGATGGAGGTTTGGCTGAAGGGCACGGAGCAAAAACAGGAGGGAAGGTAGAGGTGGAGCGGTTGGAATTGAAACAAAATTGAAAGATTTGGCTGGGGAGATGGACAGCATCCAGAGAAATAACCTGCATCTGAGGTGAACCCGCCTCCAGCCGCTGCCACCACCATCCACACCCCGGAAACATCCCTGGAAGGACTGACGTGATCCCATGTGACATCGGAGCATTCCAGTGTCCCTCATTCAGCTGGCATGGACATTATTGGCATGCATGCAGCCAAAGTCCTGTTTTTGGATTTATTTTCTATCACAAGTGGAATGGAATGTGGTGAAGCTGATGAAAGGGAGGTCTGGGCCTGTGATTAGAATGCAGCTCAAAATTACTTCTCAGAAATCCAACTAAAGGGAAACCTTGGACTAAAACACTTGTACCTCAGAGTGAGGAGCAGAAATGATGATGACGTTTGGTTTTTTTTGGGTGTTGTATTATTGCTAAGTTAGCAACTTAGCTCAATTGATGTCAGTGTTGGTCGGTTGGTCCAGCACTTCTGGTCCTGACTTTATCTCAATCACTCCGCCACTCCGATGGACCGCCATGAAAGTGTTAACAGGTCTCTATGGTGCCCACAAGATGACTGAGTGTACTCCTGACTTTTCCTCTAATGCTGCCATTAAGTTAACATTTGAGATAATTTAATTAATTATTGTATGAATTATTAGTGCAGCTGGGTTTTTTGTTATCCCTTGGTTATATATTTATTTATTTTCCATCATCATGTCAAAATTCTAATGTCTTCAATACCAATACTGGTTTATGAACCAACCCAACCATTCAGCCTTGTGCTAACATGCTAAACTGGGAAGGTTAACCTGTTAGCATGTTCATACTATGGGGCGGCTCAGAGGTAGAGCGAGTCATCCTCCAATCAGCAAATTAGCGGTTCAATTCCCAGCCCCTCCTGCCAAAGTGTCCTTGGCCAAGACACTGAACCCCAAATTGCCCTTCCAAGGCTGGCAAAGGTATGTGAATGAGTTAGATCCTGATGGTTCAGCGGTAGGGGTGTAAAGGGGCGTTCACACCGGACGCGATAGACGCGAATTGAGCGGCGACTCTACATTGAAAATCAATGTAAATGGCGCGATGACACGCGATTCAGGCGGAGGCGGCGCGAATGGAGCGTCTGGCGCGATGAGACGCGGCGCGAATGGCGCGTCTGGCGCGTCTGGCGCGTCTGACGCGAATGCCGCGCGTCTGACGCGACGCGAATAAAGTTGCAAATATCGAACTTTTCAGGCGGCATCGCGCCGCGACATCCAATCAGTGACGAGTTCAAGCTGACGACGTCACTTCCCTCACGTACCCGTTGTTTACACTCAGACCAACATGGAGGAGAAGATAATTGTTGCTGTGTGTGGGCACCCGGTGATCTACGACACCACAGTGGTGTTCACATTTATCTACTATATCGATGTATTGATTTTTATTCCTCCGATCCAACTACATCGATAGGTGCTCGGGAAGTTGTCCTTAACTGGGGATAAATATCGATAAAAAAAACGGTCTTCAACGTAAATATCGGCGTTCGGAATCATTAAAAAAGCACCAGAAACACAACGGGTACCAGGACAAGTGCTGTTCTGTTCTCCTTTTTCAATATAAAAAAGAGCATATTATTTTCAAATAAAAGGTGAATTTATTTAATCATTGTTTACTTTTACGTTTTATATCCATAATTATTTTACCGCTGCTGGTTGCCTTAAAAGAAATACTTCTAGGAATCTTCACCTGCACTGTCCAGTATCCATTCAGGGATTTTTTTTCACAGTAACTCTGGTTGAATTTTTTTATTTATTTATTTTTTTAAAGTTACTGTATCGATTTTTCATTGAATAGTAGTATCATAGCATCACATTGTGTAGAAAGCCAAATATCTTCTTGAATTGTATCGGAACCATAGAAAATGATACATATCGTTTTAAAAACGTATAATTTCTGATGTTTTTGGCAAATGTTGTTTAGGAGTACAATATGACCAAGGAGGGTTAAAAAATACATTATTTATTTTAGCTCAACTTACAAAAATGTATTTACAAGTTTAATAGTAGATCATTTGGCTTGGCTATCCAACCCTATTGTTTTACAACAGTACAGTTATCAACTGTTAGGAAACATGCCGTAACAATCTAAATATTTGTTAATATAGCGCTGCCATTGGTCATTTTAATGAAATGCATGAGTGAATAAATAAGCCCTTGATTCGCATGAACACAGCTTGTTTTTCCATAGTTTCATGTTGGTGTGGGAAATGTATATTGTATTGTATATTGTCTGAGGAATTGTACGAGAAAAGCCAAAACTGTATCTTTTAATAAGCTTAATGCCATCAATGAATATCGCTCCAAACAGAGCTGCATAGGGCCTTGCTGCCAATTTACCAGGGGAGGCGAATCACAGCACTGAGTAGTAAACAGAACGCACAAAAAGCATTTTCCTCAAAGATCACCTTAATCTCTTAAAGTGTATACAGGACACCTTCAACGGCAAAACAAGGTGAAGGCCTTAACAAGCTATTTTATGTGTGTGGGCTGTTGGTCTCAATTGTCATTCAAATAAACTTTAAGGTTACTTACACAACTACTTGGTTAAGTTAAGGCAACAAAAGTGCTTGATTTGGTATGGGATAACGTAAGTATTTTTTGTTATGTAAATTAAGTATGCTGTGGTTAAATACTTTGTTTCACACGGTGCATGAACAGCAGTCTCCTGGGTGAAAGTCTTGTGGTTGTTTGCCCGTCGAAATTCGAGGCAAACTCTACACTCAACTGCCTGGTTTTGTGTACAGGAACATGAATTGTCCATTTTTGATCGAGTGGGGAGGTGGATGGGTCCAACAACACAGGACTTTCACCCACCAGACAGCTGTCCAACACAGTGTGTCCTGAAGTGTTGTGAAGTGAACATAGTGTATGGAAGAAGTGGACCTCATCGTGATCCATTGGTGTGTTGATTGCGGTTTTAAAGTCTCCAGTTTGGCATTTTGACTGTCACCATCTTGGAATTTTTGCAACCAGTGAACAGAGGTGACCAGATTTGGACTGCAGAGGAAGGACAGGTGGATCTGATGAACAAAAGCAACAGAGCGGCACCCTTACTGGATCTGGATCCATCTGGATCCTGGTGTGAAGCTGTTTAAAAAAAATTAAATAATAAAAAAAATATATATATAGCTTCATACTTCAAGGTCAACTTTACAGCACAGTGTTAGTTATCTCAGAAGCTAGTTGCATTGGTAGCAACGCCGCTGTAGCAACAAACCATCATAGCAACCTGTCAATCACAAGGTAGCCCCGCCCTTAAGCACACCCTGCTTTCTGGTCTATTTGACTCTAAATGGACCATACTTACTAAATGAAGTGGAGATCACCATCCGGAAAAATGTCCTCAACCTATTGGTTTTATTGCCTAAACCTAACTTGTGTTTTGTTATCCTGACTAACAAAGACAAATGTATATCCATAATTGAAAGTATGCTCCGTCGTGTCCAGGTACACGATTCAGTGTTTCCAATGTCATGACTCTTTCACAAACTGCTGTAAGATGGTGTTCCATCGGCTGCTTTGAAATAAGCCCAAAGTTGGCTAACTGAGATTTGTATGCCATTACAGACAGATAGCCTACTTTGAGCTGCTTTATAAATTCGAGCCATGTTCTGTGATGTCTGTTTACCAAAAATATCAGTTTCAGGAGAAGCCATCAATGTGTCAAAGTTTAAAAGAAAAAGAGGATAAAAGACATTGACTTGTGACAACAGCGTGTCAGCAGCTAATTCCTGCTTTGTTTTTAGCCTGAGGCCACTCACTTTCTCCTGTCCTGTCACCTGACTGAGAGGAAAGTCTTCACTACTTAGAGGGTTGCATCGCCCCGGGTTACCTTGGAGGCGCGCAGCACTTAATGAAATAAATACCATCTGCCTCCGAGTGACTGTGACCTCTGACCTGCCAAATAACCAGGAGGACAGTGGCGTGTCAGATCTTTGTGAACTCTCCATGCGAAAGCCTTCTCATAATAAACAACCTCAACTTCACATTCTCGCAGCGCCGATAAGATCTCTGGCCTTTTATGTCTTTGTTCCTCATGGGACCGGGACATGCTGGAGATGGCAGAGTGTTGGACAGCAAGTGGTTCCATCATCTGTCAACAGGCTGTAATGTGATCTGATGTACAGATTATCACTGCACTGCTCTGGATCCATTTATGAAACCACTGATTACTTACTTCCTGGAAAGAATATAACTATAAAGTGACATAAGAACTCCATTACATCAGTTCAAAAAACACACTAAATACACATGATCCAAACTTGCAAATTCTTTTTTTATTGTTATAAAATTTATTTGAAAAAAAAATGTTGTATTTGCATCTTTCAGCAATTCCTTATTCAGAAATGCATATTAAATATGCACAATTAACTTATTACTGATTGTCTTAATATACTGGTTTTTGCTGTTTGTATACAAATTATCAAGTTAAAGGACCATTCCAGTCTAATTCTGACTTCTCTCCAGCAGCAGAGCTTTAGTCTTCAACACATCTTGTGTTCACCAGTGTCTGCAGTGTTACTTTATTAGAGCTCAGCCTCCCTGTTTTAACCTCTGTTCACTGCTGTTCATGTTGAAACGCTGTAAAATCACAACGAGACTGTTAAGTCTCTGAGCTTATGTAACTTAACCTTGTGAAAATCACAGCGTTGTTTATTTGATCTCAGCCATTAAAATGTGTGCATTGATATCATATCACCCTGGTGTCTGGAGCTAGAAGCAGGTTCTGGGTTCACTTGTTGATGTCCGGCTGCTTCCAGTTTACCTCAGTGACCCGGGTGGAGCTAGCCGCTAATATCAAGTTCAAGAGTCTCATTCCGGCGTACGCCGACTTCAATAACAAGCGCAACACATGTTCCCTCGGCTGCTTCTCATTGGCCAAACGTTCTCTGACTGGCTCTGATTGGACTTCATAACCAGGAAGCAGTGAGATAAACAAGCTTGTATGAAATATGCTCAATGTTGGTTTACGATGTAGAGAAGAAGGTTCTGATCAGAGAACAACTTCCCAACACTCCCAGTATGAATATGAGGAAGTCGTACTGGGAGAAGCAACTGTTGAGTCGAATCAGTACGAGCCTGAAACTCACACAAGTCAAAGGTGTAACTCTCAGCCAATCATTGATCTTCTTTATACTTTGGTTCCGCCCTCTGAGCTGTCAATCACAACAGTGCCAAGAGAGCGGTTGAGCTGAATGTTATTACGCCTGGAAAAATAGTTCCTTACAAGAACTGAATTTCTAACTAGAGCGAAAAGGAGGGTTCTTACGATGAGGTGAGTTTTAACGAACCGTGACAAACATATTCAGCTACATTCTGAAACGTTGCACCAAGTTATTAAAGGCTTACCACTAAACGTAATAATTAGCCATACTGCCAACCTGACCTATCAGATTCTCCCTGTTTGCATTAGTCTCCAGTGTACTTCTCACACACATTCTAATCTGATCACTTTCACGATGCTCTTTATCTTCTATTGATGTCACGATAACAGCGTCAGTGGGAGGGAGAGGCAATCAGCTGTTATTGTCTCCTTAATTAAGTTTCATTTGATGGAAATGATGATTTGTAATCAGCGCCTCAAACCTGCAACGATGAGCCGAGTGAAAAGCTGCATCTACGAACGCCGTTTCCAAGGTCGGCATGCTGATTCGTCGATGCCTTCATTTACAATCAGGTGTTGATTAATGCGACGCCAGAGGGTCGGGACTCATGTTTGACTTCTTTCTTTTTCCTCCTCCAGCTGTCGGCTGTTGCACTGCAGGACTCGGCTGCGAGTCAGCAAGCACAAGTGGTCTCAGGCGTGTTAGCGGACTGGTTTGACAGGGTCCATTTCTGCCCTTGTCGTGTCTCCTGGGAAATGACAGCGAAGGCACGTAACAAGTCTGTCGGTGTGGGGGGGGGGGGTCGCTCCACGGTCTGGATCTGCCCCTCCGGAGAACGGCCATGCACGCCGCCATATGGGAGCTCTGTTTGAAGCTAATACCATAAAATCACACAATTAATTCTGAATTAGGCCAGACGATCTGCTGCGAGATGGCCCTCATAAAAGTGACGTGATGGGCTCTGGGGCTGAGGCCTTTTGGGCGGCGACACCGTCAGATGTGCTCGCCTGCGTGCACACAGCACGGCAGTCATCCAGCCCGTGCATGCAGGAAGCGTCCACATGACTGCCCTAAATTTGCTTGACGCGGGCCTGAAATTGAATCTAATGTAGCGCTCCCCGGAGACACTGGGCAGCACACCGGTAAATTATATTTTAAAAAAAGGAGCTCTGGACTGCATAATTTACCCCAAATAAATGAGGAATATGAGAAGAGAAAGGTAACCGGAGACGAGTGTCTGTTGACTCTGTAGTGTAGCTCGTTTATCACGATCGCAGCATGAGGAGAGTGCAGTGGGAGTGTGTGTGTGTGTGTGTGTGTGTGTGTGTGTGTGAATATTCAGCCGACTCGATCAGCAGGAGATCTAAGCGCTCCTTAGAGAACAGAGGAAGTGTTGTGTTTATTATTATTTTGAAGGTTGTTTTTTTTAACCCACTCTGTTATAGAAACACATATTCCATCTACATACAGCAGCAGCCCCGTACACGGTGGCAGCCAGCGTACCATGCTTTAATTCCCATCTCATTCCTCATGCACCAATCAGATGGGCTTCAGTGCCCTCGCAGCTCCTCTTCATCTACAGCATGCATCTTTGGTTCTTTCAGCCTCCCTCCAGAACTCGGCCTGAGCAGAAAATAATTTATAAGGGTTTGTTTTTTTTTGCCGGGAAACGGGGGCAAATGAAAAAGTCGAAGGTGGTGACAAGGGAGGCGGGAGACGCTGTCATCTCTCTGCTCCTCCATGTCTCCAACCAGCGGCACCGACGCTGAGAGGAAACACCTTCAGCAGTAAAGGAGATGTTTCCGTTTTGAGGGATGTTGAATTAACCCACTGTTATTGTGCCTTAATACAGTCCGCTAGCCAAGTCCCACAATGCAACCTAATTACAGTGTATCAACTGGGGTAAGAGGGGGCACAGAACAACGAATGGTAATTGGACAAACTTCGGTTTGATGTGCTCCCATTTTTATCTGTGTGATGTGGTCGCTGGATAAGAAAGGTCACAGAGGTGCGTTATCTTTTATTAAAAGTTGGTTCAAAGGACTCTTGTAATGATGATCCACTCAATTCGCTGGATTAGGATCTCTTTGATGGGTTAAATACCTAACATATGTGCAGGCCCCTTACATGTGTTCCCACCAGCTGTGCTGCTATCGCAGGCGGCGGTAATTCACCGCCGTGACCCTCTCTCTGTTTGCCTGTGGGGCACACGGAGCCGAGCGGCCCCGACGCCGACACCAAACCCCCCAACAGAGAGTCCGGCGGGATGACAAACATCTGCATGGGGACATGAGGAATGGCCGCTACCGGCTAGCTGCAGTCAAACTGAATGATATCTCTGTTTGGGGGTTTAGCGTGAACATCTGGTAGACACCGTGAAATTACATCTTTCAGGACCCGCCGGGGTTGAGTTATGTCAGCCAGCTAGCAGCGGGGTCAGAGTTGAGGCCTGAAGACTGAGCAACGTTCAGAGTGGAAATAATGTCCGTACTGTTAATGTCGGGCGGACATCTTGTGTCTCCATATTTTTATAAATCAAGGCGATTGGTCACCTTTGCCGGTCTGTGGGTTTCCCAAATATTTAACCATTAACCAGATCTGTTAAAAAGATCTTGTGACTGACTCTCATAACACCATCCAATCCTCACACTGTCAGTCAAACCTTGTGTCTGCAGCTCGCTCACAAACACATTTTTTGACACTTCTCATCAGCAGTCCGTCTCTGGATTCAGTTCAGGCATGCTGGCCGGTCCTTGCCGGGCTCTCGCTCGGCTTGGAAAGGTTTCCGGGGTTGAAGATGCCTCGCGGTTCTGACTTGGAGCTTTACAGCTGCTCTCACCTGGACCTCGCTGCTGTCATACATCCTGGAGTTTTACCATTTTTCAATAACAAGACTTTGCAGGGGAAACAGTGACAGCAGTTAAAGCTGTGTGTGCACTTTCTCACTCCTGTAACGCTCTGCCTTCCCATCAGGCGTCACTTCTGCACGTGTCAGTGACGGCATGCCAGTAAACCCTAGAGTCCTTTTAAAATAAACTTGTTCAGCAACAAAAGCACTTAGTTTGGAGAAGTAAGCGCGTTTGATGTTAACTTCACCGACTAATGGTTCACATTACTGACGACTGAGGTGACATTAGTTTGCCAGCAGTCTTCTGGAATTAATTCTTTTCTTTGACCCGTCCACCGAGTTGATGCTTCGGCAGTGAGAACAGGTCGGCTAGTTTCGTTTTCAGTTTCCAAAATGACGTTTTCAAAAACTCCTAGAGGAAAGTGATGCTAAAGAGAACTATCGAGGGGCAGGAAATAGTTGGATTTGAAGTCGCCCCTGTGCCGCCGCCTTCACCCGACACAATTAAGAGCTCTTCCCGTCAGTGTCGCCCTCTCTGACTTAATCCATCTGTGTCACCATCCAGGTCCCCATGCAGGACCTAATCTAGGCTAAATGCAACTATAATCCAATTAATCTGTCATAGCGCAGGCCTGCTGATTATATTTTTACTTTCTGCTGACACGTCCCATTTCCCTGTTGGCGAAATAATGAGGGAGGATAACTTAATTTGGACAACGGAAGGCAATAATGAAAGACAGTTAACACAGCAAGATCGGGTTGGAACGAGGCACGGAAAGAGCAAAGAGTGAGACTCTGGCTCTATAATGAGTCGCATTCACTGGCTCCAAACTTCTGTTTACTTACTGTCATCTCAATGATGAGCAGGACCTGGTCACATGTCAAAGACGGTCACGCATCACCGTACAGATGTGCCCCGATGCTGCAATAAAATAACATCTGGGTCGCTGTAAGGGAAGGTCATTTAAACCTGACAATAGGACAGTGTGGCTGACAAACTGCTGATGAACATTACCAGTGATAGAAAACAAAAGATACGTTGTTAGTGTAGATGGGGGGCCTCAAATAATCACTGTGTAATGTCATCGGAGATCTCCTCTTTCTCTCCATTTCTTAATCGATTTATTTGTCAATATTCGACAGGAGAATAAAATCTCCTCATTCAAGTGATTTGAAGCCGTTACCTTACACTTGCCAACAGCAGAAAAGATAAAGGCATCATCATCTGATCACATTTGAAGGGTGTTCCACACCCACTTTGCTTCTTTTACTGTCTGACATTTCTATCTTGGCAGGAGCCGCTGGCTGAATATATATCATCCTAGCATCATCCTGTGCTCGCTGTCTTTTCTAAAAAGCAAAACTACAGGCAGCTATAACCTTTGGTCTATGTTCAATATTATCTCTCTTAGTATTTTACATTAGCTAATGAATGACGGGGGTGTCCATATTGGACAATTGTGCAAAACCCTGCATTCCATCCAATGACAACTTTGCAGCCTCCTCATTCATTCAGAAGGGTTGCCAACGTAGAAGAAAAACAAGTTGTCCGGCAAAGAAGGTGCACCTGGCTTGACTTTTGTCGCAGACAATTACATCTGGCCAAACGCTGCTCCGGCCAATCAAAGGTTCTTGTACCGTACTTTTTATTCCAATTTCTTCTTCAAAAACAAACAGGGAAAATATGACCTATGGCTGCATAATCCGACCAGTCAACGTCAATATTGTCTGTATACCCCACATTACATTACACGTTTTTCTCCAATATGTGCATGTGACAAGTTTAGTGTTGTTAGGGAACATTCCACTGATTCCACTCAGGCGAACTTTAGATGTAATAGTATGTCTCTCCACCTCCCCGAACTCCACACCCCCACTCCGGGTTCACACTGGCAGGGGAGGGCATGAGCCTGCATAACATTGATCTACCCATGCAACAAGCAATTCTGCTGTTTTTATAGAGCTAATCTCTGTCTGTCTGCTTGTGTGTGTCTGACAGACCGGGCCAGCAATATACAGACAGACAGGAAGGAAGACCAACAGAAAGACAGCTACAAGGACAGACATACAATAAGACATACAGACAGACAGGTGAACAGTCCAGGAGTTGAATAGAGGAGGAATGATTGCTGGGTAAGATAAATTATTAAAATATGCGAAAAAAAATTGTGTAGAAAAGTAATTGAGACAATAACCATCTTGATGATATTAGAGTAATTATGGAAGAATCAAGAATGCCAAAATAAAAGCTCATGTAATCAATTCAAGAAAAAGGGGGGGAACCCCAAAGAAAAATACAAGACAAATAATAGTGAATATTCTGAGATACTAATGAAATGAATAATAATAAGCCCAATTTATTTGAAATGGGGTTTGGTGCTCTAAATGTGTTGTGTTAGAAGGTTTAAGCATCATGTGATTCTTATTGTGTTTCTTGTTTTCCAGTTCAGTACAATATTTTCTTGCTGATGGTGAAAGAGCTCAACACTCACTTGTTATTAGTGTCATAATTCGATTCATGCTGCTGCTATTACTGCTTTTATTATCATTAGCATTATATTGCATTATACTGTTGCTGTCATTATTGGTAGTAATCATTGATTTCTTCTTATTACTATTACTGCTTCTGTAAAGGCTCTTATTTCTGTCTAATATAGATGGGGGTTGTGGTGGTAAATGAACCTGCTACTACTAGCTACTACTCAAGGCACTTCACGCTACATTCAGCCACTGTTATTTGGGGTTCAGTATCTTGCCCAAGGACACTTGGGCATGCATAACTAGTGCAGATTGATGTATTGATGGAAAGTGCAACAACATAGTACACACAGTAAGTCTTAATTTGTCCGTCAGAAGTTAAGGCTGAACCCAAATCCAGACACGAGACACAGATGGTCAGGAAGACAAAGGAGTTTATTAAACGTTCAGCGGGTGAGAAGGATGGGACTGGTTGGGAGTAGGATGTTGATCCAGGAGTTGTTTAGCAGAGGAGAAACCGGGTGAGCTGTCCGGCAGGCTTGTAGGGTTGATAAGGCAGGCAGGATCCTAAGATCAGGAGAAAGTCAGTGGTGAACAGGTCCGCAAAGTTCAAAATAAAACACTTCCCAGTCTCACCTCTTTTTTGGTCTTGGGCCTCGGGCAGGCTGCAATAGCCTTATCTACCCCAGATACTGTACCTACCCTCCACCCAAGTGGTACCCCACGAACTGTACCTGCCCTCCGCCCAAGTGGTACCCCACATAGTGTACCTACCCTCTGCCCAAGTGGTACCCCACATACTGTACCTATCCTCCGCCCAAGTGGTACCCCACATACTGTACCTACCCTCCACCCAAGTGGTACCCCACAAACTGTACCTACCCTCCACCAAAGTGGAACCCCACAAACTGTACCTGCCTTTCACCCAAGTGGTACCCCACATACTGTACCTACCCTCAACCCAAGTGGTACCCCACATAGTGTACTTACCATCTGCCCAAGTGGTACCCCACATAGTGTACCTACCCTCTGCCCAAGTGGTACCCCACATACTGTACCTGCCCTCCAACCTAATCGCACCCTTCTTCGGTTCGGCCTGCCTCATTGACTCTAGCATCACTGTCACCTGCTGTATGTGCTCCGCCGAGCAGTCGCTGTGGATGATGACATCATCCAGGTACTTCAACATGTACAAAGCAGCAATAGTGGTTATTTGAGACATGGATGAAACGTAGTTGAAGTTGCACATGGAGATAAGTTCCGCCTCCTCTACAGGGAAGCTAATGCAAGTAATGTGTATAAACACAAATGATCCTGCAGTCAAATTCACTTTGTTTGACTGTATACAACGTTGTTTGAAGTTTTCATTTTAGATTGTTGGATGGTTTTAAGAATTGTTCTTGCCCTAAGTTGTATCTCTATCTATGAAGTGATAAAGGAGGACATGTGTAATGCCTTTGTTTCCATGTGGTGAAGGAGAGTTTTGTTTGGTTGAGTCTGGATTGCGCCATATTGACGTGTTGAGCCATATTGGCAATTTATTGTTTTGAGTGTCAGGGTTAGTGAGATAACAGTGCTTTTGAAGTATGCATGTTAATTATGGAGGTGCTTCTATTTAGTCTAACATCCGCTAACTTTCCACCTTCTTTCATACAAGTGTTGGCACTGGAGTTATACATGAAGCTAGGTCCAGTGGTGGCTGTCAGCGGTTTGTTCTAGAATTCAAGAATTATGTAATGTGCCTTGAGCCATTAGCGTTTCCATTGCTGTGCTTTTGAAAATTGTCACCTAAAGAAATTGGTCCACACTGTAACATCAAGGAGCGCAGGAATAATGAAACGTTTCACTCATCTGTGAGGAATACTCATTATCATACGTGCATATCTGCAATTATAGCTCACACACTTTGCAAGTACTGGAATTGAACTTTACTGACGCACCCTCTCTTCACAACCTCTTTGTATTTCCACCGAAATGTCAGCGCTTTTGATTATCATATGCTATGCTTCGAAAAGTCAAATGCCAGAGTTGAGCCTCTGTTGAACCAGAGGAGGTGGTGTAATCTACCTACATCTGCATGATTTAGAGGAATTAATACAGAAATGAAGGTCATTATCAACCAGTTAGTGAGTACTTTTACCATTTTTTATGTTGGGGATTCAATGCGGTCATATGACGCAATAGTCATCCACATCCAAGTACTTTTAGCAAAATTAACACAATGAGGAAGATATTTAGTAAAGATGGATAATTAGCTCCCTGGAATACACACATTTTGGCATAGCAACCAATAGAGTCTTTTCGGGTTTATTACATTGCCATCAGAGGGGCTCAAAGCATGCTTACTGCATGAAAGGAAAAGGCACAGATACATTTGTCTTCTAAATTAAAAACATTTTAATGAGCAAATGTGCAGCGTGCCTGCAAAAAGAATAAATTGTGATTTTAATGATACAGATGGACTGACATTAATGTAATTAATTATCAAAGGAGAGTTCCTGTTGCTTTATGATGAATTATTGTGTATGTCTAGTTATGCTAAAGCCAAGCAAAGACCAGCATGCATGTATGAATGTATCTGTAGTGTGAAGTGCAAACTAGCAATTAATGGAAAATGTTGTTGTCTGTATTGTGCATTCATCAAATACAAAATAATGAGTTCATTAGTGTGCCATCAGCAGTGTGACAAGGTTTAGCCAAAACCAAAACAAAGAGCTGAAAGGCCCCATAAACTCTGTCATGGTGAGGTGATAATTCCAAATAAATGAATGACCTTTATCTCATTACATGATCATTTGAGCCACTTAATATGCAAATATTGCTCAGAGCAGCTTTGGTGGGGAAGTGTGTAGTACCTGACCACCTGCTACAAAGAAATAAATGGCAACCATAGACATAGAATAGTAGAATGGGCATTAAACTGTTTTCAGTGGTCATTTGACCAGTACAATGGACAACAATGGAAAGAACAGAAAACACTGTTTCAGTCCAAATGTTTCCTTTAATGATTTCAGTTGGAACAAATGGAAAAAATGTTAGTCGTTACTGTGAAACCTCAGTGAGTCTTTGACTTTGCTTGCTACAATGGTCACAATGGCAACGAGACATAACCCATGACCATCCTGCTATGTTGATTTGAATGAGAATGTCCCTTCTACTCCTATTTCATTTCTATGGGGGCAGCTCTCCCTCTCTACTCCTGGGTCAATACAATCACATTCTACAGTCATCACTTAGTTAAAACAATTCACTCAAACGGCTGATCCTGAAAACAATGATAATATCATTCTTCACATGTGATGTCAGCCTATAGTTTACGTGATTTATCTATATATAACCATGATGCTCCGGCGCCGGAAGTGACAGGGTCTGTGGACTGACATGGACTATGGTCTGACTGTGGACTGACGGGGACTGTGGACTGAATGGGACTGTGGACTGATGGGGACTGTAGACTGATGGGGACTGTGGACTGACATGGACTATTGTCTGACTGGACTGATGGGGACTGTGGACTGACGGGGACTGTGGACTGAATGGGACTGTGGACTGAATGGGACTGTGGACTGATGGGGACTGTGGACTGACGGGGACTGTGGACTGGTGGGGACTGTGGACTGGTGGGGACTGTGGACTGGTGGGGGACATTTTGTCTGGAGCAAGGAAGGAAGCTGCTTTGTCTGTTGTTGGTAAGTCAGAAACTAATTGTAGATTTGGGTTCAGGCATTGTGTGAGTAAAGCTAGTTGCAACATTAGTCTGTGCTGATAGCTTGTTGTTGAAATCGTCGTGAAATTGCATATGTTAAGTGAGTAATCAACTAAGTTTGAGCCACCTCAGGTGTAGTGAATAGACTTGATTAGAGGGAGGGGTCACACACAGTGCTTAAAGGGCTGCCAGCAAGCCTCCTTCAAACCACATTTTGTCTGGAGCAAGGAAGGAAGCTGCTTTGTCTGTTGTTGTTAAGTCAGAAACTAATTGTAGATTTGGGTTCAGGCATTGTGTGAGTAAAGCTAGTTGCAACATTAGTCTGTGCTGATAGCTTGTTGTTGAAATCGTCGTGAAACTGCATATGTTAAGTGAGTAATCAACTAAGTTTGAGCCACCTCAGGTGTAGTGAATAGACTTGATTAGAGGGAGGGGTCACACACAGTACTTACGGTAAACTGCGCACTTAAAAAGGCTGTCACTACAGCGTCAGCTGCAGCGTCTGGCCATCTGAAGGAAGACAGCTGAACAAAGACAAGGGAGTCTACCTGTGGGAGTCAAGACAGCTGAACAAAGACAAGGGAGTCTACCTGTGGGAGTCCATCGAGGACGTCCACCGAGGTAGGCATAACATCTTACCCTCCCTCGCAGCCATGTGTCTTATCCCAGTCAGGACATCACACTGGAGAAGATTTCACCCAAGACCCTTCACTCGAGGCTGTAACCCATCCAATCTCTGCTACCCACCATTCTCCACCGGTAAGGACCTTGAAGTACTAGGGGGGCTATGGAACTGCCAGTCTGCAGTCAAGAAGGCGGACACCATTTCAGCCTATGCGTCCCTGCAGTCTCTCCACTTCCTGGCCCTCACAGAGACCTGGATCACCCCAGAAAACACTGCCAGCTGCCCTTTCAACTGCCTACTCGTTTTCACACTCCCCAAGACGAACAGGGCGAGGAGGAGGAACTGGGCTCCTCATCTCACCGAGATGGTCCTACCAGATCCTTCCTCTGGACCACCTACCCCGATCTACACTTGAATTCCACGCCGTCTCTGTCACCCTTCCTTTCAAACTCAACATCATAGTCATCTATCGCCCACCCGGTCCTCTCTGTGACTTTTTGGATGAGATGGATGCCCTCCTGAGCTGCTCCCCTGATGATGGCACACCGCTCGTCGTCCTCGGTGACTTCAACATCCACTCGGGAAAGCTGCACTCATCTGAATTCATCGACTTCTTTTCCGCATTTGACCTCACACTCTCCCCCTCTCCACCAACTCACCGCGCCGGGAACCAACTTGACCTTGTCTTCACAAGATCCTGTGGCATCTCGGCACTCTCTGTTACCCCGCTCACCGTGTCCGACCACCACTTTGTGACTTTCTCCCTCCCCATGGAGCCCACCACATCCCTCCCCTCTACGCCTCGAATGGTCACCAGCCGCCGCAACCTGAAATCCCTCACTCCCTCCGCTCCCTCCTCAACTGTTATCTCCTCGCTACCATCCTCAGAACAGTTCTCCTTAATGCCTACTGAGGAAGCCTCCTCCATCCTGATGTCCTCACTCTCCTCTTCTTTGGACACTCTCTGTCCCCCTATCTCACGACCTGCGCGATCATCTCCCCCCCCCCTCCCTGGCTGTCTGTACCTCTGCGAACCAGCAGATCATTGTTGCGAGCGTCAGAGAGAAAATGGAAGAAATCGGGCCAGCACGAGGACCTTACTCAC
Source organism: Eutrigla gurnardus (assembly GCF_963514095.1). Classification (NCBI taxonomy): domain Eukaryota; kingdom Metazoa; phylum Chordata; class Actinopteri; order Perciformes; family Triglidae; genus Eutrigla; species Eutrigla gurnardus. Next base: position 2,799,107 of record NC_139926.1, read on the forward strand.
TACCACCGCCTCCTCTCTGACTTCACCTCAACTGTTTCGGCAGCTAAATCTGCCTTCTACCTGGCAAAGATCAACTCTTCTGCCTCCAACCCCAGGAAACTCTTCTCCGTGTTCTCCTCCCTCCTCACCCCTCCTACCCCTCCGCCCCCTTCCTTCCTTACTGCCGATGACTTTGCTACTTACTTTACCAAGAAATCACCAAATCGTCACTGTCGAGGGCATCACAGTATTGCCGTCGTCAACTGCGAGGAACCTGGGTGTAATCCTCGATGACCAACTATCCTGCACCCCCAACACTGCATGAAAAGTGGGATTTTCGTCAGTTAGCGGCCCTGTAAATTGACGTGGAAGTTCAGGTTTACGACTGCAAACGGCAATTTGCAGGAAACACAGAAAACTGACGTAAATTGCCGGGAATTGACGTGGGCCTTGCTTGGCAGTTGTCCCCCCATGACCCCCCTCCCCGTAATCCTAGGGGGGCTTTAACATGTAAATGAAAATGCTGTGAGCTATACAAATGCAAATCAGGGTAGCAGGGGGAGTTTTCCCCCAGGTGACATTTTTCTGAAAGGTGTTAACTTCAGTTCATCTTCATTCAAAGATATAACTTAATTTCATCTTCATTCAAAGATACACAAAACAATTTGCTTCAACAATTACTTTTAATCAGGCTTTGCCACAAAGGTAAAATGTACATTCATGCAAACAACATCACAGTCTCCTAGAGCTCAACCACTGTGCATAGTGGCATGACTACAGTGACCCTTTCTGTGCTTAAATGCACAGTGGATGTGTTAACCACACATCTCCCAGCAATGCGCTCAACAGGCAGAAATGATGCTGGGTATGACGTGTCTGTTCCCTGCAAGCTCCAAACTTCTATTGGCTTTCCATAAAAATGTCTGTCCGGATGGGGATGAAGCCAGGAAACTTGCGCAGTAACATGTTTAAATGCAGTACATTTTGACACAACATTAACAACTATAAACTGCTTTATAATGGCTGGTCGTAGTTCTGAGGGTCAAGGATGGGTTCATAGATCATAGATCTCGGCTGTGTTCGAAATGCCATACTAACGTCCTACTCGTACTTAATTGTGACGTAAATTTGAGTACGTAGTGCGTTCACATACAATAGTATGTGAATTTGTGCACGCGAGAAATGCCCGGATGTATACTGCATTGGCAAGAATTACAGCGGACCTTGCTAAATCTACTCAACTTCCCAAAATGCATTGCGGCTCATCTGACTTCACAAGTTTTGGATAATGGCGGACGACTGCGGTGATTCTGGCGACAGCCCGACACAAACCGCGTACACATGTAAGTATACCGTAACATGACTTTTATGTTTCCAGCTGACTTTTAAATCGTATTGATAATGAACGTTACTTTATTGTTGTTGGCATTGTACGTTAACGTTACGAATCGAAGGTCCTTCCAGCCGGCTAGCCTACTGACGGTAATTTACCATTTAGGGTTAGCAAGCGCAAGCGAAGCGGAAAATGTGCCGTTTTTACCGACATTAACTAATAATATAGTGCTTATGTTAAACCGTGGTTATATATTTACTAACGGTGATTAATAACACCGTGCACCGTTGTCCGCTAAAGGGACGGCAGACACCGGGCGCCTCATTCAGTGGGGGGAACGATGACGAGACGTTCACGTTCACCGGCAGGAGGGATGCTGCTCTGAGAGGCTTCACTTAAGAAAATGTGGTTTAAATGTTATAATTCTTATATCCAGGACTGCTGGAGACTCTCAGGATGTCCCAGGAATGCTGGAGACTCTCAGGATGATTGCGGTAAGAATATGTTCGGTGACTGCTAGCTAAGCTAAAATTAGCAAAGCAAGCCCAAGCTAAAAGTAGCTTAAACGCTAATAGTCCAAGCTAAAAGTAGCATAGTAGCCTTGTAAAAGAACAAGAGAGAGGAACCAGTGTAACGTTAAGTTGCTTTGTTGAGTGTATGTTGTTGGTCTTTTACAGGAAGCAGTACGCCGTCTTCACAACTCGGAGACGAATTGTAGGCGCTACGAACCGGAGCAAGGGTACTATTTAAAGAATATGCTTTCATTCTGCTGTATAAGGAAATAGATGCGTTAACAGTAGATACCGATCTTAACTGTATTCATACCACTCATTTAATTGTTTTCCAGCTGCCTGTAAGACATACTATGAAACGGTACGCAGGAGCTTCAGACACACACAGCCTGATCTCGCATCGCAGGCGGAAGCTGTGAAGACGTCAGCTCGGAGTCGTTCCAGGAGAAAGAGGGTAAGACTTATTAGATCTATTAGATCCGTTTTTGGTCAATGTGACCAAACCTACCTAAACCTATTTTTCAGGTGCATTAATAGATGTGTTGTGTCCATGCGCAGTGCATCGCGCAGTACTGATTGTCTTTATTGATTGTTTTACAGCTGCTGGAAGCGAGACGGAGTGTGCTTGCTGGTGATGAGGCGGACCGTTGGAAGTGCGCCACCACAGACATGATGTCTGATGAGGAGGACGGCGTCGTTGGCGGGGTTCTGGATGGATTGTGCGACCTCCATCCTCTCATAGCCAGGAGCTCACCGAGCTCTGTGCGACTCTACAGTCGCGATTAGAGAAGACTCCCAAGTACAGGGCCACGCACCGCAGGTGGCTGTAAAAGTGACCAAATTCGGACAGAATGTCGCCAGTTCATTTGTTTGTTGTGTGGGCAAATTTGTACAGTTGTGTGTTGTGTTGTGTTGTCAATAAAGCTCTTTCTTTGAATACTTCCTCCTGGCAATTTTTCCTTTCCTCAATTAATTAATTCATATTTATATTTATAAATATATAAATAAATAAAAATAAATGTGTGTATGTATAAATATACATATATATATATATATATATAAACATATGTATATATATATATGTGTGTATATATATATATATATATATATATATATATATATATATATATATATATTATAAATAATGTGTGTATATATGTATATATATATATAGTGATAGATCTGCTAACCAATCACTAGTGATTATTCTTGTTTAAAAGACCCAGTGTGACCAATAGTAACACATCTGCCAACGGGGGTGGGGTTTACATTTATAATGACTCATCAGGTTGACCAATAGTGACAGATCTACCAACGTGGGTTGGCTTTACATTTATAATGACCAGATCTGCCAACCAATCACGAGCGATTATACTAGTTTAAAACTAGTGGTTTCATCCAATCCTGAGTGAGGATATTCAAGCCATCTCTGGCCAGGCGGGGTTTCGCCGTCATTCATATGCTAATTAGAGCCTTCGCTGTGGTTCGTTTCCGACAATTTTCGGCACAGACGAACGCGGCGTTCGCAGCCTGTAAATTGTCGTTAACTCCCGAAAAGTAGGGAGATTTTCGGGCGTTTACAGGGACGAAAATCCGACTTTTCATGCAGTGCAACATCACTGCTGTGGCCCGATCCTGCAGATTTGCCCTCTACAACATCCGCAGGATTCGGACCCTCCTCACAAAGGATGCAACGCAACTCTTGGTCCAAGCACTGGTCATCTCCCGCCTTGACTACTGCAACTCTCTCCTGGCCGGACTCCCGGCCTCTGCGATTAAACCATTGCAGCGTATCCAGAACGCTGCAGCACGCCTTATCTTCAATCTACCCAAATTCTCCCATGTGACCCCCCTCCTCCGTGACCTCCACTGGCTCCCTGTTGCAGCACGCATCCAATTCAAGACGATGACACTGGCCTTCAGGGCCATCAATGGAACGGCACCCATCTACCAAAACACTGGTCAAACCTCATGCCCCGACGCGAGCACTTCGCTCCTCTACTTCAGCTGGCCGGCTGGTACCACCATCGCTGAAATCAAACAAATGTCGCTCAGCAAAGCCCAGACTCTTCTCTGTTCTGGCGCCTCAGTGGTGGAACGAACTCCCGACTAATGTCAGGACAGCTGAGTCATTTGCCATTTTCCGAAAAAGGCTCAAGACTCACCTGTTCAGACTTCACCTCGACTAGCATGACCCCCCCCCCTGCCCCCCCCCCCCCCCCCCCCCCCAAAAAAAAAATATAGCACTCTGATCGTAGCACTGTTGCTCTTGAACTACTAGTTTACTCAGATGAGGATCTAACACTTGTTCTATTTTTAGCTCTTACTTTATCGGCAATGATTCGTTGTGGTTTCCTTGTTTCCTTCTTTTGACAAATGTACTTATTGTAAGTCGCTTTGGACAAAAGCGTCTGCTAAATGACCTAAATGTAAATGTAAATGTAAATGGACTGACGGGGACTGTGGATTGACGGGGACTGTGGACTGGTGGGGACTGTGGACTGATGGGGACTGTGGACTGGTGGGACTGTGGACTGACGGGAACTGTGGACTGGTGGGGACTGTGGACTGACAGGGACTGTGGACTGACGGGGACTGTGGACTTAGAGGCCAACATGCTAATTTAGACCGTTGGTGTTGATGAAGTCAACATTGTTACTTTTTCACATGCGGTTGACGCTGTTCATAACATTCATTTTATATGTTTTAAACTTGAATTCTGGCCTCCTCTACACCACGTACTAGTGTTTGCCTCTCCTACCAGAAAATTGTTCCAACATGCCTCTTTTAAACAACACTATTTAATTGTTTTGTTTAATGTTGCAATATCAACTTCAGCTGACTGGGAGAGAGATGTGCTTGTTAGCTGAAACCACTTCTCTTTATATTTATTGTCTTGGCCTACGCAAAAAAAAGTACTAATGATTTTCAGACCTTTCTCCTTAATTCACCAAACAGCTGTACTAGCAGCTGCATACCCACAGAGACAGCCAATCAAATGTGTGACTGCTGCTTTCCTCTGTCAGTTTCTCTCCTCTTATGCCGTCTTTTCATGCCTTTCCCTCCACTTCTCTTCTTTTATGTGTACTGGCTCAGGTTGACTTTCTTTCCTGTCACTCTCTACTGTCCTGTTCAAACTCATCTCACTCTTCATCTGACTTCAATTTTATCTGGAAAAAATCAATTAAAGGGAAATTAATATAATGTGTAACATGTCCAGTGCTCAACCCCCAAAGATGAGCTTATTTATGACATCATATTAAATTTTGCCACTCAGGCCAAACTTTTCATACTTGGTCTCTTGGGCATTTTTGTTATTTAACTTTTTCAGTAAATGAACAAGAAGAATCTCAAGATAATTAACCCTTTCTTCTAAAAAAAAGTCATGTTCCCATTCCCAGAACCGCATTCCCATTTACGTTTGAAAAGGAACAAAGTTTGTCCCAGTTTGAACAACGTGCTTATGGCTCTGGCAGATATTTTGAGCTGTTTATTAACACCTTCTATAAGACCACATTTCTGCACACTTTGCCTGAGGGAATTACCCATGTCAAAGGTGTAGAGTAGAGTTCTCTGACTCCAGGGATTAGAGAAGTGCTTGATGCTTTTCTTGTTCAACCCCATGAGCTCCAGAATATGATTGTTCCTCCTGTGCCATTTTCCTCTCCCTCCAATGGGCAAGCCTCTGATCAGTACAGTTGTTACACTGGGGTCGAGGGACATCACTGTGCTTGCAAAGCTTTGTACTTCTCAGTCTTCTCCCTGTCTACGTCTAAGAGGGACTCCTCTGACGCTTCAAATCTAATGGCTACATCGAGGATGATCGCTTCGCCCTTCCTTACCAAGACCAGATCTGGAAGTCCCATTTTGCCTTCAGGGGTTTTAAGCCTTCTCTCTTTCCAAGTCTTCCATTTTTCTGCATATCTTGTTATGGGTTTACATTTGATGAAGTTTCACCGCCGGGCACCAACCTATAATGTGTCGGAGGGTGTCTGGTCTCTCCTTGCAGAGTCTGAATTTCATCTCAGCTTTGGAGAGCCCTGGCCTCTACTGAGAGGGTGGGCTTCGAGTTGGTCCATAGCTGGAGGGCCAAGATCGGCTCGGATTGGCGAAATTTGACCCTAACTGGATCCCTCAGCCAATCATTTCAGAGCTTGTCTTCCCAAAAGACAACTGTTTATACTCTCTGGGTGACAGGGCGGCTCCATTTCAGGAACTCACGCTGTCGCCACGCTTAACTGGAAATCTAAGTAAGCTTATCAAGGCCCAAGTTGACCGTGTCTCCGATTGTTTGGGACTCAGTTGTCAGGTGCAACCACTTTTTGGCCTATGTACAAAAGAACCAGTCGCAATCTCCCAACAGGCCGCCGCCTACCCCGAGGTGTTCCACTTCGTAAATTACCCTAGGGTTCTGAGCACTTCCACCTACTGGGATGGCTTGAGTTATGCGCCCAGAATCTTCTTTGTCAAGTGTTTTTTCTTATTTGGTTGTAGTGTCAAACAACCCTTCATAGTTTTTCAGATCATATTGAATATTTAGTCTGCCAATAATCAATCATTTTGCCATGTTAGGGCCTGTGTCCACATGGCATCTTTTTCTGGCCACTGAGGAGTGTGTCATCCCGGTGTTTCAGCTCAAAGCACTTTTTCAATGAAAAAGCCAGTAAAACTGCACTCTGAAGTATTTGTGATTTAATTGTCAAATGATCCAATGTTCATTACTCCATTATCTTTGACAAGTTGCTAGAAATCTGTTGTATGGGTTAATAAAACCATGCCGCCATAACAGAGGACATTTAATAACACCACATATCATCCATAGAAAGATGCATCATAAAAACAACCAATGGTATTATGTATTATTGTCTCTTAAGAAGTGTCAGTGAAATGACTTAAACTACTGATGATATGTGTCATAGATCAGCCAAAAATAAATATTTTATTGGTTTAAGTGAAGCAGGATATTAAATCTGTAAAGAAAGATGGAGGCGGTTCAACAACACTGAATGGCCAGATCAGAGCCTGAAACAGGTGGAGCATTGAGTTCATACAATCGTTGAAATAATACAACTACACATCCAAGAACAATACAACTCCAGCTACTGAAACAACATGCAGAAATGTCTGCATGTAAAGCATTCCCTTCCCTGCCACGGCACAGTCATAAAATACTACACTAACAGAAAGAAAACACAATGAGTGTAATGAATAAGTATAATGTATGAAAGAAAAACAGGAGAAAATGAGAATCAGAATGAGCTTAGTTTGACCAAGTATGCATACTCATACAAGGCATTTGACTGTATTTTTACCTTAACAGAAAATATGCAAAAGCTAGGATAATATAGATAAAATAAGAAAAAAGTCTATATACAAGTGTTCTGTTATTAAAAAAACAAACAAAATAGTGCAGAAAATCCATTATCTAATTTCTGTCGAAGTCAGAACCTCATCCATGTGAGAGAGAAATCCTTTGCTGAGTACAGAATGATATGTTCCTGGGACGTAGTCATTCCAAAACCACAGGAAAAACCTTCAACCCCTCGGTACACGTGTGAGTGGCCACAGGTCCGATCCTGAGAGACTCCTCACATCGTGTGGACGCGGTCTGAAGCCGACGTCTGGAATGTAAATCTCAGCCCGGTCTGATTTTTGGGGAGAACGCGTGTCTGAATGTGCAGCTGAGGGCAATTTCCTCACAATCACTCCGAGTGGTTTTCTTGCACCCTAATTAATCCTAACTGTGAGAAAACACACACACACACACACACACACACACACACACAGGTGATAGACAGACACATGTGACTACACACAGTACGTATACAGTCGAACACATGCAATCAGTCGCTCCACCCAAACCACTGCTGTTCGTCCACGTCTCTCTGGGAGAAAATGAGTTGTCCCGCCCCCCTGGCCCAACAATCTCATAAGTAGTGGTGGGCAGCAGATTCTCAGAGGGAGGTGCAGCTTTTTGGGTGGAGGAAGCTCAAATACTCCACAGGGAACTCTGGAAGCAATTATTCCCCCATCCAAATGGCCCTGAAACAACTCACCGCCCGCGATCAAGCACACACGAACTGTTCTGCCAGCCTATTGTACGGAGTCACCACATCGTTGCTCGGAGGGAGCGGCATTAACCCCGTTTGCCGAACGCACGCCCACATGAAGTAATTGAGCTCGAAAATAAACGGCCGGCCAGCTCAGATAATAACTGGCGAGACGGTGTACAGGAAAGGTGGCGTAGGAGAATGCCTTCAGAGTGAAGAGTGTCAGAATGCCGGGATGGTGTGATAGCAGGGCTCAGTCTGCAGCTCCATTTACCTCCCAGGATGCATTTCATCATGCAAAAAAACTTGTCTTCCGAAAAAACAGCTTTCAGGAGAGAAAAAAAAAAAAAAAACCTGGCACTTAAGAATAACTGAACAATAGGTCAAAGCTGCTATTGTATTATATGTGGTCAGATAATGGCATTATGTTATGAACACTTTTCCAAAATCAGTGGAATTACGAGGTTTTTGACCAGCACAAGTTGTCCTCCTGGCTTTAAAGACAAAAATGCATGGTTTTCAGCTTTTAAATCAAATACTTTATTAAACAATTGGAGTAAAACCCAAACTAGTGGCTGCCCCTCTCTCCCTGCGATGAGGTTCAGTTGAGGGCAGCTGTAAAGCTCAGTCAGAGCTGTGAGCCACCTTCACCCCAGACTTTTCCAGGCAGACTTAGAGTCAGCGGTCACAGCACCTGACAGAGGAAATACACCTGACGAGCCACCATCCCTGACCTGCCGACCACTCTCATTATGAAACTGTGGGATCCTACATTTGTACTTTTGTCAGCTGGAATTGGCTTCATGTGTCTGTCTTTAATAAAGGTTACTTTGAGAGAAACTATTAACCCCCGGTTCTTTTGTTGGAGGCCCAAGGATAAACTAGAGAACTCTTCATTTATTCAGGTCACAGGTAAAGTATTGCAGCGCTGGGCTCAGAATGGCAGAGCTCCCACAGGATCTCAGTCAGAAAGAACCCGGTTTCTGGGTGCTGGTTACATTTGATCTTCTTGGGCTGAGACTGATCGTACAGAGGTTGAGCTTTCACTCAACTGAGTCTTACTGGTCAGTTATCTCTGACGTGAACTTACAGAAATGTAATATGAAACATGTATGGGTGTTGTCCTTGAGGCGTGTATCTATTCTAGCAAACCTAACTGTCAGATCAAAGAAGATTGAGGCCTTGAAGATTCAACGGGTTCCTGCTTATCAAGTTAAAATGTCACACTGTTCTAAGAAAATGAGCACAACCAGTGGTTTATACGAGTTCAGTGAAAAAGTATAAATCTAAAATCAACAAAATAAAAGCCAATTCTAACAAAACTATCCTGTTTGATAAGTTCAAGTTCATCATTGAGAGGTGACATAAAAAGAAATCAAATGGAGCAAGAAACAGAGGCAGGCAGACATTTTGTCATTTAGTCATGTTTAGTCATTAAGTCATGTTTTTTTTTATGAATATTGAATATTCTGTTGTATGAGGGCCTGGTGTCCTCTTCCTCTGTGCCACAGAGCTCCATTATTGTTCAAAGACAATTAAAAACACAGTAAGCCACACTGTTACAATGTTCCTTCATTACCATGAACACACACTCTCTCACACACAGAGAGACGACGTCCCGCTGACTGAAATTCACCCGGGAGCATTAAAAGTCTATAAATCTGCTGCCTAAAATAGTTCCCAACAAATGTCCTGTTCCCTCCTGTTTGAAACAGGATATTAGCTGGAAACTACAACGCTCAGCTGTTTCAGGGAATTACTGAGACTTTAAAAGATCTATTTATTTATTTAATGCTGTGGGATTTTTTTTTAAAGATTCATGTCTTTGTGAGAAACTTCGTCAGGAAGGCATAAAGTATTGTTGGTTTTGGTCTTTTAATAAGATTTGTTGAAGATAATAAAACATATTTGGAAACCAGCTTTATCCCTTAATAACAATGAAGACCGAAGCTGACGTGTCTCACTGCTGCTTCACCTGGAGCCGCTTCAGATTCACCCACAATCCTCCTCTCTACAGCTCTTGTGTTCACAGAGAATACATCCATATTTTATACAGTCCAGGATTCAGTGCTTTGAATTCATCTGAATACTTGAGCATATTTCAATAATAACTAAGAAATAATTATCGTGGTAAATTAAACTACCATTTTTTTTTTTAAATTAAGCAAACTATTTGGCAGCACTTCAGCTACTCAACAGATGGTGCTCTGAATGGCTGCTTTAATGTGAACTGTAGTCTTGGCTTTCCCCCCTATTTGTAGAATAATGCATTTTGCTATATTGTGTTTTATAGTCAATTATTTTGTGTACTTTATCTAATTTCGATGAAAATGTCCACTAATAAATGAAGCCATCTAGAATAGAGATAAGTAGACTTTTATATTTGTATGTTTCAGCAACACATTCCAAGACATTTCTCTGCCCCAGCCTGTCCAGTGCTTGGCCCCCTTAAAAAATATACACCAGTTGCAAAGAAACCAAATCCAGCCGTCTGAAAGCACTTAACCCTCAAAGGCTTGCCTGGGAACCGGTCTGAATGGAGCCGGTCCTCCCAGGCCACATGAAGGCTGACAGGACCCGGACATGTGTGTGTGCAGGTCCGTAGGAATCAGAGTCAAACTGGCGCTGTTGTGTGATTCATCCCCAGGAAAAAAGGCAGCTTTTTAAAACTCTCCAATTATCCCGATGAGCCACACGTCCATGTCGTCATGGTGACATCCCCCCTCCCGTCCACACCCCCACTGCAAAGGAAGCAGCGCTGACGCTGCACAGGATGCACAAGTCACCAACATCTTACACAACGGGGTAATTCCACCAGTCGGACGGGACATGTGGAAGTGGTTTGGGCCTAGGAAGGTGTCGAGGCGGGTACACGTTGCTGTTGGGTTTCTGGGATGTCCCCCCCCCCCCCCCCCTCTACGTCTGAGCCAAGTGATGTCTGGTGGGGTTTTTTAAAAGTGGGGAAGAGAGACGTTAGATCAGATTAACTCACTCCACGTGCCTAATGGGCTGTTACACAGGTCTGACACACACCATTACCCGCCATTTACACCTCACAGGCACGGAGGCGAAGACAGAGACGGTACCTCCAGATTGCATGCATGTGTATAAGTGTGAGGGGAAATAAGATGGCAACAGGGATGGAACGATGCAGGGATAAGGCGTGTGTGTGTGTGTGTGTGACTGCTCTTGAACTGGATGGGTGGGCGCTCTGAGGTAAAAAGCAGGCTTTATTGGATAATTAAGAGGAACTGAGTTGCTCTCATTACTCCGCCGCTGCTCTCCCCTCGCCGGCCTCAGGTACTGACAGAGCAGAAAAACACTCAAACAAAAGGGTCCATGAGAGGAAACGTCATTCTGCCACAGTTTGTGTTCAGCCTGCCCGCTCGCTTCCTGAACTAAGACTCTCTTCCTCTTTGGATCATAACATTGTCCCACACTGTATCAGTGTTGAGCAGAGCTGTCCACGCGGGCCGCAGGGCTTTACTCCCCGCAGCTTCCAATTGGCTTAGCAGTCTCAACACGCTCCACTTTTGAACAAAACGGCCGAGTCTGAACGTGCAGCTGTGTGCAGCCGGAGAGGATCCCGGGAGCCACGAGTCTCTGCAGCGGGGCAACATTCAGGAAAGTACCGGAGAACTGGCAGTTATCTTTTGAAGCTGTAAACAGTGAATGTGGCGGCCCTGGCGGTCATTTCATCTGTATTTGGAGAAAAAGGGGAGTCGCATAAAAGCAGTCGGGATAGAGGGAAAAAAAGAGAAGTGAAAGAGAGCAGCGGAGAGCGTATCCCCTTGTAGTGGTGGCAGCTGGATTGTGTTAGCGCGTCGGAGCGCGTTATCGCCGGGACACAACACAAAGCAGGCCCACTAAGCATTCTCCGTGCTAACCACTGCCTTTACGTTAAAAAGACAGGCTTTGGCGTCTTAGCCATGAACTGTGGGCCTCGGAGACCAAACACAGGCTGACAGAGCAGCTATAGACAAACCAGAGTTTGTCGTGTCCCGCTGACTCTCACTGGTCTGCTGGAAGAGGCACGTCTGGCCTTTGTCAGGCCGCGAGGCTGCCGCACGGAGGACGGACCACACCGCTGCTCTGAAGGAAGAGGTAAACCAGCTCACAAGGCTTCTTAAATGCTTGCATACGAAGGGAACAAAAGACTTCCTGATGGTAGGGACGTGAATAAAGTGAGAATGAATAAGGATTATGAATCAAAGGGGTTCAGTGTTGGCTTTGCATTGCATCATATGAAAAGAAATCTGTGGATTGTGATAAAAAGGACAGATAGCAGAAAGACATGCAGCATCCCAAGTACAGCATTATGTTTGTAATGCTGATATTCATCAGAGTGCTGTTGGTATCTGAGCCTGGAATGTACATCTAGAAGTGGAAGGATTCAAACCAGAGACACATTAAGGACATGTTCAATCACATGACTTTGTTTATGAAAAGCAGGAAGACAACCCAAACCAATGAGAGGAAGTTGAACACAGAATGACTTCCTCATTCCCGTCTCCATGGCTTTCTGCCGTTAGACGGTGATTTTCACCCAGAAGTTCAGACTGATCTCAGTGGGGAAGGTTTGACGTGGCAGGAAACTGAAATGGCCTGGAAGTAGTGTTGTAGTCAAGACCGCATCAACCGAGACCAAGACATTACCGAGACCAGAGAGTGCCGAGACCGAGACAAGACCAAGACTTTTAGAGGTTGAGACCGAGACAAGACCAAGACTTTTAGAGGTCGAGACCGAGACAAGACCAAGACCATATAGATCAAAGGAAAAACAACAAAATGGGAGTTTTTTAAAAATAAATTTAATTTAAGTTTGCTCTTAAATAAATGCAACAACAAAAACAATCTTTGTGCTGTTGTTTTCATAGCAGCACAATGAATGAAATAAATCTCAAGTCATAGGCTGTGTCCGAAATCACTCCCTACTCCCTATATAGTGCACTATATAGGGAGTTCGCCATTTTGTAGGGGTGTCCGAATGTGTAGTGAGCATTACTATTCCCTATATAGTGCACTCAAAGTTTCCCACAATGCATCGTGAAAAGTAGTGTACAGCCGATGGTCACTAGCCGAGCAAATTTTACCATCATGCATTGCGCTGAAAGACAAATCGCGAAGGGACGAGAGGAGAGAGAGCAGGAAAAAGCGGAGGAAATATCAATAATCGTACAATAATAAATGTTAATATTTAATATATGTATTGCAGAGCAGATCAAGACGACACAAACGGCCAAAGTGTGATGTTTTCCTTTATTTACTTTAAAAAAAACGCGATATATATTAATTATTTATACGAGACTTTGGGCGAGCGGCGGCGGCCGGCGCCCGGCGACAGGCTGCAGGGGCCGGCGACAGTTGGTGCTGGCCGGCGGCGGTGGTGGCCGGCGGCGGTGGTGGCCGCGGCGGCCGGTGATAGGCGGCGGTTGGCGGCGACAGTTGGCGGTGGCCGTGGCGGCCGGCCGGCCGGCGATAAGCTGCATTAGCCGGCGACAGGCGGCGGTGGCCGTGGCGGCCGGCCGGCCAGCGGTAAGCTGCAGTGGCCGGCGACAGGCTGCGGTGGCTGGCCGGCCGACGAGAGGCGGCGGCGGGGTATTCGTCCGTCAAAAACCGTCACTCAAACCAAAGCGCCTTATGACAGTCTGAACACTATAAAGATGCGGAGATGAGGGACAGATTGTGATGAGCGATCGCCGAGGAGTTTGGGATCGGGGACGGACTGCAGCCTGTTCAGGTCTGGTGGATCGCGGAGATGTGGGGTGCCGGTAGTGCTGCAACCTGGTCCTGAAGTCCACCTGGACCCGATCGGGATCGTTGAAAATAAAAATAGCAGTGAGGACGATGTAGTGATCGTCTCATTATTGAAAATTATTTTTTTCTCAAGAAATGAGACGGCCACGGAATCCCCTTATTGCTGGAGGACTCGTTCTTTTGGTTTTGTAAATTTTCGCAACGAATATGTAGCTATTAAAAAATAATTATCCTGGTAATTTCTCTGCGTGAGCGGAATCTGACACGTATTAATTATGCGTCAGGACAGGAAAAAAACTCTTATCAGTAAAGCATGGACAAAAAGCCTATCAGCAATGGTCTCGACCGGTCTCGTTCAAAAAACCCGAGGCCGCCCGGTCCGAGACCGAGACCGGACCGAGTAAAAATGCCGTCGATACCAAGACGAGACCAAGAACCTAAAAAAATGGTCTCGAGACCGGTCTCGAGACCAAGACCGATCTCGAGTACTACAACACTACCTGGAAGTACTGGGGTTGTGTCAAAAGGAGGAAATCAGCTTTACATTAGAATGTTTCAGCTTTCAGTCACTCTGAGATTACAATCCAACCCCGTCTCCTCCAAAAATACCTTCCCATACAACTCAACTTCACTCTTCATCAGGATTCAAGGGGAACTTCTTTTCTGGACCGAACGCTCGCAGTTTGAAACACGTCGTTAAAGGACAAAACAAACAAAAACCTGCTATAAAACCACATAGTTAGGTTTCAGCAATAAAACCACTTGGTTAGGTTTAGTAAAAAAAACAAACAAACAAAAGTATTCTGTTTTAATGGGACGTGAACGGCAGTCTCAAATCCACATCAAAATCCGCTTCCTCTGAAACCAAGTTCATGATGCTGTTGTTTTGTTGTGTGGGAGCGTCATTTTGGGGAGGCCAGGCTGTGATTACATGCTACCAAAGGATGACACTTCACTCCTTCCTGTGTTCTCCTTCTGTGAAACTTCCCAGGTTTAGGGTCATTCACCTCCCTGGCACCAACTGTTCGGACAATAGGGAGCAGCACAATGTGTGCTGATTGGACGCTCGCTCTGATTATTACTGCAACCTGGTGATTGTGAAACTGAATGGGATCATTGCGCTTTGCACAATCACGGCTGACTGTTTGGATTACAGGCTGCAGAGTTGGTCATATTGCCCTGATCAGAGGTTACACGGTGAACACAGTGCTGTCTGTGCTGGGTGGGTAGAATGTCAAAATAGAAGAGTCTATATCATATATTCATATTCATAAACAAGACTAGTTGAAACCTCATATATGGCTGGAGCGTGTGTGTCAATGTGCCTAATTACAGATCACATGACATGGTTAAGCTACATTTGAGTAAAATGTTACAAGACTAAAACTTGGTACTCAAGTTTTAGTCTTGTAACATACTTAACATACTTAAGATGTTTGATTTGAAAGATGTTATATTTACACAGATGGAAGTTCAGTCATTACTCACTATTTCATAAAGTGAAAGATATGAGCCCAATGAGATGAAAGCATTTGCAAAAAGAAAACATGAAATTGCTTTTGTAAAAAAAAATAAGTCTAAACTTTTCAACGTCAACATTATATTTATGTAAATTATTTTGTTAAACACCACATTAAATAAAATCCATTCCTCTCTCGACTCAAACGGGCTCTACAACCTGCAGCCTGTCAGTCAGTAACCAGGGCAACACACCGCTGTTAGTCACACTTAATAATTTGCGATTCAGGAATACTGGTTTCATACGTTGAAACCAGGTTTCAACATTCATATGTTGGTGAGGAGTTTCAGACGCAGACAGTGGTTGAGTGTTGGCTAATACTAGTAAAAATGCTAAACCAACTAGGACTGTTATATGTTAACAACGTATCCAACGAGCCAACTAATCACGTAACAATGTTGATGAATTTCACAATGAGAGTTTGTTGTCCATTCGGGGTGAAGTTAGATTTAGACACCGGCTGTAGGTGTGCTAACATTAGCTAACGCTAGCTACGGCTGCTGTGGGGGGTTTAGCTTGCGGTGAACTCTTTAGCTTGTAGATCGGGCGCATTGTGTGTGTTCTAGACGTGTTGACTTCTCCAGCTTTGTAGGTCCCGTTCCAAACACTGCAGCAGTGATGTCTATGTGTCCGTGTGTCCATGTCGGGTCTTGAAGGCGACTGTTTCTGCTGCTCTGATTCCCTCTGACGACTGTGCTAACAGCTTCATGAGCAACACCCTTCTGTGACGTAGTACACTCAACTGACCAATGGTGCAACTATCATCACTCACTCACTCACTCACTATGTCAGTAACAGAGCCACTTGTAGGGCCGGCCCTCTGTAGTCCAGCCAAAAAGTAGATGCCGTTTACTGATGTATCACAAATAACTTTGTCATGAGTGTGTGTGGAAGTCAGCAAGCACAGGGCTGTAACCCAGCAGACTACTGTGTCCCATGTGATCCAAGTACTTTTGTTGATTAAACAAAACCAAGTGTGCTTGTTGTATTTGTTTTGCTTTATTGTGTTGAAATGGGATTTTCAGCCAAACCATGAGGTTTTCCCCCAAAATTAAACAAAGCACTTCAGAATTTTGTTTTTAGTTTCAGTTTACAACGTTAACCATGTGTTTCAAACTGTTTTCTTTCAAACTGCAACTGTGATCTGGAGAAGATAAGTTTCCCTCTAAATGTAATTAAGAGTGCAGTTTAATTGTATGGGATGGTAACTTTGTAGGGTCGATTAAAAAAAGGACATGTTTTGTGTGCTTTCATCAGGGTGGAAAGGTCATAAGAAACGATCTCAGACAATGTATGGATAACTAATCCTGTTATCAGTCAATTTCTTCAAAATACATGATGTCTGTATGGGAAGTCAGTAATCTGTCAATCAATTCAAACATACTAGTTTAACAGTGTAATAGTCACATTTATTAAAGCTGAGTCTCAAGCGTTCAATTAAAGAGCAATGGCTAATAGAGCCAAAAACATTATAATTATTTATATTTTAATATATATATATATATATATATATATATATATATATATATATATATATATATATATATATATATATATATATCATTATATATATTACAATTTTAGCTTGATGTACAAACGCTGATTAGCATCATGTTAGAAAAACTGTCTTTTAACCCTGTAACATCCCTTGATATTATTATTTATTTATTATTGTTATTAATGATTTCAACATAACTTTTAGCCATCCTAATAAACAATCTGTTATATTTTAACTTATTTTTTTATACCACATTTACATCGTCATTTGGTCGTATTGTTCAGACTCACAATTCTATTGGATCGTACATTTGTTTATAAGTCCCGCCCTATGGCCATGAACTCAAAAGTGTTCCCTCGGCATCTCTTTATTTCATTCATGGTCTGGATTCATCAGATTCAAATTAGTAAAATGTCTTTTACATTTTTTTAAATTATCATTACAATGTCTAGAACATGTATGTAGTTATTGTGGAATAGATTTATACAATTTAATTCAGAGCTTGTTACATCTTTGTTGCAATTCTACAACACTGTGTGTTGGCTTGTTACAGTTGGGACAGACAGGTTGGATTCCCTCCACTTCACATCTGCCTGAAACATAAGTATTGAGTATTTGAGTATTTTCTTCTACATGGACAGTATACATACTACCCTTGTGTTGTGTTCTGGTCAAATTTGACTGATTTATAAGTTGTATCTCTAAACAATGTAGTTAATTTGATCAGACTGACCTAAGAATCCATGACTTTGTCCACAAAAAGGATTTCAACAGACAATTCATTTCTGGAAAAGGTGAAAAGAAAGACAAACACTGGAAACTCCAACCATGGTTTGATTCATGTACATGTACATCTTCTGGCACACCATCACCCTCGCTGTGGTAAATGCCTGGCTCCTCTACAAGCGGGACTGCAAAGCTCTCAACATGTCTAGCAAAGAGACAATGAACAGGAGACAGTTTCAGGCACAGCTAGCATCCTCTCTCATCCTGGTGAACACAACACTGCAAATGCAGGGCGACCATCTCCAGGCCAAGGGAGCCCAGCAACACAGACAGTGACACCAGGAAGCCCTCTGAATGCTCAGAAGAGATTGTCCAAGAGATGCGCACACCTCCCATTAGATGTACACAAGGACCTAGTTGAACATTTCCCACGAAAGACAGGGAGAGGATGCTGCAATAAAGGATACACCGACACAGTGCAGCAAGACTGATGTCCATCTTTTCTTTTCAGAGGACAAGAACTGTTTTTGGGACTATCCCTAATTGTTTTTTTTTTTTCATAAATGACCCTATAAACATATGACTAATGTGTGATCATTATTGTTATATACCTTTATAGGGCCAAGTCAGCAATCAACCCTGCAAATGAACCCTTGAAATACAACATTTCTGCCCCCAATGTTGCAATATTACAACATTTCTCAAATTTCTCTCTCTTTTTTTTCAAAAACTCTTTAGTTTCTGCATCCCACAACAACACCTGCATGGTAAAATAATTTCTTTAGGTTTTTCTATATTTTTGTCCTCAAGGTTCCAACCGCCTCGACTGACAAAGTCAACGTCCCTGAGATGTATCGCACTAAACGCCTACTGTGTGTTGGGGATGTAGCAGGGGCAGTATTTATATAGTTCTTTTCTTTAATATCAGACAAAATATGGTGTTCCACTTACACCCATCCGTAGCGGTCCAGCTAAGAGGAAGGGAGCCAATAAACAGCTAGCTCCAGCAGCGGTCACTGCTGCAATACTTTCCCTTTACCTCCCACTGACAACTCACAGTCTGATCTGAACGAACAAGATTGAACTCCAGTAGCTTCAAATAGCGTCTATGCGACAAGAGCAACGCTAATTAAACAAAGCGAGGCTAATAAAACAGAGGCTAACTACACAGAGCAAGGCTAGTAAAAAGAGAGGCTAAATACACAGAGCAAGGCTAGTAAAAAGAGAGGCTAGGCATTAGAGGCAAGAGTTGAGGCATGAGTTTGGAGGCAAGGCAGGGCACACAGCAGCCCAACGCCAGACAAGCTTCAAAAACAAAAGCAATCATTAGTGACAACACCTAAACACACTAGCAGACAAAAATAGCATTTAGCTCATAGCACGGGTTACCTGCGTCGAGCACGCATCAGCGCCTATAGCTGTTAGCAGCTACGGCGGCAGCAGCAGCAGCTAACCGGACAGGGGGACACACACACCCACACCATCCCGGCCCACCGCGCCAACCTACAACAAAGGACCATCAGCGCAGCATCTTATTACCTCGTCACGTCATGAGACTGCGCTACATACCTGCGGAAAACCGCACAGATGGTCACATACCCGTCGCAAAACAGTCTAACGAGGACACCAAAGAACCGAAATGAATAGATATCATATATCATCTGGTTACACAAGTAATTGACGAGTTTAATCAAATTGGTAAAAAGGCAAAGTTGAAATAGTAATTAGGAGATAGAAACCCTGAGAGTTGTTTTTGCTGTGATAATGTGCATTTGAATTTGATCACACACAGACACTCTCACTAACTACAAGATTATTTCGAGATAATGTTACCTCTCAGGGTTGAGGAAGTTAATTCGGGGCCATGAAGCACCTTGCTGATTCTAGATGAGTGTCCTACTCTCGCTGGTTGATTCCCATCACTTCTATTTTGCTGTTACTTTGCTCCTTGTTAAGGTACACTCAATTAAGTGTCAGGAGCTCACTAATGATCAGAAAAAAAATGGTAATTAGCAGATAAAAACAAACGTTCTGCCACCAGAGTGGCGGATATGACAAGTTTTGTCTCAACCACAAGTAAAAAAATTACTTCAAAAGAGATGTTTTGAATAAAGCATGTTTCTAATATGGCTATCTATCTATGTTGTTGTGATTTTGAGATCATTATAAAGAACCTCGCCAAGAGGGAGTGGCTGTAGGAAACATGGAAATGGAAAGCAAAGCATTCAGCTTGATGAGTCCAGCCGCAGTGCTGATTGTGTTTTTTTGGCATAACGGTAATCTCTATGTCCCCTTTGGCCCGGGCCCAACACTCCCAAATAAGTTGTCATTTCAGCTCCCTCTCACAAACAGCAGGCTGAGGCCCACGTGATGTGGGCACAGTGTGTGTGTGTGTGTGTGTGTGTGTGTGAGAGAGAGCCTGTCGAGTTTCCCAGGCGATGATGCTGAGAGCTTGATGAAGAAATGTGGAAGAAAAAAAGGATGATAATAAATGGTTTATGATCTGGGGACAGCCATAATTGCTCAGGAGCCTGTTTATGAAGAGACTTGGCGAGGGCGAGGGGGAGCGCATGTGTGTTGGGAAATGTCCCCTTCAATATTGTACATGGATTTTGCACCACAGATGCCTAAACACAATATCCGACAGTTTTGGTTAAATTAAGTCCACATGCAGCTAAGCTGCACTTTTACAGTCAAGCTGAAATGTAAAATGCCCTTTCAGTGCACATCCCCGGTCATATTGTCCACCTATTAAACAATATAAATATAAACAATATAAATTAATTTCTTTATGTTGTTAGATCAAATTCCAACATTTATTTTCTTCATCAACTAGTGCCAACCAATATTATCATGACATCCATCCATCAACCTGAACTTTTAGCAGCACAGAGCTAGAGAAACTTATCTTTTCAACCATCAAATCAAATTCCTCTCAGCGTTATGTCCCGCCTCCTTTCCTGTTTCCCTCGGAAATACATCACCATACAGAAGATGGAGAAATGTGTTCTTCCAGATGTCAGTCACAGTTTTTAACCCTTTGAAACATTTGGGCAACATTATAAACAAATTTCTTAGATTTAGGCAACAAAATTACTTGGTTATTTTTATTTCAAAAACTGTGTGGTCTACTTTAAATTACTATAAAAACAAAAGAAATGCAACAAAACTCAATAATGATCAGAAAACATGTATCCATATCATTTAAACTATGAAGAGGCTGCAAGTCAGTCAGTCACAGCCAAATCCCTACACAGAGAAAGGCAAGTCCTGAAAATGGAAAGAAGAAGATCAGAGCCATCAACACTGGTATTAATAACCTGGCCGATTTAGTACAAGTACATTACATTCTTTGAATTGTTATCCTGTATTATGATTATTGTAAGGTTTGTGTTTCTCCATGTATCATTTATATGGGATGATTTTCCAAGACATAATAAGATAGCCAGATAGCCTTATTAAAAGGGAGTAAATGCAGGATGACTTCACTAAGGGGCTTTTTTACTGCAGACCAAACACGCAGCCGGGTCATGGCCGTTACCAGCGCTTGTGTATTGCATGTTTTAGCTCTCCTATGCTCACCACAAAGCAGACTCATTATGAGTGTGCAGACATGAGATAAAGATGACTTGGTGGGAGGAAGTTTCATGCAAATCTTGAAGTATACAAATATAAATATGAAGCTTTTCCCATAACTTCTGAGTGAAGGACATAATTTGGAATGCTGGGAAATCCATGGAGGTCTGACTTCACGATGACATTCTCATAATTAGTGATTCATAAGATTCAGCGGAGGGAGATAAGAAGAGTGTGCATCTGTGGTGACACTGAGATGAAAACTTGCTGTAAGAAGTCGTGTTCGTCAACAAACTCCCGGCCGACGCCTCGTCACAGCTTGCATGGAGAAGAGAAGCTGATAAGGGCTTTTGTGTAACCGCATTCGAGGGGGAAGCAACAATTTTAAGCAACACTTGTTCCCACAGCTGTGTGGCTGTCGGATCCAAGCTCTCGCTGTTTGAATGCTGTTCTGCGATAATGCCTCCAAACGAAATGTAGAGAATCATTGAAAAGTCAGCCTTCAAAACAGGAAGCAATTCCTCTTGATTTTACTCTTCCATTGAAGAAAAACAAAATATTAATAGAGTTGCACTCATGTCACAGTGTGGAGCAGATTCACGCTGTTGTATTGAGTTGTGGCAAAAAGGAGAGTCATTATGGTAAATGTGACTAGTCAGATTGAGTGATTTGGTCAGTGGAGCCATTTAGACACATTATTGACGACATGCATCTACATCACAAGACAACTGGACATATTATAGGTTCTTTGCTTTTAAATCCACCCCTGGATACACTTACTTCTTTACTTACTTCCACCTCAATGTATTTGTATTATCTACCTTAAAAAAACAATGATTGTATTCAGCTGTGGGTTTTATGTGCAGTTACAGAAAATAGTAGCAACAGATACAGCACAGTGAGACGTTTATCCACTTCAGAAAGACCGAGTCATAGTCACCTAATGCGGGTCTACGGAGGCAGCTGTTGCTAGAGAAATTGGTACCCTGGCTCTTCTACCATCTCATTCCACCCGTCACCGATGAACGTTGGTTAGAAAAACGGCTCACTGATTTGAGGAACTGACACCCAAGTCGGTCGTTACCTGGCATTTTTACATACCTGAAGATTTTGTGCCACTGAACTCCATTTGTGCTTCTCCTGGATAAATCTTTATGTGGTAAAATGTCATCTATGGTGGGGTTCCACCAGAGGATCTGGATCACGGGGGGATCAGGAGTTGAGGGCACCTGTGATGATCTCATTCAGCTGACTGCAATCAGTGCGAGTGGTTATAGAAGGGAGTTGCAGATCCCTGATCAGAGAGAGAGAGATACCACTTATCTCACTGTTGGGTGTGTCGTCTTTAAAAATATGTATTGTAACAAATTGATACAACAAACTGTGACTTTTTTGAATTGTAACATTCTTTTTTAAATTGATGAACATCATATGTGTAATACATAAACATACACCTACATATTCAAACCAAATAAAAGGTGATCCACTCGAAGAAGCATGATGTAGCCTCGCCATGTTTGGAGGTGAGAGAAACACCACTGAACAAGAGACTGGGCCCCCACAACCAGAAATATTTTCAGTGAAGTTAAATGGTTGTAAAGCGAGAGGCTTTTGGCTGGAGTGAGTGCTGATACCAGCTCCAAGCTTGTAACCCAGTGATTTTCAGTCCAGCTTCCAATCAGTGTCCATCATCTGCCCATCTGTCACTGTTGATGTTCTCTCATATTGTGGTCTGCATGCAGCAGATTTTAATTTCATACTTCTGAATAGAATCACTCTTTGGTGCTGACATTAGTCTCCCACGTCCTGTGGAAAATGGCCGACCAGTGATGCATCACTAGCCAATTAGCCTTCAGAAACCAGATGGAGGCCACAGATTTCACTACCGACCAACAGTAAACGTTTTAAAGCACATTGATAATTGGTGTGATAGGGAAAAGAGAGTTTAGATGAGAGAGACTTTGAAAAGAGCTAAATTGTCGCACTTTTGTGAGGTTACTGAGCACAATCTGTAAAGCACGGTCGGCCAGATTTCCTTCTTTACTCCTAAATTGGTAATACACTGAACACCTCCAACGGCAGTCGCCCTGATCAGATGTTCAAACTCTTAACTGGCTCCTTCAATTCTGAACAAAAGTGGTTCCACTGACACCAACAAGGTATCATCCATCATGGCTGAAAAAAAACACATTTGCTGCTTTGTACATGTTGAAGTTCCAGATACACCAGGAAACCAACCAGGAAAACAAAACTAAAGCGTCCTGTCTGAGTTCACAACATCATCCAGAGGCGCTCGCATAGCCGGGTATTTACAGAGACAACAGCATTTTCAAAAATCTCCACATATAGGCATTTTTCTTACGTGTAAACAGGGTCTCAGAGAGTCTATGTATTGGTCTGGTCAATGTACAAATATCGGGTACATACCACCCCCACCACCACCATGTCGTGCCAGTGATGTTTCTCTCTGACCAATCAATGGTCTACAGGGTTTAACTCCATGTTCCAGTGTCAGCTTGACCGAGGTCGATACCATAAATGGAAAGTCCAAAACAACCATTATGTGATACAAACAACTAAACTGATCTCAAATGCTTTTTGGAAACATGCCAAAAGTGTGCAGAGTTGTTTTGCAAAGGAATCCCTTTGGCTGCTTGTATTAGGTCACTACCCATAAATAAACATTCCTACTTCCTTACTGATTAAAATTCCACATTTCCGTATCTCTAGGTCTGTAAAGTGACCTGCTTGAGTGGATGATGTAATAAACCCATCAAGGACCTGTGGTCTTCAAGACAAGCCGGCTTACACATATTAGACATGCAAATGTTTGGCTAATGACACCTCTCCTGAGAGTGTGCAGTTCAGTGTGCTGGGTAGAATGCTGGGTCAGTGCTTAGGAAGGCACTTTCTCACTAACTACCTGGCTTATTTCAAACTTTTAGATGCTCATTTCCTCGTTCAATCTCGCCAACAAATCCACTCAAAAAGTCAGCTGGCCAAAGATTAAAAACAGTGCGCTGTTATTAGATTGCACTGCAAACTGCTGAAATTAAACCATAAAGAAATTGTTGATAGGTGAAAAGGAAACTAACTAATCAGACTTTTCCAACAATTTTGAAAACACCTTAATGAGAAGCTGCCTCAGGATTTCCAAAGTCCTCTTTTGTTTTCCCCTTTCCCCTATTTGGGTTTTACCAGACCTCTGAGAGGTTAATGAGTCAGAGGTCTGGCTGTGCGTGATTCCACCATAAAAAGTGGAAAGTGGAAAGTCTATGTTTTTGGCTATATGCAACTAACATTTTTCCTGGTGTTCCATGCTAAACGGGTGCATTTGCTTTCCAGTTTACACAATTAACATTACACACTGAGAAAATAAGCCAAATACATTGTACTTTGACGTTATGTTTTGTAAGAGCTGGCAGGTTTGTGGGCGACCCCTCATTCTATTTCCCCACAGGGCGGCCCTCTAAACATGGTCGATGGTAAGACCAATTGGGGTTCCTCACATCAGAGGTCACGGATCCAGTGAGTGTGTAATGGGGTACACACTGCAGTTTTTTTAAATTGCTAAAACAATTCTTTCAATACTTTGAACAATTTTCCGAAACTCTTAACGCACCAATACACCGACCACACACAATTGGCAAAACGGTTAATTTCATGCTCAAAATCACACATTGTAAACTCAACTCCAACATGACTTTTCAAAATACAATAAAACACAAACACTCTGTCTACCAAACACTAACACATGTTTTCGTCCAACAGGAACATCTAGTCAATCTTAGCACAATGTCATAAAAAAACGCTAACATCAGATGGAATTACAGAAACTGCATTATTGCATCTGTTTTAATCTCCTATATAACATAATAGCATATGGTCTTTATCAGCAATTCTCTAGACTACAAAGAGAGATGTTTAAGGGAAATGTTACATCCAACATGAGCCCTATGACGTTAACTGTGTCAGTCTCTCATTCACTAACTATCTTATGCATTTAGTCAAATCATTTTCTCTGTGGAAAGTTCTCAAAGCGTTACCGTTTTTTTCAATCAATAACAAGCGCTTACCCATACTTCAGATACATTTTCTAAACTCTTAACACAGACTCACACCTACAAAACAAAATTGCCCGAATGGATAATTTTCTTCTCAAAAACACATTTTGTTAAATATATACTAACTCTTTATTTCAAAATAGAACACATCTTTCTCTGCACACATTAACTTTACCAAAACACTGGAAATTTGACTCAAAATGAAATTATTCTGTCAAAGAATAACATTTTTTTTCACTTCACAAGGTACATGCAGTCAATCAAAGTACACCAGGTTTCAAAATACTGGCTATTGTTGACATTACAAAAACTGCATAGACTTTTATGTTTCAGTTTTACAGGTATTTGCATGCCAAACATACAATGGACCATTTTATACTACATTTCTTGGTTTGGAACTTTATGTCTACATGTAATGTTCACATTCAAAAGCATTCCAGTAAAAAGCAAATCAGTTTTCTTCCTTTACTGTTTACTACAGGAGGTACAGTAGAAATACTGTTTACAGTATGATAGAACAGAAAACGTTTTACAGTATTGCTTACAACAAAATATCCATGAAACACACAAGAGCATTCTGAACAAAAAAAAACAACAGCAAAAAGCCCAGATAAAAAGTTTGTCTTTTTCTGTTTCTGTTTCCAAAAACATCACTCCTCAAAGTCCTCCTTTTACTGCCACTGAGTCTAAGCCAGACTGGAATCAGCTGTGGTTGGCCCAATTTACCCAACATAAATCAGCTGTGTGTCGGTTATTCAATTGTTTGTTTATTATCAGCTGAGAAATATTGTTTTTGAACTGATATCATTGCAGAAGCAGAGGTTTTGATACTGTATCTAAGGTTTGGAATATTGTTTTTGCTATTGTGGGATGTTGTGTGTTAACGTTCGTAAATAATACAAAAACAATCCATAATTTTGTTGGGAGGTATAGCTTGTCTGTTAAGAAAATGAAAGCATTGTAGAAATGTGTTCACTGACTGCATATTGTGTGAAAACGACATGAAATGTGTGAATGGTATGGCCACAAAAGACCGATGCTGTGCTTATTGTGTTTAGAGTTTATAAAAATGTGACAAATGGTTGGACAAACGCTTGTTAGCGACTGAAAAAAACTCTAATATCAGTTAACATTTTGTGTATTAACTAAGTTGTATGTTGTATGTTAAGCAGGATTAGCTGCGTGTTGAACTTACTGTAAATGGCAGGAGCACACCGACACGCTGAGGAAGGAAACTGAGATGAGGAACTGTGGTTTTGGTCCATGCACCATAGCAGGGCTTATTGCTACGTCCGTACAATGGAAAGTGGGAAGTATTTACTAGTTTGTACTTAATATATGAATGGATAAGTGGAAGATATATTGAAATAACTGCTTTGGAGGCATTTATTCAGCTTTTATTAGATAAATAAAACCTAGTCAGCCAGAATGCCATCATACAAGTGCTGTGTGCGTCCTACCGTAAATCACCCAGTATATGCGCAACAACACAAACACTTTAGACTAGTATGATTTAGTGCAGCCCCAGTAGACGGGTTACAAATGTAAAAAAAGATGCATTGAAAGGCATATGTAAACAGGGTTTTATGTAAACAAGGGCTCCCCCTCCTTACAAAACCCAATTTAACCACTGATTGCACCATTAATGCAACTATGTCACAAGAAACACCGTTATGAAGAGTCTCCCGAGTTGTCAGCTGTGTAGATGACTATGGACAATATGTGGAAAAAATCACTCTACTTTCAATGAGTTATCTCTTATCCGTCCAAAACGCCCCACTATTTACATGACAAATGCAGGTTAATTAAATCCTAGTCTATGTTTTATAGTCAAAGAAGAGATGCAAAGAAAACATTTCAGAGGATGTTTGTAGCACTTTCGTTTCGGCGTGGGTGCACTGATTTTGCTGGATTTCAGTGGATAAATTGTAGTGCAGGCTGCACGGTGGTGTAGTGGATAGCATTGTCGCCTCACAGCGAGAGGGTCCCGGGTTTGATTCCCGGGTCGGGTTCCTTCTGCTTCATGCCCTGTGGTAGACTGGTTACCTGTCTGTCTCTACATGTCAGCCCTGTGATAGACTGGTTACCTGTCTGTCTCTACATGTCTCCCTGTGATAGACTGGTTACCTGTCTGTCTCTACATGTCAGCCCTGTGATAGACTGGTTACCTGTCTGTCTCTACATGTTGGCCCTGTGATAGACTGGTTACCTGTCTGTCTCTACATGTCAGCCCTGTGATAGACTGGTTACCTGTCTGTCTCTACATGTCTCCCTGTGATAGACTGGTTACCTGTCTGTCTCTACATGTCAACCCTGTGATAGACTGGTTACCTGTCTGTCTCTACATGTCAGCCCTGTGATAGACTGGTTACCTGTCTGTCTCTACATGTCAGCCCTGTGATAGACTGGTTACCTGTCTGTCTCTACATGTCAGCCCTGTGATAGACTGGTTACCTGTCTGTCTCTACATGTCTCCCTGTGATAGACTGGTTACCTGTCTGTCTCTACATGTCAGCCCTGTGATAGACTGGTTACCTGTCTGTCTCTACATGTCAGCCCTGTGATATACTGGTTACCTGTCTGTCTCTACATGTCAGCCCTGTGATAGACTGGTTACCTGTCCAGGTGTACCCTGCCTTCACCCAATGACAGCTGGGATCGGCTCCAGCCCCCCAGGACCCTGAATACAGGATAAGCGGTAGACGATGGATGGATGGAAATTGAAGTGCTTATGCTGTTACCGATGATTGAGTCTCTTGCTGCTTTTTGCAGACATTGTCCCCTGCTGAGTTGGCTTTTACACACACACACACACACACACACACACACACACACACACACACACACACACACACACATATACACATACACACACCTTGATATTCCACAGCACTTCCAATCTAATTTCTGCAGATGTAGTGACCCGTGAAATGGTGCCAAGTCATTCTCTTCTCCTCAGCGGTATGTAAAAGCTGCAGATTGCTTCATTCAGCCTCCAATCTTAACCCTTTGGCCACCTCTTAATACCTTAGCGTCAACACCACAACACCCCTGGCAGAGCCAAAAACAGGCCTTTTCCACACCCAATAACTCCAGTGTACGCATGCAGACTGGTGTTTATGAGTGTGCGTTGAGGTTTGATGGAGAATTTAGCTACCGTGTGTGTGTGTGTGTGTGTGTGTGTGCACCTGTTGTGTGCATGCATGTGTACCGCTGTAAGGCTCCTAGTTCAGTTCAAAGATAAATACTATATTGAGAAAGAGATAATCCTCTCATGGGGGTGCGATGTTACTCTCACTCCACCAACTAAGGGGAAACTTTGTTAATGTTATCTCCAGAGAAGAAAATAAACCTCTGCAAGCGTTCTTTAGTAAATCTGGAGGCTATCTCACCTGTCACTGTAGTAAGTACTATCTCCGAGATAAAGGGATTAGAGGATAGAGGAGAGATACTTGACGAGATGCGGTTTGTATAAATGCGGATTTGAGCAATCACCAGAGATTTTTCCCACAGCGGTACAGAACAGGGTTTCCTGAGGCCCAGTCAATATCACGAAAAGTCAGCAGAGATTCGTCCTGCATCCCAAACAATGATGCATTACTTTACATAATTAATAATATCATCAAAGGCACAGAAAGGGAGATTCTACAGTAAACATGGCAAACAGTGCCTGACTTGCATTGCATCACTTTACTAATAACTCATTAGGGGAAGTAATTGGTAAATTTGAATATTTTGATTATTGGATTGTGTGTATGTCGGCAGATTAATGATAATAAATTGCACTTTACTAATGTAAAAATATGCCCGAGGTCATTCAAAAACAGCGACGTCATTACACCGGAGAGCTCTGAGGTTGTTGTTTAGTTGCACAATTCCCATCAGCCCATTCTCACTCCCAAGTCTTGGAATACTGCAGCTGAGTCGGTGGCTCTGCATTTCGGTGCAGCGTCGTGGAGGAAATAAAAGAGGAAGTCAGGTGACATAGTTTAAAAAGTAATTAAGTCTGGGAAGGTAAGAAGGTCAACCCGTTGTCATTTCCAACTCGTCACATACTGGCACTTTGTCAGACCCTGTGGTGTGGCTTTCTAATGCACCGCGTAGCTCAGCAAATCAAACTCGACAGTTGCAGTAAAAGCATAGTTAATGTGGAAATTCAAATGATAATACTTGATGAGATTGTGATGAGGGTTAAAAAAAATGAAAACTTGTAAGCATTGTAAACATGCAGATTACCAACTTGTTGGTTTCACACTTGACACAAACAGCTGTCTCCTGGGTGAAACTCAGATGCGGATGGCTTTCTCTGAGCGTCTGATAATGATGTGGATGGGTTTGCATTGGAGTTACTTGAAAGCCCAATGCGTCTCATACGGATGCTAAAGGGTGACTTGTGCATTGGTGTCGGACCCTGAGGGCAACTTGGGATAGAGGCCAGGCTGAGGAGATCGGGGTGGATGGATGGATCAAAAAACATAGGACTTTCACCTAGGAAGAGACAACTGTTTCTGTTCTATGTGAAGAAAAAGTTAATGTTGACCTATACAGTATTTATTTAGGTTCATAAGTTAACTTACATAACATGCAGTGTGCACCTAACAGAGCCTACTTACAGTAAATAAACAATGCATTTCGTTTCCCCACCACCACTGATAGTTCCGTCTCTTTCTGGCAGATGGAATCTGATATCATGAAGCGGAGCAGAGGAATGGGCCACAGAAGTCTGGTAAGCTCTCTTCAACTTTAGGTCTTCAGCCCTGATAGACCCTGACTCAAGTAACTAGAGGCAATTCATAATCCACAAAAGCCACAACAAAAGTACTTACAAACACACAAAACAACGTAGTAGGATGGTCAGAGCTTTGTGTGGTTCATTTCACATAGCAAGTGCAACATTAAAGCAGTGGAATTAACAAGCTAGCTAGCTAGCTAACTAGTAGACAGCTGGCTAATTAGATAGCTTGCTAATTCTGTCATTCTTTAAAGCAACAGTGGTTAAAGAAAATGAGCCAAGTCTAACGGCCCCTCGTCCTCACTCACCCTCGTTTTGGAGAAGGACAAGTTACCTCGCTAACTAGCCACCAAGCTAACTAGCCAAACAGATATCTCCAGAGCTGCGTCCAATCTCTTCCTGGTGAGCAGGAAGTGACATCACTTTACAGCCCCACTGATGTGTATTGTCACCATAACAACTAACAACAATCACCTTTTCTTTTGTACCAGAAACAAGACCACTGAAATCAGTTGACTGTTTGTTCTACTCCTATTCTATATCTATGGTTTCCACCTATATCTATCAAATCAACTTTTTAGTGGGAGCAAAAAAAAAGTTTCACTATTTTTCCTTTTGCCAGTTTGTCAAACGGAGCTACTAACCTGTGACAATCTTTCCGTGCTGCCAGTTTGTCGGTACCTGTCACCATTTCCTCAGCCGGTGGAGTGTTAAATGGATCCCCAAAGGGCTTTGACTTCTGAAAGAGAGAGCTTGATTTCTGAGACAAAAGCACCGACGTCATGTATGTTTGTAGCAATATGCAATAAAGAACTCCTTGAAATGAATTGAGGGTGTAGACCCAGTCTTGGTCTGTTTAGTGGAAACCTTTGATGTCTGAGGAGATAAGAGCTTCAAAGGGGAACATGTCTTCACTTTGTTGAAAGGTAGAGAAAAAATTATGCCATACAATAAGAGTAAGCCAAACATGAAGTCAGTCAGTTTGCAGGGACTTGGAGTGCATGTGCAGCATATATGTTATTTGGGTTCATGGATTTCCCATTAGTCAAAGTGCTTTCATCCTCCAGCTTTGATTTGAATCATGTTCCATGTACTGCAAACTCCCTGTATAGGAAGTTAATTCCATAAAACAAGACTCAATATGTAATGTATATTGTAAAAATAAATCATTCAGCACCTTTACTTGAATTGGATTATCGCTTTGGGGAAATACTTCTTGGCACAACCTCTATCAGGAAGGTCGTTGCTTCATGGTGAGGTTGCAAAACATCCAATAAAGTGATTGGATTATAGTAAAAATCATTAATTCAAAATGAACTAAACCTAATGACAGGAAGAATAAATGATCCATGAACATCACCTCATAATGTTGGAGTTTAAATGTGGCCCCTGGGACCGAATGAATGCACAGGAGAGTGGCAATGTGGGACAGGGAGGTCCGATAGTGGAAGGCATAACAAGGCAGAGAATAGAGATAGACCGAGTGGAGAATCCTGGAGACTGGGAGGAAAAATGGCATAAATGAAGCAGGAGAAAACATATGGAGGAAAGATGGGAAGAGGAAGGAGTAGAGGGAACAGATGCATGAGCTCCTGCAGCTTCGTACGTCTTGGCTTACTGCTTCCTGCCTCTCGTTTTCCTCGGAGCACCAGTGCAGCAGCAGCATATGGTGGTCCATACAAGAGGACGAGCAGGCAGAGTGCATCCGGCACAGCCTTTAGTTTTGGGCTGTCAAGCCGCCATCACTGGAAAAAATGTCCATATAGTTAATCTGTGCAAGCAGCTTATTAAGACTAAGGCTGTTTAACGTTTGTTACACAGCAGCCTCCAGTAGGAATTATGACGGGAGCAAAGACAAACTCAGGTGACGTGGTTTGAAGATCAAATCACAAATGTTTTCTTAGGGTGCTTTACAATCTGTACAGCATACTACACCGTCTGTCCTTACTGGACATCACAACAGACAGGGAACAACTTCCACCTTGACAGGGAACAAATGGAATAAACTGCAGGAGGAGTGATCCATCCATGTGAATGGATAGACGCGAGTCATGTGAACACAATAAACAACATAAATAAATAAAACAGACAGCCCATATGACAGACATGTTATATGTATGTGATAGCTCTGGCAGGATTTTATTCCACAGTAAGCACAAGAACCACCCGCCCAGTTATAGGCTACTTCGCCACGGCAACGTCTGTGTTCTCATGAATGCACATAAGCAGTCATTGTTGCGAGGGAGATGCATGAGTTTTTTTGCACTAATGTTACCGATACAACATCACCCTGAGCCAAGCAGCCTACAGGCCTAAAACTAGTTTGACAGCTCACATGGCACATTCTTACCACTGCGACCCAGGTTTGAATCCGACCAGTGGCCAGTCTGTATCTATGCCTCTATCTAATAAAGGCTAATAATAGTCAAATACTTTCTCTCCTAGTAAATACAATATGAAACTCACCTATATAAGACATACATCAATAACGAGTCTAGCCAAAGCCATGTGATTCTAAGACACCATAGCAACATTAATTCAGCACGCCGTCAACAGACAGCTGCAAATGGCTGAAACAAATAGGTCAAACATTAACATCTACATCGGATTGTTGCATAGGTATTTTTTGTTCTGTTTTTTTGGGGGGGTTTTTTTGCATGAAAAAATATTTTGCACAGTGCATGCCAATTATGGCTGCCAATGCAAAACAATAAGTCTGTTTATGAAGAAGGTTGAGTTGGATGGATAGGTCAAATAAACGCAGGACTTTCATCCAGTACATAACCACATCACATAATATGTAATATACTTCACACATATTAACTTATTTTAACCCAATCCATGATCTTTCCAACCTAACCATGTAGTTTTATTTTATAACCAAGCAGTTCCCTTTCATAACACTAAATGTATTATTTTGGAAATCATTGGACAATCTGTTGTTTTAGGTATGAGGAAGTATTGGCTTGGTACCAATCTGGTCAGTAAGGATTTCATACATTTCTAAAGTTTTTAGATTTAGGCTATAAAAATGTGTTATTTAACATTTAACAAATAATAAGTGAATTTCCCACAACACCAGCACAAATTGGTTATTAACAGCAAGAAAGGAATAGAGCAGTGATACAGATAGCAGATAGATGTGTTGTAAAACCTTTATGTTGTGCCTTTGTGGATGGATTACTCTACCTCAGATGGGTTGCAGATTCTGTACACATGGGAAATTACTTGTCTACAAAACTTAGTAAAACTTTCTTTCTTACTTTTTTGTAATGGTAATAAGATAACACTTCAGTTTGCAGTTTAGGTAATCAGTTATTTAGTTACGTTTTCAAATGAGCAATCGGTTACAAGAACATCACAGTAAAATAGAAAGCATCTGTCAGCTGCAAAGAACTGTACTTATAATATATATATATTATAAAAAATATAATAAAAAAATAATAAAAAAAAATAACTGTACTTCAAGTTTGAAGAAACAGCTTCCGAAGCCCAGCTCCTTACAGTGGTGGGTGGCGAGGCGGATCCAGGAGGAGCACGATGCAGGTGCAACTAACGAAACAGCAAAAGCATTGGGCTGTTACTCTGAGTGACATTAATGAGCTTGTAGTGGGGGAGAAGATGCTACCAATATCAACTGCAGAGTCCAACCTTTTATAAAATCATTAATACGTCCCCTAGGTTGGTAAAACATGGTGGGGACAGGGCCTGATAAACATTAGCATACATTAGGCTACGAGGCCTCTGGACAATACAACCAACAAACCAAACCAACGAACCCCGGAGCTGCTGCAGAGAGGTAAAGCCTACTCTATTACTGAGCTAACCGGCGCCCAGAAATGAATTTGAAGAGTTACTTTTCTCGGTAGACTGCTGTAACGTAACAAGTTTGTTTTTAATGGGAGTAACGTCATTTCATCCGTCATATTTCTCCCCTTCAAATTGATCACTATACATGGATGATGGTCATGTATGAAAGACACCAAATTAAGCAGGCTTCTTGATTACTATCAACAAATATTGTCAACAGCAATCACCCAGGTGATTGTTGACCAAGCTTTCTGATCCATATAAGTGGCTCATCACTGCAACTTTGATCACTATAAGCAGTGTATATGTACGCTAGACTTTTACAAGTAAACTACTCAAGACTGGTTCTGGTGGATCTGGTTCCATGCCAGAACACACAGGAGGCATCATAAATATTCCTGCCAATGTTTTGTCAACATCTATCCCGCTGTAATTTAGAGCCGCCAGTTATGAATCATCACTTAAATACATTTAAAGATGTAAAGCAACCACGGGAAATCACATGACTTATTCACAAGTCAAAGGTATGATGGTAAAACTGCTGCTCTGATCAGCTAGGCTAAGCTATGACCTTTCAGTGGTTGTTTTCCTCTATTTTACCACATGATTGTTTTTTACAAGAACAAAAATGTAAGCAGATTCAGCTACTACTGCTATAGTGCTCTTTTAGCTGTTTTATAGTTATGGAAATCATTACACTCTGCTATTACAGAAATTCTACATTTCCATTGTCTCATAGAGTTACTTGATCAAACAAATACCTGGTGTTAACTCCATTATTTTGATTATAATAAACTTGAAGTTAAATTCAACATTTCATTGGTATTGAATACCCGCTGATTTTATCATTTGATGATAATGTTTACAACATTTAGTGATTACTTGACAAAACCGTAGAGAACCTTTCATACTCCAGGGCTCTTTCACTGCAGATTTATACGTTTGGATTCATTTTCTTATTCACTCTCAGAGAATGCCATTATGCTTTGGCTTCAGTCCAACCGAGGCAGAGAGATGTACAGAGATAGCATATCACTGATCATAAAACCATTGAATTTTTCCGGCATGCTAAAGCCAAAATAAAAAAAGTACACATTTTATTTGACTCCAAAACCACCAGCCAAATACACTTCAATAAGCACTGAATACATCACAGAGTTTTTTTATTGCACATGTCTCTTGATTAAAGAATCCAGCCTGGGGTTGAAAATCCTTTTTGCAAAAACCAGACTGCTTAATTGGTCACAGCGTGAATTTTCATGGGGGGGAATGTGGAAAATAGAAATCTGTGAAAATTCATGCTAAGAACAGTAAGTAGGTGTTAATTAAGCACGGGCTGCCATGCTTTAATTAAATTGTTGTTCTGACAAGGAGAAATAAATCAGTTGACAGCCACCCTGTGATGGGCTGGCGACTAATCCAGGATGTTTCCCAGTCTTCCGCCTCACGTATACTGGTGTGGTATCCAACCCTCATGTGACCCTGCAAATGATGTAGCAGGTAGAAAAATAGAGAATCTTTTTCAGCTTGATCATTTCTACAATTATATTCACATTCTGGGATTTCTATTTTATTTTAACAACCCACCCAGACATGTGATATTGAGTTTAAATTAGAGTTGTACAGTTTTCATTTCCTCAACAGTGAACATGTGTGGGTTTCTGACATGGCATTTTCAATTTAAAGGTCATTCTGTAGACTATACATTTTTGACTAATGCAATATAGTTATCTTGTCACCTCCTCCGTAGCGTCAATCTGCTCTTTCATTTAGCCAAGGAAAGGAATAGAAACGCCATAATTATAGCCATGCCTCCACCCTTACTGAAAAAGGGTTGCTCAGGGAAAATGATTGAGCTGAGGAACAACCTTTGTCTTGTAACTTCAGGAGAGGAAACACAATAACAGTGTTAAGAGGATCAGATGCATCGACTGTAGTGGATGTCTTACACTGGTTTCTGGACTACGGTTTTGAAGGTCGTTTGTATGTTGGATTTGATTCAATGAGTGAAGGATTCTGGTGTGAAGCTGTAAACAAAGTTAGCTTCTTAATTCAAGGTCAACTTTACAGCTAAGTCATCTTGGTAGTTTTGTGTTGAAGGGTGGTAGCGAGACCGCGTTACCGACGCCGTGGTAGCGATCTGTCAATCACAATGTGGCCACGTCCTAAAGCATTCCCTCCTAGTTATGTGACCTCAGCGGCTGAGAGACCGTTTTAATCAATGATTGACAAACGCATATCTCACTGGTTAAAACCTTTTTAACTCTATTTGAGGTTCATTTGATAACATATGTATATTGGCACAGGCAAGTATGTGACCATATGTAAAGACACAATGCCAACTTTGATGAAGCAGCATTATTTTATTTTTCTTAAATAAAAGTTGAATCTACCTGTCCAGGGTGTACCCTGCCTTCGCCCAATGACAGCTGGGATCGGCTCAATTCAAACCACCTTTTGCATTTTGCCATGCCTTCTCCCATTATACACACACACTCCAGCTTTAAGAGTCAATCATGCAACGTTTTCCCACTAAAATATCCTGTTCCACTGGCACGATTAATTTCCACCCAGACAATTAACAGTCACACAGCTTTTATTTAGACTTAATTGCAGCTATTTCTGTCAACTACTCAGAAAACAAAAACTCAGGCAATTGGCAGTTTCCACTGAAAAATGAAACATATGGTGTAGCTTCATCGTACTCGAGCGAGAGAGGAGTGAGAAAACATACAAAGCAGCACCCTCCTCACTTGGTTTGGCTCGCTAATCTTTATTGACATGCATGGACTGTGCCACAGGTCTACTCTGGCGGGGTGAGTGACTGCCAGGGCAGAGAGGATTTGGCCTTGGCAAGCCGGGGCACGCTGCCTCCAAGTGTCTCCAAGGTTCATCAACCCCCCTCCTCCTCTCAATTAAGAGTCCTTCCCCTCGTTAGGGCCATCTGCACTGGAGATAATTAAAGAGAGACGCACTCTAATGCAAGAGTGCCCTCTTGAATCGCTCCATTGATCTTATGTCCTAGATATTACCACGGGAAAAAAATAAATTCTCCCTCCGCATCAATACCCAACTATATGCATAATGTGTAATAGCTTGATGTTCATTAGGAGGCTATTGGCATTTTTAATGGGCTTCTGCTGGAGGGAATCGTTCGGACCAGCAGTGTGACAACTTGAAGCCCTGTGTTTGGGGTAAAAGTGTGTCTTCCTGCAGCGTGTGTGCTTTGTATGTGTGTCCTTGACGTTGCATTAGTCTCACAGGAAACAGATTTTGCCTGTGTGAGGCCACTGGAAAACCGTGTTCACTGTGCTTCGCCATTGATCTGCAGTCAAACTGTGACGCCACAATCGATGTCTTACTCTTAGCTACATCAAACTGCCATAAGGTTGTGGAGGAAGGCCAGTCGATACCCCACAAAGCTCCTCCAATGCCTAAACAAAGTTTGTTTATACCGGGGGACTTTTCTCCTTAATCACTAGCTCTTTACGAGGTGTGTTGCCGTCATTAACTGAATTAACGGCGGGAGGCAGAGGAGAGGGGCTGGTGCAGTGGGGGAGGAGGGGGGGGGGGACATGGCAGATAAACATTCCCGTCTGCCTGTGCAAATCTGACCGGCAGAGTCAAGATTAGAGCTGATGGCGGGAGACCCAGATGGTGGTGGACATTTGAGGAGGAGGAGGGAGGGCGGTGGAGTGACCTCGCTTTGCTCGGACTGTGTGTTTGTGTGTTGGCATGTGCCAGTCATGGTTCGGCTGTGGCGAGGCGGGGGTCCGGGGCAGATGGGATATAGGTAAAGGAAATGGGCCGAAGCCATGCTTGGACACGAGTGAGAGATGGGGATGAGGTGAGGAATGGGGAAGAAAAAAGAGCTGAGGTCAACACATCGGGAGTCTCCATGGAGACGGTAGTCACAGGTGTACAGCGGCCTGTTTCAGCAGCGAGGACTCGCCATATGTTCAGAGGGTTATTCCCCAGGGATGTTTGCAAAAGACACAGCAAGACTTTGGAGATTCTCCCCGAGTCAGCACAACGCTATTTATGCAACTATCTAGATATGTGGATGCAGAGGAAATCTCTTGTGGTGGTGTTTTGTCTACTAATGCACACTCTCCCAGTTTGGATCTCTGCTCGTAACCACTGGGAGAGTGTGTGCATGTTCATGTGTGTCTGTGTAGAAAGCACCGGCTAGCAGCTGGTGTTCACGTTTTTGTGTTTTTTTTTGCATAAGTTGCTGGAGGGGAAAGAAACACAACATGCTGAAAATACCCACATGTGGTGAACCGAGGAAAAAGGAAAGTGATGGGAGAAGTTTATTAATGATGCCGAGAATCTGTGGGCTGAATAATAGCTCTCCCTTAAGAGCTGCTGACTTAATCTTTGACTTTCAAAAACTGTGTGAAGGCTAATGATTGTCTCCCCCCGTTGACATTGTGATACTGTCTTTGGAAAAGTAAGAGACACCATTAAGTTTCATTGTAATATTTAGTCACACACACACACACACAAACTCTCACAGATCCAGCTCCACTCCAAAGGGGACATTATTATAGATCATGGGGGCTGACTCGACCCAGCATACGAAGCCGTTCATTTTTCCTGCCGGGACCGGGTGACAGAGTAAAGGTGTGCCGAGGGGCGCCCGAGACCTTGGGCTGTGGAAACTAATTAACCTCAGTGGTAATTATGAGAGCAGCGCTCAGGTCTGACCTTGGAGGGGTGATTTAGTGGTGCAGGGGGGGGTACGTAACATGTTGTTGCAAGCAATGAGGCAATGGGGAAACTGAGACGGTTTTGTTCGTAACATGTACCAGAATGGGGCAGGGCCGTGTTTTGCTGTGTTTTGAATATGCACTGATTTGACCATACAGGGGGGAGAACAGACATTCAAATCCACGTAGCAGGATGGTCAGAGCGGTGGCCATTCTTATGTATACCATTAACATTGAACCGTTATAGCAGACCAGTTGCATACAAAGTAAACCGACTTATGGCTGTGTTGGACTCACCGAGGTGAGGTTTCAGTCACGACTATGGGTGGAGTAGAAACGTTGCGAGAGACCCACTAAATGAGTCACATCTAACAACTTCAGAAGAAAAAGAGAAAAACAATCACCAAAGCCAGTAGGAGTCGTTATTTGGGGAATTTCAATTTCTGTACAAAAAATTTCACAGCAGTCTGTCCAATAACGGTTTAGATATTTCACTGTGGGCTGAAGTGTTGGAGTGAGTCATAGGTCCCAACAGATGAGGAGCCAAATCCACCAGAGCCCCTCCTTTGGAGAAGACGAGCGGCCGGAAAAGCCCCGATAAGACGCATAAAACCATTTTAATCCATTTTGGCCTCCACAAGTTGCTTTCAGTCTCCATCATCTATAATGTTATTGGCTGTACTTTGAAAGGAAAACAAGGTCAATGTTCAAGTCTGAGAAGCTTTTAAGGTCCAAGATAACACTGCCACAAGATTTGGTATCTTGACCCTGAGCACAGGAAAACAATGGCCATCCACCAATTCTGCCTATGATCATGTGGTGATGACCATGTTCAACAGAACCCTGAAACAAGCTTGGGTTCTGTTATTCATAGATTTACTGATACATTAACTGTTTAACTGGCAAAGCAGTGACCTGGAATTAATGATTTAACATTTATAGAGAACTAAGGAAGGACAGGAAGTAACCAAAAAATACCTCAGTTCTTTTCTCACAAAAGTTAATGATAATATAATGATTATCTGGATACAAATAATGCTTTAATCTTCTTGAGAGCCTTTAGCTAGTCCAGTAATAACACAAAGTGATTTACTAATTGAGGGTTTGCTGCTAGGACCCAGTGTCCCCATGAACATCTGTTTCCTCTTAAGTCTTATCAATGATCTCAAACAAACATGTATCAGAGCATTCAGGATACATGAAAGCAACATATCCATAATAATGCCCTCAGCATCCATTTTAATATCTATTAAAAATAGCAATGTGTAATACATGAAGTTAATCTATCTTCAGAAAAACAAAACATAACATAAAGCAGACAGAAGTGATGTGGAAAGGAATTCACATCAGCAAGTCTGTGGGAGCAACCTACACTTATTGCTTTATATTCTATTCATAGTTACTGTGGGTTTATTATCACATACTTGGAGGTGCGTTCTTTCAAATTGAATGAATATAATTTCCTTGGCTTATTATACTGTACATGCATATTCTTTGAGTGCTTATTTGGGCATAAGAGACAAGCCCTGACATCTGGCAAGTGTTGAATCAGATACGATATCTTATCATGTCTCTGGAGGAAAAAGGAAATTAATGAATCTTTTTTATTTATTTATGACTTTATGGGTTCAGGAAAAGGAAGCTCATCGTTATAAACAACTTATTTCAGAGTTCTGTAGTTAACACAGGTCAGACCAAGCCTGATAAACACTCTTTTTTTTAGTTCATTGATTCAGCTAGCTGGCTATAGACTAAGGTCTGTTTATGTATCATGGCCTGAAGTGAGTTCTCAAGTATGGCAGTATGAAAGTTATGCACACATTCCAATTTAAATCGTTTTTTCTATTAATAAATAATAACGTTCAGTATAAAATAGGCCCTCCTGCACTCTAAGAAAAGTCCATAAAAATACGTGCCAATGTAACCCTTTTAATATGAAGGAATTTAGTTTTTCACAGGTGTGTCTTTAATTACAAATTGAATTGTTGGAGCATGAACCTCCACTTGCCCCATGAATGACCTTCCTCCCGTTTCAGTGGTAAAAAGAAAAAAGAATGCTTATCTAAAATGATTAATGTTAAGGAGTTAACGTTGACGTTACCGGATATGCCAGGAATATTTTGAAATCATTTTCATATAAGACATGAATGTTATGGAGGACATTCTGTAAATCTACAGCATTTTTAGTTTTAGGGTTGAACTTAATGTCAATAAATCAAACGGAAAATGTACAGGAATGTTTCCTCCAGGACATTATCTGTGCTTCTATGGAGTATTTTCTTACAGTGTGGGCTAGCTGCCTGCACATTCAGAGGGGCCGGCGAGGGAACATAGCCGACACCAGCTGCTGGCAAGTTTAAAAATTGCCCATCAACTTTGAGCACCAAGCATCATTGATTAAACGCAGTCTGCCTCCTCGGGCCCGCTGCAGTCCTGCACTCTGATTGTAGCTTGATCCAGGATTCCATGATGGAGCCGGGTCCTGATGTGGACCGTCAACCACCACCTCCTGCAAGGCACTATGATGCAATGTAGTCATTGTTTCTGCTGTGATTTCATGTTATTGTCCTGCTCTTTGACCTTGGCTAGGTCTTACTTGTAAAACAGCTTTTAATCTCAATGTGACATCGTGATTAAGTAAAGGTGATATATGTCATCCATTCTCTCTCTCTCTCTCTCCTGTCTTCAGCTGTATGAAGGTAACAAACAAACAAACAAACACTAATCTGATTTGTCCCGTTGTCCACCACGCACTCTAAACATCTGTTGTGTGAACAAACTCTTCAGGATTGAGTTGAGCAACGATCCCAGCAGCTGACCCTGCACAGTGTTGCACCATATAGAGTCGAGTCATCACAGTGGAGCGTGTGATGACGAGCCAGATGCACTGTGGTGCTTCACCATCTGCCCTCTGAGTGTCCCTCTGATGAATACGCATCCATGAGGAGGAATACCATGGAAACACACACGGATGTACTGGAAGTACAGGTATCACAGTGAGGCATGAGGAAAGATATGATCAGACTGCTGCTGCTATAGAAGAAACCATTACTCACACCGTAGCTGTTATGAACTGTTACCAGCAGACGCCCACACATACACACTCCCCTACCTCCATGTTTTACAGCCTTTGTCTCTACCAGGCCGGTGCCAGATGGGGTAAGGATAAGGTGAATCACATTTGCCTGATTTACATTCCAGTCACATGGCTGGAGTCTACAGTTGGCGTTCCCTGTGTCTCAGCCTCCCAGCCTCTTGTCACCATTGAAAAGCAGCCCGGCATCCCGCCTTTAAAGTGCTGACTGATGACAGTGGAGCATCGGCAGCCTCTCAGCCTGCACACATCTCTGAGGATTTCACGGGTTCCTTTAATTTCTCCGTGCATAATGTAGTTTGACATTCTTTTGAGCAAATTTATCTCATTAGTTTTACATTTTTATAATTTCCCTCTCAACTGAATTCATCTATGGTTCCTAGAAATCCTAGCATAAATAAATATGGTGGAATTCCTTTCGGTTGTTTATCTTCTATGTCCTCTTGCCCTTTGGTTGGGCTCTCTGCCAGGTTCTAACAATCGTCTGCTGCAAGTTGTATTTTCTGGGCGGAGGTTCTTCAGACAGTTCCCATTAAAACAATGATGTGTAGAAGAAATCAAGATGGTAGAGAACACGAAAAAGGAGTTTGAGTTTCGGTCCATCATTGGATGGGTTGGTGTGACATTTAGCAGAGACTAAATAAAGAATTTAAAGCCAAATCTTTATTTAATATCGCCAGCAGATACTAACTGTGTCAGCATTTACTGCACTGATCAGTAGATTCATGGTTCCAAGAGGATGAATCCTGATTTCTCTGACTGCCAACAGATGAAGCACACTGCTACTCTGTCAAGCTGTCAGAGCTGCCATGGAGCTCCCACTGTCACTGTGTGTGTGTGTGTGTGTGTGTGTGTGTGTGTAAATAAGGAAAATAAAAAGAACTGTATCAACCTGTGTCCAAGCAATCCCTTGAGCTGTGTGACCCAGGTGGCAACAGTCTATGACACACCCTCCAATGCAGTTGGGGGAAGAAAAGAAGAAAATAAATGTGTGCATGTGTGTGTGTGTGTGTGTGTGTGTGTGTGTGATTTTGTACATTTTTGAGGGCACGTTGTTCACACCGCAATCTCCCAGTTATGCTTCCTGAACAATCCCACCTTCTGCACTCCTACATGGAGCATTGCGAGGTCAAGTTCACACACACACACACACACACACACAGACTTGTGCGAACACTGTGGCAGTATAGAGTCATTCTCAGGTTCTCCCTTCACTGTGACACACACACACACGCATTCGC
This sequence comes from Eutrigla gurnardus, assembly GCF_963514095.1. NCBI lineage: Eukaryota > Metazoa > Chordata > Actinopteri > Perciformes > Triglidae > Eutrigla > Eutrigla gurnardus. The sequence goes on from NC_139926.1 coordinate 2,841,710, forward strand.
ATCACCACACACTGCAGCATCAGTCTCTCAGGCCACAGCAATTCATACATGTACCTTTTGTGGGGTCAGGGTTACCCCCCTCCACACACACACACACACACACACACACACACACACAAGACCTTTCCTAGTGAGACTGCAGCTCTACCAATAAGGCGAAAACTCCCCCATCGAGACCAAAGCCAATTTATTTCAGTCAGCCTGCTGGTGACAGAAACGGAAGCTTTAACAGAGGTCAAGCTGACCAACCGGCCCACTGGGAAATCCCAGCCAGCCCATATAGTGCATTCATAGAGCGGAGAACTGAGGCGTTGACTCTTTTTCTTACCAAAGCAAAGGTAGTTTTAGTGTACGTCGTAATAGAGGAAATTGGGCCGCTGTGCACCAGCTCGCCCACACAGTTCCTCCCAGTAAACGGTCCGCTCCTTCTGATGCTAACGGCTTCATATTCAGTAAGCATGCATTTGACGGGTTTCAGCTGGGAGATTATTTCACATAAAATGTCGGTAAAATCGAGTTAAAAGGATTTGGTTGGTTTGATTAAGGCATGCTTTCTCTTTGTGGGCAACTGTCTTCACACCCGATGAGAAGAAGTCAAAAGTGCTGAGGTTGAAGTCCTGCTGTTGGATATCAGTTAAAGGAAACATTGCATACTAAACAGTGTCACTGGGTTCTTAGTGGACCTGAAAATAGCCGGGAATGAGAAAATGCAGCTGTAAACAACCTCATAGGAGAGCTGTTCCATAACAGAAATGAGGGGTGAATGAATTGGAAATTAGGTTTATGCGACACTTTCCCTCAACAATTAGTACGTACTCACAAGTGGTTTTAGAGCGAGTCCCATTTTTCCCATATGCATGTTTCGTCTATTTGTGTGTGAAGGCTGGCATTATTCTATATTCCCATGAAGAGACTGAAACTAACATCGTGCTGTTATGTCTTTCAACACTTGACTTCCCTTCCCTGTCTGTGGCACTCAACCCATTCACTCCCACGATGCTGCCCAAAACACGCCGGCCATAAATAGTTTGACTTTTCAAAGAAGTCTAAAAACAGCTAGTCACTCTGGTTTTAAACTAATGTGATTCAAACGGGAGGAAACAGTGCATCTGTTTGGGACTATTTTCAGCCATGTATGAACGTACCTTTTTGTCATTCTCATATCAATCATATGTCATTCTGCGACACAGACAGCCGTAGCCTCGTCCATTTATTCTACGCAGGAAAAACATCAGCAAACAGAATCAAAACAGAAGAGCATTCCTGTAGTGCATCAGGGGAAACGGCAGCAACTAAAACACTGTTGAAGTATCAGGAGAATATCACCAGCATGTTAACATTAACATGTGACATGAGGGGGAACATTGTCGGTTGCGTTTTGGCCCCTAGGACTGTGTAGGGGTCCAAGGCCTCTCTTCACCCAATCCCAGCGCATCCTTTCCTCATGTCCACCTTTGTTTTTGTCGTATGCCACACATGCTCCAGGAAGACGGAAACAACTCAAATGAAAAGACAAACGGAGCAAAGTTTGTGGGAGCTGCCAGCCAACTCATCTCCATGCCCTGCCATCGCCATGGAGACACACATCATGTAGTGTGTGTGTATATACACAGCAGCAGGACGAGTAAAAATAAACTACAGTGGGCGTGTTCATGTTAATGAAGGAAGTGCAACTGTGAGGCTCACTGATGTGTGGAGCTCTCTGACACAGGAAGCAGACGTATCCATACTGTGAGCAGATACTTTGGAGTTTACTGTATTGCAGGATGACATACTGGGATGGAAAACATCCCCATGCTGCGTGGAGTTCACAGACATCATGTTCCACGAAATGAAACACTAGCTTTCTTTCCTGCCCTTCAAGAAATTAGCTGCTTTAATCTCGTCCGATCAATCATTTTCATTTCTCCCGGAGCTCCGTCGGAGATCGTGTGTTGAAACAGATGCTGCTCACATCTCACATGAACGTCGTCTGCTGCAGCTGAACAACCCCATATAACATGACAAAGCACCGTTTCCCTGAGTTACTGTGGGGGAAATGCATGTGAAGAATGGACATAAATAACACCGTCCTTTACCTCGTAAGCAAACTGCGTGTGAAAGCGTGAGCTCGGGGGCGAAGGGGACCGTTTGCATATCCACGGTGCATGCTGGGAGGAGGAGGAGGAGGAGGAGGAGGTTAGAAGCCGGTCGTATAGGGAAAGCCAGATGCAACTGTTTACCGTGGAAGAATAATGATCCAAAAGACTGATAAACACACACACACACACACATGCAGAAGCTCTCGTAACATGAGTGAACTAAGAGGCCTGTGAACATGCTAATAAATAAGTAAAGTATGTGTTGTAAAGTATGTAGTCAAAGGAATATGGTGGTTACCTTCCGTCCTAAGTGGTGTTCAGGGACGGGCCTTCGGAGCAGTAGAGAGGGACGAAGAGAACAAGTGAGAAGGAAAAAGAGAGACTCAGCTAGACTACAGCTCATTCTCTATGCTACTGGACCTCAGTGATGCGGAGAAACCGTCCAACCGGCATGGCAGCGCTCGACAGGATGATGGATCTAACCGCACCTGACCATTTGTTTACCAAAAACCCACCACGCCACGGCCGGGCAGACGTACATTACAATACATGGTGACGATGCTCGAGGAAGCAGTGGAGACATTGAAGACGGAGAGAGAATACATGGAGCATGTTCAGCATTCAGCCTCCATATGTGGCAAAGGAGGGGGCTGCTGCTCGTGCTTTTAGAGAAGCTAAAGAGAAATAACAGAATTTGCCATGGTGATGGGAAGATGGATTAACATTTGTCAACATGAAGATGTTTCCGTGGAATCTACCCACCACTGTAAGCTGCACTGTGTTTGTGATGTACAGCTCTGGGCTGCTGCACTGGAGATGCCATGTATGAACATTTACGTCCAAATGAGTTCTATTCATTTACGTGTTATCAACCACATTCTCTGTGTTTCCCATGTAGACCAAAGTCAGATGTTTTCATGCAAAAAAACCCCACAATTTAACTTTTCTTGTTTTTTTTTATTTTTCTGCCCCTAAAATATCCACATTGTGCTGCAGTATAACCATATAGACACACATGGAGACATTCATCTTTATAGCCCCAAATCCCAAATTTGCATGAGGTATGTAACATATGTCACGTGAACAGAATAAACAACAATAATTACGACAATGTTGTAATTATTATTCAAGAAAAGAAAAGTGATACATGAGCAGTAGTAACAGAAATGGCAGAAACAATAGAAAATGAAGACTTCTAATGGAGGACATTATAGAATGATGATATAATAAAGCAGATGTAGTGGCATTATAATAATAGAATATGACTAATAGTAATAATCGTGCAGTGTCACAGCAGCAGACACAAACACGGTCCAGAAAGCACAAAGACTCCTGGGAAGAAGTCAAGTTCGAACACATAGCAACGTCGGACTGGTCGGAGATATTTCCATATTCTGCTTTTTAGGAAGGAGACGTCCGGTTACCAGCATCACCTCTGTTCTAACGACAAGTATTTAAGAGGCACCACACCTGGTCCTCCATATTCTGCATGTTGCACATAAACAGGAACCAAACTAGTCCATGTGCCTGCCACCTTGGCCTTGGCATTTATTATTCAAACTTGATCTGAGGGTGGAATGCATGCTTTTACTGTCTCTTCTCGTTCTAGTTCAACCTCGAGTGCAACTGGGCCTGAGTGCCAAATAAAAAAAAGAAAAGAAAAAAAACGTTTCAGGCATTCTCGAGAATGAGAAGCATTTGAGGTCAAGCTAACCTTGACTTTTGACCTTTGACCACTCATATCTATTCAGTTCATCTTTCAGTCCAGTGCTCGGTCAAATTGGAAGAGGTTCCTCCATGCTTACTGCACCAGAGACATTGGAACATATTCCTCTGGCCAGTAGCAGCAGTAAGTATACACACTATTCAACCAAACTGCTGCTAGAAATCACACAGCCTAACATCCCCACACCTGTGTTGGCCTGGAGTTACGTTAGGAATGTGTGATTTTACTGTGACACTAACTGGGACTGCATGGGTATGCTTTGATAGTTTCTTTATTGGATTCAATCCAAAACGGCAGAAATGAGAAAAACGACCCACAACAGCAGTCTGTATTCGGCAGCTCTGGGAACCAATCAGTAGTGGCAGCAGCTGTCATTCAGCCAGCAGAAACCACAGCACCAGCAGTCAGTCCCAGGTGGAGCTGGGACTAACCTGCAGTGTAACGCCAGTGACAGGACATCTGCTGATCCAGCAGGGAGACGAGGCCCCCCCGGGATCAGACCCCCGGTGATGGGGTTTGCATTGGCAATTTATATACTACAACAGTGAAATACCAATATTTATTGATCCTGTTTGAATTGTACCATGAATTATTATTTTTATATGTTATATTACCAGTATTACACATAGTGATGTTTGTTCATTGAAAGGATATTACCTGTCAAGAAAGTCTAATTCTGTTGTATGAAGTGTAGTGTAAGAATGTGAAAATACATAATTATAAAGACTTTCCACCAACAGTGAGGTAAGAGGCGTCTCTCTGTGTGTTGGGTACCAGGATGTAACGTTACTATAACAACAGGTCTCTCTGTGTGTTGGGTACCAGGATGTAACGTTACTATAACAACAGGTCTCTCTGTGTGTTGGGTACCAGGATGTAACGTTACTATAACAACAGGTCTCTCTGTGTGTTGGTACCAGGATGCAACGTTACTATAACAGGTCTCTCTGTGTGTTGGGTACCAGGATGTAACGTTACTATAACAACAGGTCTCTCTGTGTGTTCGGTACCAGGATGTAACTTTACTATAACAACAGGTCTCTGTGTGTTGGGTACCAGGATGTAACGTTACTCACACTAACAACAGGTCTCTCTGTGTGTTCGGTACCAGGATGTAACGTTACTCACACTAACAACAGGTATCTTTCTTCCTGCTGATGAAAAGAGTTGCTAAGATAACATTAAATTAGTGATGGAACATAGCTAAGTAAGCTAGCAAGGCAAGCTAACGGCTGTGTTGGTGACATAATTTCTCCAATTAACTAAATTATACATTGACAGACCTAAAACAAGCTGAGACATTCTGGACTTACACGATTGTCTTTTAAATTGACAGACATCAGTTGTGTAATTCACGGTAAATTTCAAATGGGCTCAAAGCATATCTGTCTCTCACCGTTGACGAGCGTACATAGTTTTTCTGAAATAAGGTCCTATAGGGAACACCAGGATATGCGTAACTTAGCCTCTGTATGCGCTTCTCTTCTGTTTTGCATGTACAGTCTGAATCAGAAAAGTAATGTAAGCTATCAAATACATGGAGTTAACTGAAAGTACTCCAGAAAAGTAAAAGTATCTCAGAATTGTACTGTAGTCGGTGTCTTCACCAACAAATGTCTATTGAAGTCTTTATCTGACATTCCAACCTCGGCATTCACTCTTAAGTGAGAGAATAGCTTGCGCTCCAACAAAGTATGCTGTTTGAACAAGAACTGGGTAGGTGTCTCTTTATGTTCGTCATAACGCAGGCAGAATGATGAATCATGTTTATAATCCCTTCTGAAGAGCCCCCATAAACACTTTTTTGTAACCACACCAAACCAATGGAACATCCCTCAACACTCCTTGTCGAGCCACTCCCCGAGTCCTCATCCTCCGTGGATTACTGCTCGTTGACAGTGCAGAACAGGAGGTCAGGGGGAGGTAGTTGTTCCGCTCACCTCTCTCGCTCTCTCCTCCCTTCCCCTTCAATCCTTTTCCTCTAATCCTCCTCCACTCAGCTGCTGTGGTGTGTTCAATGGCCACTCGGTTGGATAACCTTGGAGTCGGCAGTCTTTATTGCCATGATTTGTGAAACCTCACTCCCTTTCACTCCCTTCGCCTCTACAGTATATCTGACCTCAGCCTTGGAAAAAAGCCCACAGCCTCCAGAGGAGCTCTGATGATGTTTCATCATACACTTCTTGAAAATGGACACTATTCATCATCCTCTGACAAAAACTTTTGTGTTGTGAACCTGCTGTGCCTTTTCCCTTCCCATAACCCACCGTTGTCAGGTCACTCTCTGCTTTTGCTTTGTCTGTGCGACTAAAAGCTCCCAGCACTTTCTCAAAGAGCAGCCTGTGAAGTGATCAAAAGCACAGTGGGTTGTAACTTCCACTCCTTGATGTACTCACAGATACGTAAGCGTCCGTATACCAACTTTACCAACACACATCAAGCAGGAGCGGTAACTCTACCCAGCCCCACTGTCACCCGTCTCCCTCACACCTGGACCGGCCCATCAAACCAGAGCCCGAGGCCACCTGCATCCTGCATCAAAGCCCGACCTCTGCTGTGACCCCCTCTAGGCTCTCTCTCTCTCCACCGACCTCTCCTAACCCTGACCCCAGAACAGCACCTTGAACTGAACTGAACTGCGGTAAAACGCAGACTGGCTGACACCGAGGCGTCGGTGTCACTGCTTTCACTCTGTGGGGGAAAAGGAGTGGCTTTGAGGAGGCTCCTCGGGAGGTTAAGTGCTTTCCTGTTCTCTGAATAGAGACAGCCATCACTGTCACCGTTCCACAGACATCCAACCCACGGGCCTGCGACATAGTCAGCGGGGCTTTCCACATTCTGTGACTCACGCTAGGTTTGTAGGAAGGGGGCTGACGCTAGCTGTAAGATGAGTCTTTTGATCGGCAAAGATGAGCATCGATGAAGAAGAAAGATAAAAAAAACAAAATAAACCCTGCAGCATGAGATTGGGTTGTTTCCTGAAATTATTGCTCATGCACTTCTTATTCTTTTTAATGTCAACTGGAGAAAAGTGGTTTAACTTGTACTCCATGACGGCTATGTTTACGTTTGCCATCTGAATAGAGAGGCTGAGTCATGTCCCTTCCAGTGATCCTCACAAGGACTTGTATTGGAAAAAGTATGTTTGTATGTATGTATGTATGTACGGCAGTCAATGGAAAGAGGCAAATTGATTTGCAGGATCCAATCAAATGTGGATAAGATGCTTAAATCCCCCTCATTATTATGATGTTCCCACATATGAAAATACACCCGATTATGAAGAAGCTAATCAAAGTCAAAGTCATATGCAAAGTTCTGGCGTCACTAGGACACCAAAAATATGGATGGATGAAAAAAGCTCCATATATTCTGCACCCATTGACCTTCAATGGGTAGTCGGATGATAAACAGCGTGTGTTTATGTGTATTAGAAGGGAGAGTGGGGGCAATGTAGGCCATGCTGCAGTGGGTGTCTGTAAAGTGTGTGTGTGTGTGGGGGGCGGGGGGGGGGGGGGGGGGGGGGGGGGGGGGGGGGGGGGGGGGGGGGGGGGGGGGGGGGGGTTGCATCACAGAGATAAATAAGACGACAGGGCACTGTGCCATTCTATGGGGAGGATGAACAGGAGACGGCAGCATATTTTGCCTTTGATCAAGCTTGAAAAGTTAAATTTACTGTGTTTATTTATTTAGCCTTGATTTACACCTGGGGGGGGGGGGGGGGGGGGGTCACATTTTATCTGTGTGCTTTTCACAGCAGGTGGCGGCCTGTTCTGCATTGCACTGGCATTGTGATGTTTTCGCTTTGAGTACGTGATGCCAGATTACTGCATGTTTACAGAGCTACTATGCAGATGATTGCACATGTAGAGGCCAAATGTGTTGACAAATAGAGCTGCGTATAGATCAATTGACCCTGAGGAAAACTCCCCTTCACTGTTGGCTGTCGTCGCTATGAGGCATCCAAAGCCTTCAAAGCCAAAGCCGAGATAATGTCCTTTAATTTGGAAAGATGAAGAGGACTGTGCATCTGTATGCAATGGAGGTTGTTTTGTTGTAGTCTTTATAGTTTATCTGTATTTCTACCACAGTTATTGTTTCTTTGATATATTTCCAAGAATATGGACCGGCTGTTGCTAAGCAGATCGTCCTTAAACAATGTTAATGTTGGCCGAGACCCTTTACAGCAGCCACCAATCCTCAATGCTGAGGATGGGTTAACTGGAGGGGCCAAACTTCTTGTACATGTACTTGTACGTATGTGATGATTGTAATAAAGGTAGATGTAGGTGACGAAAGCAACAGCAAAAGTCAGAGTTGGAACTTTCCAACAAAGTTTGTACCGCCTTCACAAACAGGGATGAAAGTAGACGTTCCAACAGTCTCACAGCAGTTGGTTGCAACAAATGTTAGGTTTAGGAACACCACTGTAAACGCATCAATAAACAAAAACTTTGGGACACACAACCCATTCACCTTCCCTACACCATCATAAGTCTTGCTCAGTACTTAGTAGGCCTACTACTGTAACTCTGGACATTGCTTTTTTATTTAACCCCCTCCAACCCCCGAGGTATACTTGTTGTCATATCTCACAGCTGCCTCGTTCAATAATTCTGGAACAATTACAACATTGAGAAGAAAACCAGAATGTCAACAATGTTGTCCCAACAGTAGCAGGATTATGTGTTCACCCTTGCCCCGTCTCTTCAGCCTCTTTAAGCTATATGAATCTGATTTATAATTGGCATGAAGTGTTTTCTTGTAATAAGATATTTCCTTGAAGGGACTTGAATTAAGGCTCTTGTTCCATATTCAGTGTGCGGTGCTAAACTCCTGCCAGCTTGGTCTTGTCCTCTTGACATATCGGAGCTAACTGGGGAGTTGCGTATCATTGGGAGTCACGTGAAGTTGTTGGAGGTCGTTTCGTCCGGTTGGCTTGTTGCGGGCTGGTATTTGCTGGGCGGTCACGGTGGCGATGTAATCTTCTCTCTCAGTGTGTGGGAGCGAGTGATTTATGGCCCCCGTGTTTGTCTGTGGAATTACCGTTTGATTGCTTCATTCCTTCCAGAGCTCTTGAATCCATGCTAATGAGTAAAGTGCTTATCTATCAGAGCATTAGGGGGCAAATCCAATTGAGTTTGTTAAAAAAAAAAAAACAAGAAACAAAGTCAAGGGATGCACAGAAGTAGAGTTTCAGCAAGTCTGCTTGACTCCTTAAAACAATGGTATATAATGTGTCTGGATATATCCTCTAACGTCTTTATTGGACTGTACTGAAAGTATGACTGTGTGCATTTGCACTGAGTCGACCTAATTGTAATTCATGCTAATCTGTTTCACTACACCACATACAGTGTTTGTTAGATCATCAGAAAGGATGAGGGGAGCGAGCCAGTGGAGAGGCGAGGTAGGAGAGAAAGTAGCGTGGAGGACATGGATCGTTAGTTCCTTAAAGGAGAGAAGCCGTCTCACTGTTTGTCGGAAGCATTACCCTTCAATTACACATAATCTGGACAGCAGGGCTTCAGCCTCTCGCTGCAGCGACGGGGTCAATATCAAGGCCGGCCGTGACTGACTGGCAGTCGAGTTTGATGCCAGACCCTTCTGTTCTACTTGTAATCAACATATCCTAATAATATTTTATTCAATATTAACATTTTTAAACTTTCATTTTTTTATTAATCTACTCTGAAAATCATGAGCATGTTCTAGTCCTGCTCCATGTGCGAGATATTTTTTTAGGTTTCCTATAGATCATTTTGGAGTAGACGTCACATTATGTGACTGCAGTTGCACATGCCTTGTGGTGGCAGAAAACCAGTGGACACAATTTCAAACCAATGTCTTTTTTTCGTGTCGTAGGCTTTCAGAATAGGAATACAAAAAAAGGTGATGTTGATTCTTATAGAATACTTTTGTTGAAGCGATCTTTTAAGCAAAAGGCAGACGTTAATGGTTGAATTCTCGTCTCTGCAGCTCATTTCATGTTTGTTTTCTCCTGTTTATCACACCCAATGGCAAAATCACTGATGTCGTTTTTTTACAATAATAATGCAAAATGGTATGCACCACTGACCAACCTTAGCTCATATTTACATGATACTTCTGCTAACTGTTTATGTTGCTGACTTTCTAACAACATAATAACATTGGAGTTCCAATGTGATGACTGAGGACGTCCTCAGGACGACGCTCCAGAACACAAAAATCAGTTGACAAATCTCAGTACTTAACAGCTGGAAAGTTCAAAATGTAAAGCGTCAAGAGCTTTATGAGTTTTTCTACGTATGAAGATGTCCGTCCACTGTAACTGACTCCATGGAGTCAGATCCATACAATGAGTACGGCTGAGGAAACTCGCCACATTGATAATTGTTAGCTTATCAATGACATCTTCCACTGGAAAAAACTTTCTGACACCAGTTTAGCACCGCCAACAAATACATCACTGTTTACAAACACAAGACAGGTCTATAGACTGAATTGTACTTCCCAAATCAAAGTGCAACAGAGCTTTGCTTCAATGTTGCGGGCCAAGCCATTAATCTTATTTAATCAGGGATAACTAGCTATAATCACTAGCACTTGTTCAGGGCATGTCTTCAGAACAGCCATGCCAAGGATCACTGCACCAGCACCAGTCCTCGGGCTAATTGCTTTTTCCACTTTGGAAGATTTCCAGGAGTCCTGCAGGAAAAAGTCAAAGGGAATGGAATTCGGATGGAACATTTCAGTTGGGACATCGAGAGTTATGGACTCACGTTTCACTGACTCCCTCTGTGCTCCGCCGACAGCTCTGGGTGTTAAGGCCCAGCTGTCAGTCAGTGTTAGCAGCCGTTGGGCTGACAGGTACAACTGTAGGAGCGAGGCCCAGTGGTGTTGAGCCTCTGATCATCAGTCTGTTGGCCATGCTGTTGATTACCAATAATTGTTACCATTTAACTGCACTGGACTTCGATTAGGGCCATGGACGACTATACAGAAGAGCACACAGTGAACCCTCATTCTGAAGAAGTCAAGTAAATAATTCATAATAACTTTATGCTGATCGTCCAAAACTGCTTTCTTATGGTTTCCAGGATGTTTCCAGGAGATACCTGCATGTGTTATCCTATTGTTCATCAGATCCACCCCTCTCTCTGACCAAATATGGTCACTTCCCTTCCTCTACCTGTTTTCCTTTACCTTTTTATTTGTTTTTATTTCATTTATTCATATTTTAGTGTCTTTGTTTTTATATCCGCATATGTGTTCATTGTATTAGTGTACCTGACCATATTTATATTCTGCTGTCAAAAGCACTTTGTAAACTGTTGTTTTTAAAGGTACTATATAAACAAAGTTATTATTATTGTTATTATTATTATTATTATTATTATTATTATTATTATTATTATTATTAAAAACATGGATTTGTAGGGACATGAAAAACTCTACCTCGCTAAATAAAGGGCTGTGACTCCACCCAAAAAGTGAGTGAATACAAGCCCTGCAAGTTATCTGTGAAGTAGTATTTTCTCAAAGAGGTACTACTATTTCTACCAATCCCCTTTACCCCATTACTGACATTTCACACTCTAACTGCTCTCTTCTTTGCTAAAGAACAGCAATGCATGCTATTTATAAACGGGCCTTTCATGTAACCTATGGCAACTGGTATTACAAAGAGCAGTCGGATGTGGAGCTGCCACGCAGGTCATTCAGTGAAAACACTTCGCTGTAGGACTCCACGTTGGAGCACCTTGGAATTTGGGTCTGGGTCCATCGCGTGACAGCCGGAGAAAGATAAGGAGGACCTGCTTAACGTGGTCCGTGTGGCCGTCGCATTTATCAGCGAGGCTAATCATTGTGATTAAACCTCAACATTGGAGCACCATGGAAGGGAAATTGACCAGAATTTCAGCCAAGCTATAACAAGCACATGTGTGTTCTGAGGCGCACAGGAGGGAGTGAACCTGCTATCTTGTTATTCCCGCTGAATTTTTTAATTTCCTGATCAAATCTGTCTCTGGGGGGGATTTCCAGTTCGTCAGGTTTGGGGGGCTGGATCTCCATAACTCTTGATTCTGACACAGACAGCCGGGGCAGATGTTTCCATCCGTGGTTGAACAACTCAGATAAATCAAATGCTGACATTACATCGGGCCGTGTGTGTGTGTGTGTGTGTGTGAGAGAGAGAGCGAGGTCTAGCTCCATCCCAGAGTGTGACTAAGTGTTTTGTTACAGTGGTGTAGCAGTGCTGGAGGTGACACCACAGATATATAAGACTTGCCTGCACTCAGACTAGCCCAGCATATCTTCACAGATCACGGTGCAGCACCGCACGGTCTGATGGGATGCTTTTGTCTATTGTTCTTGTTAAATCAATGCCATGTGTTTTCATCAACCCCCCAACACAACGGATGGAACGACATCGCTTCAATTCATCGTTTTTAGTGTTTTTCTACTGAAGCTTTCACAAATCAATTCACATTTCCATATGTTTAGGCATTTTTCTCACAGATTAATGAGCTATATGAGTGTGTGTCCCAATCACTACAAGGTCAGCTTTCACATTACAGTTCCCCTCAGTTATATGCAGCTTGTCACTGTTTTGGTTTGTTGAAGCCGTTACTGTTTTTCTTCAGATTCACTCGACGTTGACTCCGAAAGCGAAACCCCTGTGATAAACCTGCTGAAGGAGACGGACAGTTAGATTCTAGCTGGTCGACATGTTGGAGCATTTACCAGCTAAAGAGACAGATGTTTTTCACAGGACACTCAAAGATGGATAACTGGAGCTAAAGCTAAAGTTCCTCCATGTGTACATAGGCACTTGTTTGACATATTACTGCTAAGATGTATATATACAGTATATATATATATATATATATATATATATATATATATATATATATATATATATATATATACTGTATATATAAATGCGGGCGGAGAGCTAGAAGACCTGACTACATGAAACTGCAATACTATTTTACCTTTTTACTATGCACTTATTCGATTTCTTGCACATAATTATCTCCTTCCTTCTTTGTCTATTTTGATATATTTTCTATTTACAAAGTGTGTGTGTGTATGTGTGTATGTGTGTGTTCATTTTGGAGATGCATAGCACATCTTGTTGTACAATGCCAATGAAGGCTTCTTTTCTGATATGAGGTTTTGATGACAATTAAGCGATTTAGCCACAAGATCATTTTAATACTTTTCTATGGTTTAGTGTACAATGTACAAACAGGTAAATATTTTCCAAAAGGTCAATGAGGTTCTTGTCCAACAGCCATGATATGCTATTTTAAACATTACTATCCAAATATCTTATGAATTGCAGATTTTTCTGTGTGTTTGTGTTTTTTTATTTTAGGATGGCCGACAATGTTAAATGAGTTCATGAGCTGAGTCTGATCATATTTGATATCTATATTCTATTCGTGTTGAATCTATTATTTATTTCTCTATGGGGATCAGCACAGCTTCATCTCTGACATTACACCGTCGGTGGAAGCTGCCTTTCATTTCCGTGGCCGCGTACATTTTGAGCCTCAAACCCGCTGTTACCTGGCAGATCAGGTCAGGTCACATTAGCCCTTTGTTCAATCCTCTACAGATTCACACTCCCGCTCCCTGTTGTTTATCCGAGTGACATGAAAGTTTCCCTATTGCCTGGAAGCCTCTTTGGATTCAGAAGGCGTAGCCGGCAGACGGGAGGGATATCCAACAGGTGGAAGTGAGATGGAACGGTAAACAGAGAGCCTGCAGAGGCAGCCCGAGGCTCGCCCACATTCCTCAACACTAAAGGCCCGGATCGGAGGTGCTGGGAAAGAATGGAAACATGGTCTCACCTTTTGAAATGATTCAATGGTTTCACACCAAGTTGCTGCAAGAAGTACTGTGATTTCCCTTCAGTATCCCGGGGCTGGCATTCATGAGGGCTAACCCAGCTTTGGTCAACCCTCTCCCTCATGGCGTTGGGATTTGGAGAGAAGCATTTGATCAGCTCTGCTCAGACGGTTAGGACTGATAAGAACAACAACTTTTACTGTATAGAAACCAGTGCTATTGCTTCTGACAGCTGATGCAAAACAGGAATGATCATATCTGAGATTTTGCTCTGCTTTAATGTCTACGTTTAATCCCAGGTGACGCAGCGGTGCAGAGAAGTCTTGTCCAAAGTGCTGTTCCTCCTCCCCTGGGCTCCAACTCTCATGCTCCATTTTAGTGAAAAACATTTCCCAGACAATTCAGATCATCTCATAATTCAGACTGGTGTAGACTCCCCGGTGTATAAGCCCTAATGTAAACCATTGCCCAGACAATGCGTTTGCCTATTTATCACCAGTAATGACGAACCAAAATGCAAAATGGTGATACAAAATGAACATAAAAAAAATGAAACGACGTGATTGATGTTGGATCCTCGGCAAGCTGGCACGCTGGGGGAGTGGAATAAATGAACGTCAAAGATTCCCTTCTGGGCAGAGGAGCAGAGGGGAGAAATCTAAAGTACTTTAATGTCTCTGTCTCCATCTTTCACGAACATCTAGATATGCACACACACACACACACACACACACACACACACACACACACACATCTCCTGCTCTCTGTTCAGCTTCACACGTTTATGTCTGTGCTCGTCTTTTGATTTGCAAGCCATATTCACTCCTCTCCCTCACAATGTGCTGCCCCCCCCCCCCCCCCCCCTCCACATGGAAGCAGCTCCAGTAACGCTGTTGGCAGACATCTGGAAATGTTGGGCCCCGTGCTGGAGGTCACTGTCTGGACCAATAGAGACCATACCTCAACCTTTGCAATGTGACAAGCCTTCATATATCTCCCAGACCTCATGTACTGTATGACCCCCCCCCCCCCCCCCCCACACACACACACACACACACACACACACCACCAGGACCCTTCATCTCCCCCCTCGTTCCTCTCCTTCCTCTCTGCTCATTTCCTACCTACCTCGTCCTCTGCTCGGTCCCAACCGCCTCCTTCTTTGTCTCCGTCTGCACATGAGGAGGCCGACAGGATCCACTCAAGACCAGATCACTTTAGTCTAGTGGGGTTCAAGACCGCCATCAAAGGGACTCAAGATCATTCCGGTCAGACGACCGATCTCTACGGCTGCAGTACGGCCCCCGATCCTGAGCTGCTCAGCAATCTGTCCTTCATCATCATCATCATCATCATCATCGTCTTCTTCATCATACTCACCATCATCATCACCGTCATCATCGTCATCTTCTTCATTGTCATCATCTTCTTCTTCATCATCATCATCATCTTCATAGTCTTCAGATTGTTGATTGATGTTGAGTTCTACACGTTTATTGAAAAACCTTTATTAGATTTGATCGTTGTAAAACCCTGTGAATCATCACCCAGCATGGAACTACATTTAATGTCCAATTACATATTTACTCATTACATTAACATTACATATAACATCTTAAAAATGAATATAAATAGTACACACACACACACACACGTAAATATATATTTAACTGAACATATATTTACGCAGGATATAAATTACTTCTATAATCCACATTTAAAAGATGATTTCATATTTGTTACTGTAAGGAAAAAGAAACTCCAAATGAATGACAGTAGCCGGGTCTATTTGTTTTGCTGCTGAGAGGTGGAAGAGAAGATGGATGCCACTCTCACATCTGTCCATTAAAAGATGAAGCTATTGTTTGTAACCAGACGTGACACGAGGAAGCATACATTCACTCATGGGTCACCTGCTCTGTGATTGGCCACCGCAGCATGACATCACAGATCATTTCTCACTAAGTTAATTCTATTTGGACTCTTAACCTCAGCCCACTGTGTTCTCTTTTTCTCAAAATGTACATTTTAACCACAGGACCGTGTGTGTGTGTGTGTGTGTGTGTGTGTGTGTGTGTGTGTGTGTGTGTGTGTGTAGGGGAGAGGGCACTATTCAATTCATTCATAGGGTCCAACATCTCGAGCAGCATTTGAAAGAATCATCTGAGTAACTTTTTCTAAATAAACATAACCTTCCTTCTAAACATGTCACATGATTTTAAAGTAACTTTGAATCAGAATGACTGAGTGCAAAAGAACAGCTTTAAAATAAATATTAACATGGTGGATGGATGATATTTTTGAGGATTACACATAGATATGTTGCTCATATATGCAAAATATTTATCCATTGAATCCATTCTTGTCTTTCATGCATATGAAGATATTTTATATAATTGATTTAAACTCAATATATTATGATGCATTTGTTGAAATTAACATCTAGACATTGGCGATTCTGTAAGAAAAATGGAAATCGATGTATTTGTTATTATTATTAATAATTAGGGCCGGGACTCGATTAAAAAAATGTATCTAATTAATTAGAGGCTTCGTAATTAATTAATCGAAATTAATCGTATTTTAATCGCATATAAATATTTGACCTGAGAACAGTGACAAGCAATTTTTTTCACATGGATTTTTAGTATACCATTGAATAATGACTGAATACATAAGCTTAAGCAACAAAATATTGTTTATTTTTGTTCAACCAAGTCCAACAGGCCAGGGAAATTTTTTGCCATTAAGTGTAGCAATAGCATATTTAGGAATAGTACATTTCAGAAATTCAGGTGGCCTAGGTAGGTAGACCTTCTGTAAACTATAACGCTTTGGTGTAAGTAAGTAAGTATTCTTAAGTAAAACACAATACTTTCAAGTACATTCAGAACATTGGAAACTCTGACTATTAGAAAACATCTCTCTGTTGGCGAGGGTTAACCCTCTGACGCTAGCTAGCACGCTAGCATCCATGCTAGCTGCTATATGTTTTGCATTGAGGTGATACTTGAGGCTCAATGTGTTGCGGTGATATGCGGATTCCTTGTTGCATAGCTTGCACACAACCGCTCTTATCGACGCTTCCATCCGTTCGTTTTTTATAACAAAATGTCCCATCCACGGGGCCAACCAAAGCGGTCTCATGAGCTTCTCGTTCATGTTCACTGTGGTTTGCTGTTGTTGTTGTCGATTAAAATGTGTCAATTTTTTTTACGCGTTAATGTTTGTGTAATTAATTCATCTTAATTAATGCGTTAAAGTCCCGGCCCTGTTAATAATATTATTATTATAGACTACTCCCGTCAAGCTTTCCACTTGAGAGTGAGCTCTGACTGGACCCCCCCACTGAAAGCGTGGCAATGTCATATTTGAAGAGGCCATTTCCACTAAGCTATTTATCTGCACACCCTTGGAGGAGCGAGGCAGGGTGGCGTCAGAGATTAGCCGACACGTTGTGATGTGGACGGCTCCCCCGGTGGTGGACAGACGCCGACCTTGTGACAGCACGTTCCTTTCTGTGGGTCGTGTATCAGATATTAGCCTTCAGCGCAGATATCGGCCCAGAAAGCTCATCCTGTCACGCGGCACATACTCGCATGCATCACGCCGGCGTGGGCGGCTGATTTTTCACGTCGGGTGCACAGGGGATGACACGATACGTCTGTTCCACGCAGGGAGACGTGGGGGCGAGCGACGGAGAGGAAGTGAGCGAGCTCCACACTATTATACTGGCTATAATACAGGCGTATTTTTCAGGATGCAGCAGCATGAGGGCCCAGGCTCTGTTTGTCCAGGATGACACCCTTCACATCCATTCATCACTGTCCCACCAGACCTACACTGACCTTGGATCTCTGCCTCTGCCTGCCTGTGTGTGTGTGTGTGTGTGTGTGTGTGTGTGTGTGTGTGTGTGTGTGTGTGTGTGTGTGAGAGAGAGAGAGAGAGAGAGGGGGGAGGGGGGGATGAAGGAAGAAATGATTTGTGAAATGTAATCATTGTATGTTCTTGGTGGTATTTGAATTTGCCCGTTCATACGTGTATATGCAGGTTTACACAGCACATCAATCACTTCTATAACCCATAGTTAAACATTTACACTTTTTGTTCCTACTCAAGTCTAATGGGGCTTTAGAAATCCAATTTGTCTCGGTGAACAAGGTGCATACATTGTACATACAACAATAAACAAACAGTGACTATTAGATATACAATACAACAGTGTGAGATGATTGATAATCATAAAGTATGTTTAATTTTAATTTCATAGTCATTTCCAGCTAAACCATGATGTTATTTTACTAAACCTAACCAAGTGGTTTTATTGCTGAAACCTAACTATGTGGTTTTATAGCAGGTTTTTGTTTGTTTTGTCCTTTAACGACGTGTTTCAAACTGCGAGCGTTCGGTCCAGAAAAGAAGTTCCCCTTGAATCCTGATGAAGAGTGAAGTTGAGTTGTATGGGAAGGTATTTTTGGAGGAGACGGGGTTGGATTGTAATCTCAGAGTGACTGAAAGCTGAAACATTCTAATGTAAAGCTGATTTCCTCCTTTTGACACAACCCCAGTACTTCCAGGCCATTTCAGTTTCCTGCCACGTCAAACCTTCCCCACTGAGATCAGTCTGAACTTCTGGGTGAAAATCACCGTCTAACGGCAGAAAGCCATGGAGACGGGAATGAGGAAGTCATTCTGTGTTCAACTTCCTCTCATTGGTTGGGTTGTCTTCCTGCTTTTCATAAACAAAGTCATGTGATTGAACATGTCCTTAATGTGTGTCTGGTTTGAATCCTTCCACTTCTAGATGTACATTCCAGGCTCAGATACCAACAGCACTCTGATGAATATCAGCATTACAAACATAATGCTCTACTTGGGATGCTGCATGTCTTTCTGCTATCTGTCCTTTTTATCACAATCTATGGGAACATATATTCTGGGGGACAAGGTTGGTATATAACACAAATACCAAGACAATAAGAAATGCTCCATTATATTCTATCCTTTTTACAGTTTCTTGTTTGTGCATATTCACACACACTCCAGTCTACTCAGCACACTGTTCCTCCACGTGTCTAGTGATCAGCGATGTTCGTCGCCCTGAACCAAGGTGTGAACCTGGACCCGGTCTGCGTGATTAAGAGCCAAACATAGCCAGACATTTGTTTTTCTAACATCTTCATGATTTTGCCTTTTAAGCCGCACAGAACTGCAGTCCCTCCAGGCGGCCGGGTGACAGATGGCCGGCCCGGGAGGGGGTCCCTCCTTCTGCAAGTTATAGATGAACACCTTGTCTGGACACACACAAACACACACACACACACACACACACACACACACAAGGAGAAAAAGGCAATTAGGGCCAGTGCGGAGGGGAAAGTAAGCTTGATGATGATGGAGTTTTACGTGTCCTGAACATAACGCTGCACAAAGGGACAAGCTGCGGTTCCTCCAAGGGCAAACATGAGGAAGATAAATTAGATCACCACAAATCAGTTAATTTCAAGGATTTGGGCTATTTGATTGTACAACTATGTACTGTAGGTCATGGACACACATGGTTTAGATTTATGGACACATGTCAAAAGCTTACAACAGGAAATAATAAAGCCATTATTCCATGAGGAGAAAAAAACAGCTGCTTGTAAGATTCTGGTCTATTTGACATACGATCACGTCTGTGGAGTGGAGAAGACGTCAGCAGAGAGACGGGGAGTTCAGAGGTACTGGATGCACAGCCAGCATCTCGTTCTATTCACATTATAATTCCCTTTTTGGAATATTAAATAGCAATTCATAAGCCAATAAGGAGCATCAATAAGAGTATAGTATTGCTACAATCCTAATCTTGAGAAAAGGGTTGGCAAGATGAATGTGAATTATATATATATATATATATATATATATATATATATATATATATATAAACATTACGAGCATAGTTGTTTGTTTTGTATATTTTGTAAATGTGATTCAATTGTTTGAGTTATGGAGAACAGGTTGGACTAGCAAGGGAAAACTGAAAGAAGACATAATATAATCTTTATTTGTTGTTTATTTTACATGATTTGTTGTGAGTTTTCTCAAATAGCTGTGCTTACTCCACTTAAACGGCATAACCTTTCATAACACTCCTCGTAATCATGTTTGATACTAACATTTGATTTTCTTTAAGGCCTTTTGGAAGAAATGGAATAGCTGTCTGTGTTTTGCTCCGTTGCATCTTGTGAAAATGGCAATATCAAGTTACTTTTGTCTCTTTGCAACATTTAACTGAGAGCCCAAAGTAAAGTTAGGAAGTAAATAAAAGATACGAACAAATAATAGCATATTTTTAACGGATGTTTTAGTGTAAATGCTTTCTTTGTACGTCCAAAAGAAAAACATGCGGCCTTCCATGACTCTTAAGGCAATTTTCTATTATTATATAAGTATTAGCACATAAATGTGAGTTCTGAGAAACACGGCTACATCAGGTCAATTGCATCTTCGAGGGAATGTAGGCTCTGGATTGATATTCTTTAATATTAAAGAATTCCTCATGCATTGATAATGTGATCTTGTGCACGTTGGATGCTATCCCTGAAGCATTTTTCAGCAGAAACAACCTCCAAACTCAACAATCTCCGAGTGCTTTTCACAAACCTGAAGTGGAACATGTTCTTTCCCATGAAACGAGGACAAGGAAAACAACTAGAATCCATTCAAAACCAAAGACAAATGTTGTGTTTTGATAACCCAAACTTTTGAAGAGGAAGATTTGATCAGCGGCACTGTCCTTTGAGAGCGTCTCTCCTCCTCTTCCTCCTCGTCTCTGTGTTGAATCAAGCAGCTCAAATGACGACGGAAGCATCGACATTCAAGCCTGAGCTCGATTGATTCCAACTCTCAGCCCACAATCAAATGAAAGGACTTTCTATCGTGTTAATCTTAATCTTGATCTTGAATTGTCTTTGAATCTCAGTCGGCTAAACCTTCAAAGTGATAATCTGCCCGAACCCTCCTTTGTAGATATCAAACGGCCATCCTGAGACGACTTTAAAGGATGTAGAAAGTTTGTTAAATCAATCATTTCATCAAATAAATCTTGTAATCAAGTTGGAGAAAAAAAAAGGTTCACTGACGCTGCGTATAAGTCAAGAGTAGGGGGAGGGAATGCTTTGATGAAGCTTTTAGCCTGCTGGCGTTGTAAATCACGCCGGCGCTGACCTGTATATTAGCTCTTTATGCCGCGTTTACGACCGCAGACAAATCAGTTAGCCTGCAGCATATTTACACCAGCTCCCCGACGGCCTCTCAGCTTCACTGGGGCTGAAGTCAGTGCAGGACGGCATGATGGTTAAACTCCTCGCCCCACACACACACACACACACACACACTCCCCCCGGGCCTGGTTATTTATGGTAATGTGTACAGCCACCTTCCGTCCAATTAAAGCTGAGTGCTGGCTTTGTGCAGCCCTGTTCATCATTTCCCTCGCGTGGTCTCACTTTCCTCCAGACCTGCTCTCAGGGGTCCGGACAGTCTGGCTTTAGGGGAAATGTCACTGGATCTCATCCTTCAGACATGTGATCCAGCTGAGGGGGAATCAACTGCTTATTGGTTGTTGTCTTTCCTTCATATGGATGTTGCTGAATGTGAAGAACTTTATACCGACTGGGTGAAAGTTAAAGTTAATGCCTCGCCTCTCAACCCGGCACTCATTTAGCAGGTGAAGCGTTGTGGGTAGAGCAACAGATGTGGTATAAAAAAGACAGGAGTTTTGTACTTTCAGTAATATTACATTCAGTCACATCAGCCGTAACATGAACCATTACTGTGACTCACAAGCACGCTGTTTTCCTGACTCAGTGGTTTTGTTGCATGATCCTAACTTCCTGTGAAGTGTATTTGACATATTTATATGAATATGCCATCACTGACAGGAGATAAAGTCACTCTCGTCTCCATATAAAGACCTTTACATACGGACTACGGTGAATCAGACCAGAAGATTAACGTACCTCTCCTCCTACACATGATGTCACACCCCCTGTTTATAGCATCCGATCACTTCTTAAAACAAACTTATCATAAAAATAACATACAACAGTGTGATGAGAACGACCTAAAATGAAAAAATAAATTGATGCATACTTTTTTTTACGTCCTTTGTGAACACTTTGAGTATTTACTCATCGAATCATGCATTTATTTACTCCAGCTTATTAACTAGCTCTGCAAAGCAACTGATGCAACATTTGCAATGTTTTTTTGAGGAACGGTTTTAATGTGAAAGCCGGAGCGGCCGTTCCCTCTGAAGCCCTTCATCAAGGTTGGAGGAGCATGTGAAATGTGCAGTCGATCAGGAGGTGCCTTCACTGGACCCGGAACATTCACACTCTCCCATTCTTCCTCGTCTTTCACCTCTGATTTCACCGGCTCGGGACTCGCTGTCTGAGAACAATTCCCCTCTTGTTGGGAGCAGACAGTCCAGCGTCAGACCAGTAAAACCCGCCTGATGTCTGCTTTAAGCCTTAGCGGCCGGAAACCCACATAAAAACAGTGCAAGGCAGGAAAACTGACAAAGTCTATTACATCCAATAAATAGTGCAACACAGCGCTCTTAAACAAGAAAGGAGGAGAAGAAGCAGCGTGATGGTGATGATGCACACAGGAGGATGACCAGGAGGGAAAACCCGACTCTCCAGTTCAACTTTTTAATGACAATTAATGGATGGACGGGCTTCCAGCAGGCTTCCTGGCTGCGGTGAGGTGAGAGGTCGTTTCCCTTCATGGAGTGAGGGGGATAGTCCGAGCTAATGCTGAGCGCCCTCGCCGCCTGCACATACATCACCGTGACATGCTAAACCGGAGCCTCAGCCCCCGGAGGGCAGGACCCACATGGGGAGGATGCATCGGAGCATGGAGCATGTCAGCACCATCACCTGGACTCTGGAGGCCTGAGATGGATCTCTACATCTCCTTTCCTTTGACTCATGTGCTTCTTTTCTCTTGTTTTGTTCCCAGGCTTCTTTTCAGATCCGTGTTTCTCATGCCTTCTCCGTTTTAGTCTTCGTTTTTTTCCTTTCTTGCGTGCAGCAGAGACCAGATGGATGTTTAAAATAGATAGATCCCAAACTAGATCCTCTGGAGCCGAGTCGCCCCTGTTTGCTTTCTCACAACAATTTTGTATATCAGGAAATAGAATGAATATCCACATTATTAGTATCCTGCGTTGCCATTTCCCCGCACATATAAACAAGGCTTTTCTGTTAAATCCCCAAAAATTGCTACATGCATTTACACAGACGTTAAAGAAAATACACAGCGTCCGCCCGGACCTCTGTTTGTCAAACAATCCCCCCAGTAATCTCCCAGAGTCCCTGAGAAGGCGCCGGACATTTGTGTTCCTGCGGGGGTGAGTTAAGACTGGCAGCCCAGCTATGAGAGCCGCGGTGTTGGTGTCGGGCGGAGGGCTGATTACTGTGGGAGCCACTGAGACACAAGCCATCCCAGCTCTCCTGTGAAGCAGGATAAACACCAACATCAAACCTGGGATTGTCAATCTGGTTCTGTGTGAGTAGCAGATTGTTGGAGATATCGGTCATGGGGACGCCTTCTCTCCGACAAAACACATCATGATAACAGTTGCAAGACTCAAACAGCAGTCATCATATCAGAGAAGGCATCTCTACGCCTACTCACACCAACAACATCTGCTACAGGTAAGAGGAGGAGTAGATGAACTGTCCCTTTAACAAGGAGTGCATCATTTAATTCATGAATTCAGAATCCAAAAATATTGTATTCATTTGTTACAGTTGCTGAAAGTAAAATACATAAAAATACATTAAGAGATGACTAACAACAACTAACAAAAACAAGAAACAAGGAATGGGAAATATAAGAAATATGCAAATGTAAGACATCAGACAAACACAACCAGTGTAAATAAGGAAAAAAACATGGTGAGAAGTCATATTATTCAGAATATTTAAAAGGTTCTCCATATGGAATTCAGAGCATACTCACAGAGCACACTAAGTTCTCAACGTAGCTAGCAGCTAAAATGGCTTACAGCGCTAACAGTGCAAAGCAATGGCAGCAGTGCTGATGGAGCTAACAGTGTAAACCTGAGAGCAGGTTCTTCTATGAGCACATGGCAGACAAACGGCCCGGCTGTGGAAGCAGAACGCAGAGAAGATCGGATAACAACACACACGGAGGGAGCGTCTCTGCACACGTTACTACACTCTTAACTTTTACTTACCAACACTTTTCATCAAGTAACGCAGCTTCGTGTGAGCACCAAAGCTCCAAACTACGCTACTCTACGTTCCACCTTTCCTTACCTGCATAATGTCACTGCTCGATTCTTGTTTGGAATCCTGTTCATAGAATGTTTACGTTTATTTATTTAAATTCGGATCATGTTAGATTTATGAACCCCAGCCATTATTTGAATAACAACGTCTGTTTAGGAATTGTCATGCGCCTTTTAGTGGGTTTCACTTGTTTCACTGTTTGCATGTCCAGACAAGTGCAAGATTCAGTGTGTCAGACCTAATGTGTGTGTGTGTGTGTGTGTGTGTGTGTCAGGACAGACCAACTTCTTTCTAGGACACTCACATTATCCATCAATCATATCTTAGAAATGAAATGTCTCTCTTTGCCGCTGCGGTTTAATTTGACACAGTAAGAAAACACACACACACGCTGGTTTGACCTCAGTTTCATCATGCAACAATGCTATCTCGTCTCTCGCCCTGAGTGCATTCTGTCAGCAGCCCGTATCCTGCAATTATTCCCTCCATTTTCTCTCTCTCTCTCTCTCTCTCCTGTGTATTACTGTAGTCTCTCCATCTCTGCTCTCTCTTTGTGTCCCTTTCTGCCTCCCTTCCACCTCTCTTTTCCTTGTTACAACTGTTCCCCCTTTCTCTCTTCTTCCCTTATGTCCTCACTTATGCCCTTCCTCCTTTCCTCTCTCCTATTCTTCCCTCTCTTGTCCTTTTCTCCATGTTTCTGTCCTCGTCCTCCCGTTCAGTGAAATGAGCCGTCAAAGCCACATTTGATTGACGAGTCAAGGTTGTCCGGACTCTTCTCCCTCTTTGCCACACAGACACTGTCTTTGTGTGTGTGTGTGTGTGTGTGTGTGTGTGTGTGTGTGTGTGTGTGTGTGTGTCAGCAGGCTGGTGTCTAATAGCACTGACACAGCAGTCTAAGTACAAGAGGAGTGTATCACCTCGGCGACAGCTGATGATTAGATTGCGTTGACTCAATCAAAAAGCGGATGTTGTCCTCAGCTGTTGAGGAAATGATTCTGCCTCTTATGGAGCTCAGGAACAAATCTCTTTAGAATGGCAATATAAAAGAGAGACAATAATTAATTGAGGAAGTAGAGAGAGCGTCGTCGTGGTGAAGGGGGGGATTACAACCAAATGTCACTGACAATTAATTTTCCATTGTACAAAGGCAGAAAAATGAAGAGAGGCATAATCTGTTCAAGTCAATCAGATCCTAAATCCCTGTGACAAGCGCTATCTATGATTAAGTGGCTGCCTCGATGGCAAGGTACCTTAATTAATCTATTTTACCTTGTCATCGGTTTTGCTTCCTGCAAGTCGTTAGGAAGCTACCTTTAATGGAATAACGAGCCGGCGTTTAGGAGAACCGAGCCTTCCATCACCATAAACGTCAGTCACTCCGGAGAGAAACCGAGGAGGGAAGTCACCTCGGTCTCTATCTGTTCCAGTCGCAGAAACATATAGTGACTCATCGTTCACTTAACAGCACCATCACTTTGTCACGGTGATCTTGACTTTTATAAAAGATGTATCTTTAGTCTCTCGGGAGTGTCATTTCCCTAAAAACTATTACTCAGCGGTGAGTTATGCGGTACTTGTTGCAAGGTGTTTGCCCCAGATAAGTCATCCACCACATCGCTCCCCCACAAAAATTCCCCGCCTACAGTGATGGATTGCCCATTGTGATCGTGTGTCATCCTTCTTATACACGCCATGCAAACTTCAGGGGCCATGCGAGCCGGGATGCATTAAACAATCAGATTGACCCACCACTTGTTCACACACACATTCAACACGTTGTGCGTATCTAAACACACCGCTGGTTCTTTACCAGAAAGGGATCCGACGGTGCTTCTTCGACGCCCATCTGGAGGCGTTTAAACAATAAAACAGTTGAGCGGCAATGAGAGGAAACCTGTTCCACTCAGAGTTCAGCTTTATTTACCCGACTTATCTCCCATCTAGAATCAACAGCATCAGGCCCAGAGCAGCCCTGTTTATTCAAATAGAGCAAAGAATAATACGGCTCCAGCCATCAGATCCACAAGCCTGAAGTCATGTGTGTGTGTGTGTGGGTGTTGATGATAGCTTTATAGTCCAAAACCACATGCTGGACGTCAGTCCAATCCCTCCCCTGCCAACATCAGGTCGTGTCTTTGTAAGAGCTGGGCGTTGCTTCACTACCAACATGTCTCACACTCTGTAAACAGGGACCTCGGTCGGAGCGTTTTGTGTAGAACAGCTGCTATTGTCAATGAATGAATATAAAAACTAGGCAGCACTGTAGGCCCGTGCTCCCGTGTCAACACCAGCGCTGGTTGCTTTGATGAATTAGCTCGGTGGCTAGTTAGCCAGCTAATGATGCAAGTGTGCTCGTTAAGTGTAATGACTCTTGTTGTGGATGCGAGGAGGATCAAGGAAGACATTTGTTACAGTGAAACAAACCACCTGAGGATAACGAGAGTGTGTGCCAGTTGAGACGGCTCCAAATGACGACGCTTGATCCCGACACTCTGATCAGTGTGGTGTTACGTAGCAGCATGAGCTACATCTGCACAGGAAATCTATTTGGCTCTTAATTAGCACTAATTGCTAAAATAATTCCTCTAATAGTTTTTGCTCTTTAGAAAAAATAACACGTTTAATAAAACAATGCAATAAAAGGCCTACCCGTGTGTATATAGGGGTCCCAGTAATTGCAAAAATATTTTATAACGTTTTCAAGAAACTTTACAGGGCATCCGCTATAGAGGATTACTTGCGTCCTAAGAACAGAGACATGACCTTTCTTTCTTTCTTAAGATCCCCATTAGCGTCTGTCTGTCTTAGACAGTAGCTATTCTTCTTGGAGGCTATATTTCCATAAGAATGTTACATAAGATGGATTACAAACATCCCTAACATTCATCCTCACAGTACATCAAAATGACAACACAAACAAAAACATACCAACATAACATTCATACTCACAACATAACAAAAAATCAACACAATACATCACACAACAAACAACACAACTTAAGACCTATCTAATACATTCAGTAGCTCAACTATATCATATCTATAACGTTTTACACTAATTCCTGTGTAAATAAATACAATTACATTTTCTTGTGAAAACATATTTTATCACTTACTGAGATCAAAAACCCGGTCATGAATTCAATGCGACCATTGGTCGATAACGTGACACCCGAGTTGTTCTGGGTTCTTATCACATTGTCGGTTATGGTCTCATTGTATTGTTGCAGATAGATAGATGGATGGATGGATGGATGGATGGATGGATGGATGGATCGATCAAAAAACGGGATCTATTTTCCTCGTCCTCTATTGGCCTACCTGTCAATGTTCCACCTCTGCACTCCCCACCTAATCATAAGGTAGAGACCACTCCATAAAACAGCGCTCGGATCTGACCCGTCAGACTTGAGCTTTACTTACTTTGGCGGTATTTGGTATTTTGTGGAAGATCTTGGTCAGTGGGTCTGCTCCAGTGTTGTGGTTAGAACTGATAAGGCGAGCCGAGGAAGTCCCGTCCCAGCGTCAGAGGGCCAGAGAGGAAACAGGGGGTTAGCCCGCAGAGTCGGATAAACGCCACCACCACCACCCACAACTCCAGCCTCCAATGGTCCGCCTGCCAAAAAGGCAAACACTCTGTTTGTCAGGTCCAATCATAACAGAACGTCAGAGAGATTGGGGGGGCAAGGGGGATGCAGAGAGCTGGAATGTGTGGAGAGAGGAACAACAACAAATAATAGTCATTTGAGTTACATTGGGCGCAAATATGTAGCCGAATCGCTGACAGCAGTTGGACTAGAAAAACAGGACAACCATTACCGTCAAGAAGTATGCAACCAACAATCCCCACGGTCCGTCTCCCCAAAATAATCAGTCCTAATCTCATTCTCTGGCCATGTGTCAAATCCTCCAGTTGCTGGCGAGTTTGTGAGCGCTAACATCAGCTCACTGCATCCAGCTGCTGGCTGATACAGAACAATGTGTCATAAAGGAGACGCATCGCTGTGATGACACACTGAACTTAGAGAGAGAGAGAGAGAGAGAGAGAGAGAGAGAGGTGAAACGTACGTAGAGTGAGAGATTGCACTTCAGGGAGAAAGTTAGGAGGACGTTTCAGGACGCACACAGGACTTTCACCCAGGAGATTGCTGTTCATGACCCATGTGACACAGACAGCAGCTGTGGCTTTGAGCATTAAAAAGACGAGCCCTCAAGCCTCTCCAGATCTGTGCAGCGGTCATAGTGGCAGATTGATTGATGGATGTCGTGATATTATTGGTTAATCCTCGCTGATGTAAGCAAGCATCTTTTGCTTCCCAGGAAAAATAAAACATTGGATTTTCTGATAAAAATAGGAATAAATAAATGAGTGAACAATGTGACAGTCTTCCATAACCTTGGTTTGGACATGAAATGATGCAACAACCCATGACGCCACCTTAAGTTGGACATTCCTTAACAGGTAACGGCTAAAAAAATTGTCTTATTTGTGGAACCGATCACTCCCTGTGGGCTTATTAGTCCAGTCTAGAATACTTTGCAATGAGCCATGCATCAGCAGATATGTTCTGCCTCTGAGGCTTTTTTCTAGCCAGGCTTATCAGGTGCTTATTGGTGCGTGATTAAATCTCATTACTCGCCCCGGGCTGTCATCTGACAGTCTTCTAGACAACGTCCAATTAAATGTACTATTCTCAAAGTCACTGATGTTCAGAAATGAATCAAACTCATAAAACTCAACAAACCAACCAAACGATAAAAACCACCTGAGGGATTGTCATGTGGTTTCACATTTGGAGGTTTTCTTTATTCTGGGAAAATGTTGCCATATTGGTTGTTTGTGTGAGGGTGTGTAAGAATGGCCTTGAGCTGCTGTCGCTGTGTAGAACCGTGGAGGTGAAGGGGAGGGCGACACCCCCTTGTTCCCAGCATGCCTCAGAGCAGCTGTGGTCGTGACACTTTAACAACAGCACAGGTGATTTGTTTCACTGTCTTTTTCTCCCACGTTCTTTTTCTCACTCTCTTGATGCATTTCAAGGGGCTTCATTTTCATGGGGAAACATGGGTTTACATGGCCAAAGCAAGTGTGGAGTAAAGACAAACCATGGACAAACAATAAGAAAGGGCTACCTAAATACAGAGCAGTGTCATTATAATATTGTCGTAAAATGTATAAATATGAATAATTCAAACTGATGGATGAACTATAACAATGTTCACAGCAGTCCATGGTCTATGTCTCTCCATCACTCTCATAGATTTTTTTGTCTTGTAAGAGGTTAGGGTTTATTTTCTAATTCTAGATTGCATGAAATACTCACCTGGGAAGGTGGACAAGCTCTAAATCCAACTCCACTTAACTCCACAGCTAAATATATGATATTTAAGTAAAGATACGCATCTGTAACACAAAATGCATTGCCTG
This sequence comes from Eutrigla gurnardus, assembly GCF_963514095.1. Classification (NCBI taxonomy): domain Eukaryota; kingdom Metazoa; phylum Chordata; class Actinopteri; order Perciformes; family Triglidae; genus Eutrigla; species Eutrigla gurnardus. The sequence goes on from NC_139926.1 coordinate 2,871,092, forward strand.
AAATCAAAACTTCCAGCACTAACCCCTTCGCGTCAAAATCTGACAATGAGGGATTTGCATTCAAATCTATGGGATGACCCTCTACATTGAAAAGCAACGCCGAGGGGCAAACATCAATATGTGACGACTAGGGATGAGACTGTGTTATGTAACAAGTAGCAAAACAGAACAACTATAAATAGGTAACAGTTAAAAAAAACAAATTAGTATAATCATAACAGACTTTGCTGAGAAACATCTAACATCTGTCAAAAGCCACACAACTAAAGATGAAATAATTCAATGAAGATACAAAGCAAAATAAAATGTTATCACCTCATTTGGGATTTGAGGAGAAAACAGTCTTTGTTTGGCCTGATTGTGGTGTTGACACCTCGGCTTTACAGCAATTACCACAGTCAGTCTGAACAGCCAAACTCTTTGTGGAAAGTCTTCATGTCTCCTCTCAAAACTTGTGCGCTACATAATTTAGGGGTGGGTAGTGTTGATGAATTGGTAGTAAATTGGGCGCAATCTTGATTTCATCGTTATCGCACTGGAGTTTGTCACACACATTACATCTGAACAACCAAAAAGGAATGTGTCCGTTCATTTCACATCTGTGTTTCCACATTTGAATTAACCATCCTTTCTCTAGCGGCAACTGACCTTCGTATAAGGATTGTGTTCAACATATTAGAAGATGAAACGTGCCTGAAGTATCTGGTGTATCATAGAAATGCTGATTGAGGTTGGAAAAGCTTACGGCTACATATTCAGCTTGTCGAAACAGTCGCGGCTGCTTGCCACTCACTGTAATAGCACTGACATGCAAAACAGTGCCGGGTTAAAAAACAACCCAATTACAGAGCGACCACACTGCTGGGTCACTACACATGCTGGGTTGTTTCAATCCAACGAACCACATCGCTGCTTTTACAGCTGCAGTAATAGAACCGCACTATTAGGCTGTAGCATATTTTCTAATTGACACTTTTTTGTTTCAAACCTAATATACAAAGCAAGGGGCCACAGGGAAAGAATAAATTATATATATATATATATATATATATATATATATATATATATATATATATATATATATATATACAGGAAACATCAAAGAAGCAATTGATAGCATGATGTTAAAATAGAAACACAAATCTAACATGATTTGTTGAAACTTAGCATAACAAAATATTACTGAACAATTAACAGCAAACCTGGTTAGAACTTTATTTTCCTGTAACTTTATATCTTATAGTTTAAAAATGTGTCCGGGAGGTGAAGTTTCCACTGGCTGGTGAATAGCAGCTGACAATACATCTTGCCCTTCTTTGATATCGTGGAAAAGTTGTTCTTCATTTTCCATGCTTTGTCCTTAGAACAGACTCCAATAACAACTTCTATCTTCACTGGAAAGAACTTAATTAGGTTGAGGAAAAGTTAGTGATTTGAGTTGAAACTATTGAAGTGGCATTACTTTACATCTGAACCCAAAGACCTGCCAGTGGGTATGAGATGTTTTCATGGTTTATTCACCAAAATGACACCCTTTATCACAGCCTGAAGTTGTAAAAACAAACGGTACCAAGTTTCCGACTATCCACTCCCTTCACTTTAGTTATCAGCTGACTGACAACAGGACAGGAACTTAGGTTGAGTCTAACTCTACCTCCCTCCCTCCACCAGACACAAGCTAACATTACATCCTAACGGCTGTAGTAGCCTACATCTGAGAGACCCCGACTCTAACCCAGGTTCTATCAGCAGACACACAGCTGACAACTTCCCAGCTAAATGAAGTGATGTGGTGAAGACTCACTAGACGTCTGTTTAGCTTCATACTGCAGCTGCTGATAAATGATGATGTAACATGTTTGTTCATCAGGTTATTGTTGCAGCTGACATCACGTTGCTGCAGTGGTGTCGCTGCTGTTGTAGCTTAGTTGTTTTATGAGGCTGCGTGTTATTTGATTGTTCCATCTTCGTTTTTTTTACACTCGAACGTCCCATCCACAGAGACAACAGCGTTAATTCCACAAATGAATCATCCCGCGATCATTTTGAAAGCCCTAATTTTTACGTGGAGCTAATGTTAGCAGAGTTTGTTAGCACCTCTACGCTATGCTAGCTACTGAATGTGTACTGAATGTACAGGTTACACAATGCTGCTTTTTCCTCTGTTGATTGTAACAGTGAAAAAGACCCGGCATTACAGAAACAGTGTATCTGTAGCTCCTGTCTTTATCTTGTTAACCTGTTTTCTGTTTGAATCAGTTTCACCTCCTCAATCCTTCAAATTCATATTGTAGACCCGTGTTTGAAAGTTTATTCAGAGTGCAGTTAGTGGCAGTGTGGGCTCTATGGTAGCACTGACAGATTTGGGGGTCAGTTCTAAGTGGTGTTTAAATAGACTTGTGTCATGAATGCATATGTAGACCCTCCATGTCCTCATGGCTGAGAGGTGATGAGCAATTTTTATTTTTTTGCCTTACTCATAGTGTCTCAATTTTTAATTTTCTCCTATCATTTTTTTTATCCTCTGCTTTTTTCACATATATTCTTTCCTTTTTTGACTCTCTCTGATCTCACTACAGTGCCCTGTTCTTTTCTTTTCTCCTATGAATGTTGAATACAGATGTAGAGGGTGCACTTCTTTTAAAATGTAACACATCCGATTCAGAGAGGCTCTGTTTATTATTTTAGGGCAAACCCCAGACTGGATGAAAATTGCCACACTTATCATGCACATTATCCCAAAACCAACCATACAGTTGTTGTCAGTCACTGACAGCAGGTCATACAGCAGTAACTAAAATCAAAAGTCATCTGAACAAACCTCATCATAATCAGTGTTCAAGACATCTCATCAAGTAGGTCAGTCACATCAGACCAGGCAGCTACGAAGGCATCACTACCACATCTCACTACCACGGTGTCACCACTACGCCTCACTACCACGACATTGCTACCACGGTGTCACTGCCACGCCTCACTACCACGACATTGCTACCACGCCTCGCTACCACGGTGTCACTACCACGCCTCACTACCAAGGCTTCGCTACCACGGCATCACTACCACACCTCACTACCATGGGATCACTACCACAGTGTCACCACCACGCCTCACTACCACGGCATCGCTACCACGCCTCGCTACCACGGTGTCACTACCACCCCTCACTACCAAGGCTTCACTACCATGCCTCACTACCACGGCATCACTACCACGCCTCACTACTAGGGCATTGCTACCATGCCTCACTACCATGGGATCACTACCACAGTGTCACCACCACGCCTCACTACCACGGCATCGCTACCACGCCTCGCTACCACGGTGTCACTACCACCCCTCACTACCAAGGCTGCGCTACCACGGCATCACTACCACGGTGTCACTACCACACCTTACTACCACGGTGTCACTACCAGGGCTCACTCCCGTGGCTACTTGAAATATGAAGCTAATTTTGTCAACAGCTTCACACCAGAAGTCAGATGGAGCCAGATGCAGTAAGGTTGCTGCTCTTGGTGTGTTCCTTGGTGATGAGTGGAAAATGTGTTACAACAACAAATAATAAAGCAATAACACGTAATTATTCATTTGGCAATGAAGACGTCAGAGTAAAATCCTGCTTGTTAAATGTGACAAGTGATATGAGGCTTTTGTTCACTGTTCATTTTGACTGCAGTCAGACAGAGGGAGACGGGGCAACAGATGTTTAGAGAGGAGGAAGTGATGAATTGGAGACAAAACATGATGCAATTAAGACCCTTTAATCATTTAATAATCATTTAAGTCACCGATGAACCTAATCAGCATGTTTTGGCATGGAGGAAACCCATGCAGTCTCAGACGCGTGCAGGCTCCCAGGCAACAGCACTAAACAGGCGGCATATATACCGAGTTTTCATTCGTCTGTGTGCACTGAGCTGCAGGCAGGTGGGGAGAGAGTCATTGCTTCAGTGGAAGAAGAACAATTTATCTTATTTCATAAAATGTTTTAAAGAATAAATACATGTTTAATATCCATCTTTTTTAAAATGACAAACATACATTTGTATAACATATTGTAAGCTGCATTTAGGCATAATGCAATATGTATAAAACATCAATACATGCAAAGTTGATTCATTACAACATGTACAAACTGGGAAATGTGTAACAATTTAATTGCAATTTTGTGTTGATTTTGTTAATCCCTTTGGACAGAATGGGAGTGTTTCCAAGCAGCAGATTTTCTCTTAGAAAACCTCTCATTTTGCTGCAGCAGGGTTTTCCCCATGCAGTCCTTGTTCTCATGTGGCTCCCTTCCCTCCAGCCGGCCCAGCAGCATGGTGTCGGTGTTGGCTCCCAGTGGAGACCCGTGGACCAGCGGGTCAGTCATATGGAGGCATCAATATTAAATTGAGACTGTTTCATGACCAGTTAAAACCAACACAACTACGGTCTACAGCAGTGGGCTTGATACAGAAAAATAAGGTCACATCATATGAGCACATTCATAGTTTCAAGCAGTTACACAAACAGTGCAAGACACACATGTTACATAGCCAGCATGAATATCGCTGCATATAGTCGAGTCATGTCTATGAGTGCAGAGAATGACGTCACTCTCCCTCTGTGTGTGTTGTTATCAGAGCTTCTCCTTGCTTTGTTTGCTTACAGCTGGTAACTCCCATCTCGACCCACAGCGTTGTCATGGAAGCATGTCAGCCCTGTGATAGACTGGTTACCTGTCTGTCTCTACATGTCTCCCTGCGATAGACTGGTTACCCGTCTGTCTCTACATGTCGGACCTGTGATAGACTGGTTACCTGTCTGTCTCTACATGTCGGCCCTGTGATAGACTGGTTACCTGTCTGTCTCTACATGTCTCCCTGTGATAGACTGGTTACTTGTCTGTCTCTACATGTCAGTCCTCTGATAGACTGGTTACCTGTCTGTCTCTACATGTCAGCCCTGTGATAGACTGGTTACCTGTCTGTCTCTACATGTCAGCCCTGTGATAGACTGGTTACCTGTCTGTCTCTACATGTCAGCCCTGTGATAGACTGGTTACCTGTCTGTCTCTACATGTCAGCCCTGTGATAGACTGGTTACCCGTCTGTCTCTACAATGCTTTAACTGCAGACCTGCCAGCGATGCCTTGACCCTGCCGGGTCCTCGTCTATACTCATACTCTTCACCGACTTCCCCTTTGCTCTCCCAACATTGCTTTTCTTCACCCCTCATGTCAATCTCATAGTCATTTTCATTTCAAAATGAACCCCTAAAAAAGCTATCAACTCCATGAGCATCCAGCAAGAGTGACTTGTCAAAGATTGATACCCCCATGCCCTGTAATCAGGTGGCAGAGGGGGGAATGAGATGGAAAGTGCCTCCGCTCTCCCGCTTTTCTTTCACTACTTCATCTCCGTTGTTGTCTCTCAGATCTGGGCAAAGGAGGCAGTGATAGATGGAGCTTGTCATTCCCTAAGAGGATCCCTGGCTTTGCATATTACCCTCTTTCTCCATCACTCTAATGAAACACCGGAGAGATACCTAGGCTGCCGTTGATATCTACACCCCAGAGCGCTGTGATATCTTTATCCATCACGCAGCCTCCTTTAGCTCGGCCATAAATGTGTCTCATGTGGCTGCACATAGCTGTGCATCCCAGGCCACTCCCTGTACATATGGTAGAAATATGCTAAATGACACCCCATTGTCCTTCCTGGGACTATACCTTGGGGTTGAGGTGGGATCTGCAGTGAGTGAAATATTGCTAGAATACCAGAGAAAGCTAGCCTGGGCTGTTTATGGTCAAGGGCGTTTGGTATACAATATGTGTGTAATGACACGGTATAAAGTTACGACCTGTAAATGAGGTTTTAACGGCAGCCACAGCAAGTTCAAGGTGTGTGATCGCTGCGCTTTTGGTAAAGGTCATCCACTTTTTGCAGCACTTGCATGCACTTTCAACTGATTGGACAAAAATAAAATGCATTAATTTGATCGCTAATGAGAAAATTGGCCTTTGGGTAAATATTAATTTGTTGTTGGTCAACTGTTAATGAACATAAGGCTGCAGGGGATTCTGTTTTCCTGTTGAAAATGACATTAGCAGCGAAATGGGAAGTGTTGGGTTACGTCAGGAAAGCAATTAGTGTCTAATTCAGTCCCGACTGTTGCGTGTCCGATCCCGGTGTATGACAGTCCCTCAAACACGCGCTTGTTATGCCGCAGCCTTTTTAAGCCCCAGGGAGATCGAGTGTGTCGCCTCCCTCTCTTTGTTTCCTCGTTTATTCATCCCTCTGGTAGAACTCCACAGGGCTGAGATGATGAACGGCTGGCCCTTTACAGTCTTTAGTGACATTCTTTAGACTGAAAGTCATTCCTCACGCTTCATATTCATCTGCTCTGAAAGTCTTTTTTTAATCACATGATCTCGGAATATCACCTTCACCAAGGTCAGCCGTGAATCTATAAAGCAGCCTTTCAGTTTGAAATTGAGCTACATTGAGTATCTTGTTTCCAAGAATCATAGCTTGTGTGAATGAGGTTAAATAAAGTGAAACGGTGGTTTCTAGTAATAAAGTATAGCATGGAAACTGAGGTAAGAAGCTTACTGATGCTCTTCTTACATCCAATGGATTGTACACCAGCTTTTAAATGAATGTGACGATGCAATGGCAGCACAATGCAACTGGAACAGAAAATATCACTTTTGACATTGCAATACTTCCTTTCATTTGTTTGTATCCATCACAATTGTGTGAAGCACACACACACACACACACACACACACACACACACACACAAACACACACACACCCTGACGGCCTCTAAACTTTGGAATACAATGCCAATACAGATAAGAAAAAGCACCCTCTATCATATATTCAATCACTATCTTGAGAACTGGCTATTGTGAACATATTTAACTGTATGATAGTATGACAGTATCTAATCTGATTGCATGTTTGTCTGTTGCTATGTATTGTTGTAGCTGTCCTGTCAAACCCATAGTGGTGTGTTAGAATGTTTGTTGGTTATATGTCTTATGAAGTCAGTCATTTGATGAAATGCTCAACCAATGTTGGCCGTGTTTCCCAGATTCGTTAAGCTCTTAAGTGCTAAGATCTTCTTAGGAGCGCTCTTAAGAACGCTGTGAAAGAAGGATGTTTCCCAGAGTCGCTCTTAGCATAAGAAGATCTTTCACTAAGAAGGAAACGTAAGCCTTCTTAGCGACCAAATGCTCAGTGATCAAGCCGCGTCAGGGAAATTTATATCCTCCACTTTTCCAAATAATAAAACAATGCAATGTTGAAATGCGCTCATAGCTGCGGACCACTAGGGCAAGAAACATAGAAAAAAATGTTTTATTGAATTACACTTTTAAGTTCTCCACACACATGAGTTTATAGTACTGCACATAAAAAGTAAAAAAAAAGCCCGTGCGTGTGAGAAACCATGGCTGCAATACAGCACATTCTCGCTGCATGGATGCAAACAATGCGCCGAAAAGCGAAACTCGCTTTTTTCATGGGCAAATAGGTCACTTGTGTGATTCGCCCTGATCCGAAGAGTTTTTCTTTTTGGGGGGGGGGAACTGCGCTGAGCAAAACCAATTAAGTACCAACTGGGGGGGGGCAATCTTCTGATCTATGATTGGCCATTCACCGCATCAATTGAGTTGCGCGAAGACGCAGCTGAAACAAGTGATGATTGAAGACGCCGGAGCGGAGACGGATTCGGAGTTGAGACTTGGAGTACGAGTGTCGAAACATCAAAGGTAATGTTAATATTAGCTTTTTTCGTTGGCTGGCTATGCTTTGAGCATATTTAGCTTGGTTATGAACTGTCTTTTAGTCAATAGACGTTAGCCTTATAAGCCTGTAAACGCATAGCCCTCGTGTGTCATGATGTATTTTGAGGTAACATTAAATGTTAGCTAGTAAAGAGGAACTAATGTGCAAGTCTGGTCGCGTTTCTGCTGTTTTGGTAATGCTCCTCTCCTCCATGTGCATTTGTTACGCGTGTGTATTTGTGTAGTCTTCACCGGCATAAAATAAAAGTTTGCCGGTTACGGTGCGCGTTTGTGTCGCGGTGCGCGGAGAAGGAGAGCTAGACACCGTGGCGGCGACCGAGTGACCTTCATCTCTGTCCGCATAGTGCTTTCTCCGTTATTCACTCACACACACACACAGTAGGCCTACACTGTGTACTTGGTTCACAAATACCACATACAATGATCACTATTAATAAGATCTTTTGTTATTATGCCTTATTTTGTTACTTGATGTTATGTTGCTACCTTGTTCTTAGACAAGACTATGCTTGTATAGCCTAGTCATGTCAATATCATGTAATATCATCATGTAATATTTGAATTCCAGGTGGAGTATGGCTGCAAGAAAACCTGTGCAAGTGCACAAGAAAGCATGAGGACTGCACAGAAAGAGGAGAAGGAAGCACGGCAGAGACATGCAGCTAAGCAAAGAAATGCTGCTAGACCTAAGGCCCTAGAAGTGCTCCAAGGGAAGGCAAAGAAGAAGCACTGATGGATACTGCATCAAGCAAAGGAATGCTGCTAGAAAGAAAAAGAAAACACAATTGGCACATGATACTTAGCAGCACATCACAAAATCACAAAAAATAAATGAACAAATGTAAATGTCTGTGCACCCTGGCAGAGGGAGTTGTGGCACATGTTACTACAAGCAATTTTTCCCCACTGGAAGTTCGCAACAGCGCGGCAAACTCGCCATGTGACGTCACCGCGTTGTAACTACAGCTGAGAGGACGAGGAGCGAGCCGCAGCTTGGGGAGATAAAAAGAAAAAGCAAGCAAGCCGGAGGAAACAGCTAGCAAGTTAGCGAGCAGCGTGGACTGGAGCAACAAACAGAGCAGGAGGAAAGCTTGGAGAGAGAGACGTTGGGAGAGAGAGAGAGAGGAGCACGGAGAGGAGAATGGCTGCTGCAACCGTCACCACGCCGCAACTTGCGGACAGACCAGGGGCGCGAAGTGCGATATGGCCGTACTTTAGCTTAAAAACAAATGCGCAAGGCGAGGCAGTTAACGCCGATGCACCACTGTGTAAACGGTGAACGGTAAAACATGCATGGCAAACACCTCCGACTTAGCCAAACACTTAAAGAACCCAGACCAGGGGCCTGTACTACGAAGCGAGTTCAACATACCCAGGGTATCTTTCAGAGATCCAGCTTAAGTAACCCTAACAAAGGCAATCGGAGATAAGCGGTCACACGAAGCTGGTTATCAACTCGTTAACTCAACCCAGGGTTTACCTGTCCAGCTATGAGCGCGTGCACATGAAAGAGGCGGCGTTTGCAGCATTTGACCAATCACAAACATGGATCAGTCTATGGCAGCGGAGCGGCGTATATTACGTACGAGGAGCGAATCATAATCTTACAGAAATACGAAGAAGTTAAACATATAATACAGGCAAAAAACAACAGTTTCATCTGCCAAATGCAGGAAGGACAGCTGGCAAAAATTTGCCGACTGTGTGAATGCGGAAGTCGTATTAATAGTATTAGTAGTATAATATGACTGCCCCATCATAAGGACACTACAACATCTGACTGATTACATGGTCACCTTAACTATGCTGATAGCTTAGTGGTAGAGTTACCACCCCATGTTACGAGGCTCCTTACAGCGGCCCCGGTTCGAATCCGCCCTTCGGCTGTCTTTTAAATCATGTCGTCGCTCTCTCTCGTCCCTTTAACTCTTACGATGTCCTTCCGCAATAAAAGGCCAAACATATAACTTTAAAACGATGAATGTGTTGCTTGGACGTATTCTTATAACGTGGTTTATGACAATATCAGCCTCATTCTTTCAGCTGCAATCCCGGCGGTGTAAAACGGACTTGGGAGCAAATCAAATAAATATAAAAACATAATTCAAAGTGAAAAGTCTTTCCCTCCGATGAGAATCTGTATCTCTCATATAAAACCTCGTCAGACACAGACAAAAGGGTTTTGCCGGTCTCTGTACACTGTATAGTTCTCCTACAAGACCCTCTCACGATCCACCGAGCTTCTTTTTTTTTATATCCGCGCACCAAGACAGCAGATTGGTCAGTAGGCAATTTAGAGTCACCAATTAACCTATCCCCATCCTGCATGTCTTCGGACTGTGGGAGGAAGCAGGAGAACCCAGAGAGAAACCACGCTTACACAGGGAGAACATGCAAACTCCACACAGGAACCCGGGAATCGCCTCTTGCTGTGAGGCGAGAGTGCTACCCACTACACCACCGTGTAGCCCCTAAACATAAAGTCACTGTTGTAAATATAAATACCATTAAAAAACATAAGGTCACTGTTTTAAATAAACTTACCTGTTAACATAGTCACCGTTTTAAACTTCAGTAGTCTATGGTCGACCATCAGCCGCCCTTACACTCCATGTCACTATTCACCCACTCACACACACATTCATATTGATACCGTGCTGATGGCAGAGGCTGCAAGAGTCTAATCTCACACATTCAGGCACATTCTCACAGACAATTTTGGGGAAATCTCACGTTGCGTCGGAAAGGGCCAGTTGAGGTGGTTCAATATCTGATCAGGATGCTTCCCTTTAGAGGTTTTCAAGGCATTTCCAACTTGGGAAAGGGTAGACTTAGAAGACGCTGGTGGGATTATATATCCCATGTAGCCTGGGAATGCCTTGGGGGTGGGGCATCTGGAGTGCCCACCTAAGTCTGCAGCTCTTGTGGCCCGGCCCTGGATAAGCAGAATCAAATAAATACATAGGATTTCAGGCATTTCAGTATAAGCAGAATCAAATAAATACATAGGATTTCAGGCATTTCAGTTAAAGAACCTGGGCTCTGACGCTACGATGTGGTTTTTACCTTTCAGCAAATACTAGTTCACTCGTTCATTCACTCCAGCATTCACACAAGAAATTATCTTGTTTAAACTGACGTGTTCCAGCCTTCAGCGTGGTCATCAAAGAAGACTTTGAAAATATCTGGACTTTGAAAGTGTATGAGAGTCTGTTTTGATGACCCTGATAAAGCCACTGGCCAAAATGTGTTTCTTTTTACATGTCCTCAATGCTTTAAATGTTGCAGTTTTCCTTTGATTGCATAGCTGGATAGGTAGGTAGGTAGGTAGGTAGGTAGGTAGGTAGGTAGGTAGGGGTTAGATAATCAATAAACTGACATCAATTTCACCTGTCTGTGGAACCGCAGTGATCTGCCACAACTCAAAAAGCAGACTCTAAAAGACAGAGTGGATATAGTCTTGTATATATTTGCTTTACGATGATATATTGTTGTGGATATTCTGTAGAGTGGAGCTGCATTATTCACACACTCGCCTGATGCCCTTGTCCTCGATCAACCTCTGGTTACCTTTTCAGCCCCGAAGGCTGCAATGGAGAACTTTAAAAAACAGCTTCCAGTGTAGCTGCAGAATACCAACTATGGTGGAGACCTACCGTAGACTCGCAGCAGAGGAACTATCTGACTGGAAACTTGGACAACTACACAGATTTACAAACACCGAGCAAACACCGATACAGACATCCACACTAACTCACCTTTACAACAAATATATATATATATATATATATATATATATATATATGCCTGTTAACAAATATTTTTCAAAAGGAAGCAAGACTATAGATCAGACACATCACTCCTGGTGGACCATCATGGGGATCTTCGTTTTGATAGTCAATGGCGAAAGACAAATTGTGCCATAAGTTGCACATTTGATGTTTGAATAGTGCCATTGCTTCTGAACGAAACTGAACTATCTCAACGTTTTAGAAGCATCTGAGGTGAGGGGCAGAATTTCACCTCTCTAGGCGCTGCTGCCCTGTAGGCCAGCCATCCACAGGGACCCACAAGCAAAGGCCCCTCAACATGCTCTTTGGTCATGTTCAATGGTAGGGGACCCCAGCATGGACTCAGAAAACGCTGGAGGGATTAGATATCTCATCTGGCCTGGGGTTGCCCCCGGCCTCCCCAGGAGGAGCTGGGAAACATTGCCGAGAAGACGTCTGGAACACATTTGTTATCCTGCTGCCACAAAACCCATACCTGATAAGCAACTGTAAATGGGTGGATGGTATCAGCCAACAATGGCATAATAGTGTGCACTTTGTCTCCCCGGCACTGTTGATTTCCATACCACCCACCACCATCAGCCCCACAGGGCAAAGGTACACAAACAGAGAGGAACAGAAGCAGGTCTGAATCGGCGGTGACAGTCAAAACAAATGAGGGGGATAAATGGAGCAGCTGTTTTCTATTTCGCTAAATACCCCTTTTTGTTTAGGTGGCCCAAAAAAAAAAAATTATAATAAAGCGACACAATTAGTGAAGCACTCGCTTAAAAAAAAAATCCCTTTCTGTCTTTGTGTCTGTGTCTCACTGGGCTAATTATGAGGTATCTGTAAAGAGAAAAACAGCGTGTGTAAACCTGTAAAGAGAGGTCAGGCGAGGTCGCTCCATCTGCAAGGGAAAGTAGCTGTGAGGGAAGAGGCTGAGCAGCCACCCGGAGAGAGCGACCGACGGCTGCCGAACAACGGCTCAATATAGAAGAAAAAACAAAACAAAACAGGCGTAATTTGGATTCAAATAATCATTGTAACTGTCAGTGGCTAATTTTGCGCTAACCCTTCAAGCCCTTTTTTCTCGCTACATTAATGGACGGTATTGTGAAGCAACCGGCTTTTAATGTGTTTAACAATGCATTAAATGGTGCGATTAAGCGCCTGAATTGGACGGGGAAGATTTTCCCCTGGCGTGTCAAACACAAGGCCAAGCCTGACAGGTAGGAAAGATAAAGAGGTGCATAAAGAGGAGCCGGATATAATATGTCATGCAGACACAGACGCTAAAATAAAAACGGCCGGACTCCTGATTGATTTATGAAACTATACTCACTTCTCAGTGATCAGAAAGTGTGTTGGGACGATGTTGGAGAGGATAGTGTGGATCACTTTGAGGGAGTCCAGTCAATAACTCAGTTGAGCTTGGTTCCTTCTTGACCTTGAGATCAATATGTGTCATAAAATAATCTTCACTGAGTGCTCTACTTAATTTTCCTGAGCTTTTCCACATCTCTTGATTATTTCTGACATTTCTAACTAAATGTTTCCAGCTAAATGTTCTGTTTTTCGCCTCGCTAGCAGCAGCGTTCTGTGGGGGGCGATGAGTCAGTCGGTCAGCCCACCGCTGTGGTCCAGACTGAAATAGCTCAACAGCTATTGGGTGGATTGACATGAACTTCTGGCATTATCGCCACACAATGAATCCTATCGACTTACTGTCCCCCTGACGTTTCCTCTAGCGCCACCATGAGGTTCACCCTTTGTGAACCATCTCAACAACAAGTCCATGGATAGCTGTGTCCTATAGTCAAGTGTTAAGATCCCTTACCTTTTATCGAGAGGTCAGAATGAGCTCATTAAATACAGTTTGTTGCCCTTTGCTACATAACAATATAGACATCAACCCCCCGATGTTGTATATGGAAGGTGGAGGATGGATTTAGGAGTCTGGAGTGAGGAAAGAAGCTGCTGTGAAGTCTGGAGTACAGCTGCAGATACTTGTGTAACACAAAGGGGGACAAGCTGCGACTGGGTGGGTATTGGCTTTTGTCTCTAATATTATTCTGTCTTACAATTTCACTGTTGCTAAACAGTAAATGGGTACCAATGGCATTCTGGGTGATTGGTAGTCCTCCTGTCCTGGAGGTTGACATGGGAATTTTGCTTTATGTTTCCTTAAGAAATCATTTATGAGCTTTCTTGACCAGGATGTGTGATGACCACGTCAGGTTGTTTGTGATGCATTTAAAACGGTGTTTTTGCTCTACCACAGCACCACTGACAGGGTGTGTCTTCACCTTGTTTTTTTCCTCAAATCTACAATCAGCTCTTTGTTTTACTGACATTGAGCAGTCAGTGGTTTTCTGAGCACCACCGCAGGTTGTTGATTTCCTCTCATTGTTGTTTGTAATCCGGCCGCTGTCATCTGCAAACTTATCCTGAAATCATTAAACTGGCAGGAAGACTGAGGTCCATCGCCTCTGGGAGATGCTTGGGATTAATTTAATGGATCCGTTTCCCAAGATCTCCAAACAAATAGTTTTTGTGGAGTCCTCCTGTTAGGTGAACTGTTCCCCGTAAGAAATGTAACTGCAGAAACCATATCACACGTCCTTGTGTGAGACGTCTCGGGGCCTTTCTGCTTTCCTTCTTTCCGATCAGTTTGTCTCTGTGTGCTGGACCTGGGACATGGAACACACATTCATATTTGCTGATCATCCTGAGACAAACCTCAAAAGCTGCACGAAAAAATACATGTTTGCATCTACGTCAGCTTCCAGCACAGTGTTGGCAGTTTGATTAGGAGTCCACAGCTCATTTTATCCCCCCCTCGCGCATTCATCCGACCAAGTCAATTTTATTCATACAGCCCAATGTCACAAATTTGCCTCTGAGGGCTTTTACAATCTGTACAGCATACAACCCAGACTTGCAGCATGTTTGTAAAACAGCGACAAAATGCAATCTATTTGTTTCGCGCCCAGGGACACAAATTGTACATTGTTTCTGTGTCCCTCAGCACTAAAACAACATGGAAAGTCAATTGGGGTCCTTTTTCTTGGTGGACACATGCATTAAATGCCTCCATCTGACTATGCATCATACAGAGCTATTGATGAAACATTAAATATTAAGAAACCCTACTTATGGGGTGGTGAGGTGGATGGGTCCAACAATAATGGACTTTCAACCACGAGACTGATGTTGGACACACAAAGTGTTGCTGTGTAATGTTGTGTTTGTGACATTTTTTCTAAACATAAAGTGGTTTGTTACCCAAAAGTAACTGGTTTTGTAGCGTAACGGGATGAACGATACTTTCAAACGTAATACATTTGTTTGGAAGTCCATCAGTCGATATTTCGTGACTATTTCACAACCTGCTGTGAGATTGTGCTGGAATACAAAACCCTCGCTTTGGATAAGGAAACCTCTCAGGAGAAGGAATCTCTCCCAGGACAGATTGTGTAGATGAAAATATTGAAAATCAATGTAAAAAATATTGACCCACAGAATGTGAAGATCTATGAAGAAGATCCAGGAAGACGCAGCTACAACGCCACGTGACCTCCTCTCCACTGTGTGACCCGGGAAGAGACAAGCCGGATTAGATTTTTAACTCTGTTTAGAATTTTAGAATTAGTTTATTTAAAAACAGCAGGAACCATTGTTTTTTAACTTCAGCAGAACTACGTGGCTCCGATTTGTACATGACACTACAAAATACACTTAATCTCAGTTTTTTTCACTTTAACTTCAGTTGATTCAGTTATCGTACCATCATTAGAGATACTGTATGTAGAGTAGAACAGTCACATATGCCTTCTGAAGCTTGAGAACAGGGACTTCCACTTCCTAATGGACACATATCGAGGACAATGAATACCGAGTTTGAATGAATCTGGGTTATATTCTGTATGTTTCACAGCATTTAATAAAACATTGTATATTACATTACAGGCAGTCTCTGCATTCTAGATGTAGGGGAATCATGAAAAGGGGGTAAACTGCACTTGAAAAAGTGTGTAAGAGTTGTCTGTATGTAATTTAAAGGAGTAATGGAGGTGAATGAAACCCGCAGAGCTTTGGCTGCAGCCACCAATGTGTTGATGTGGGTGCTATATCATTACAGTGTATGATTACAGCGAAGGCGAAGGGAGGTGTTTCGGCCAACGTAGCTGCCAACGTGACTTATTGCTGGTGAAGATTTTCTGCCTGAATGATGTTTCTAAATCCCACCAATTTGGGGGTGCCATCACTGAGATGGAATAGTGTTTCTGGAGCATGTGAGCGCTGCCATGTTACATTTGCACTTTGCCAGCATCAACTGAGTCTTTGCTGACTCACCAGTCCTTGCCGGAGCAGATCATGTACGGAGCAGGAAGTGGTTCCACGTCAAGACCCTGGAACGATGTGGAAGGCCGGGGGCTGGCAGCGTCTGTTTGAATAACAAGCCCAACCCGGTTTGACCCCCAACTCCCAGGTGAGCAGCTTCTTACCTCATTTCTGACACCTCGCTAGGTCCGCCCTCTTCCAGACATAGAGAAGAACGCTCACAAAGCGGATAACACTCTCACAGGGGTCATCCAACCTTTTTTAAGTCTCCGCTCTGATAGTGTGCTGTAGTGAAAGGACTTCCCCTTGTTTGTTATCTTACAGAAACTATGAAAATGATATTTGGCACACACGCTGCTCTCTCTGTGCCGGTTCACGGCCAAACTCTCCGGTCCGGGCTGCATGGCAGAGGGAGCTCCTGCCCAGCTGGAATAATAAGAGCCTGGATGACACTTCCTCCATAAACAACAGTGGGGAGAGGTCGGGCAGCGGGTCGCCGAGCCTCGCTGCTTGGGACGGAGCGCCACTCGCAAACAAAAGGTGGAAGGAGGGACAGGGACAGAAGGGCTGCTGGCACCACTTGAAACGCACTCCTCATTGGATGTGTCCTTCACTGTCAGAGAACCCCCCCACACACACACACACACACACACACACACCTCTGTCTGTGTGTGTGTGTGTGTGTGTGTCAAGTCATGTCAGTTTATTTATAGAGCATCTGCAAGTAATATACGGTTATATAAGCAGCCAAAAGTAATCTGATATTTAGATTTATGGTAAAGGACAAAAAGAGATTCGTAGCAAGATGGAAATTATTAATAATAATTGAATTATTAATATTAATAATACATTGTTTCGGCTTTTGTTTAGGTCTGGAATAATAATAATAACAATGTAATAATGTTTTGAACACTTGGTTGGGCAAGTTATTTCAAGACTCCATCTTATAGACCATATTGATTGATTGATTGATTGATTAGTTAGTTAAGAAATGTCAGGTGGATCAACAATCCAAAAGTTTGGATGGGAATGTGGCAGGTGAGGTGATTGATTGATTGATTGATTGAGTGAGCAGTGAAGAGAGAGAGAGAGAGAGCTTCCTCTCAGCAGCTGCAGGTGAGTTCAGGATCATTGATCAACAGAGTTAGTGTTCAAGGTGTGAAAGTTCGGAAAAAGTTATGACTGGTGAGTTAATTACTGTGTGTTAGTCATACTTGCATCTTTGTGTCTTTTAATAGTTTTTTTTTGTTAATGCAGTCTTGTCACCTGTCAAAAATAATATTATACAAAATACTGTTTTGGTCTAAAAAAAAGTCACAAGCAACGTTTCATGACGACCTACAGATTTTGAGATCGACTGAAAGTTATGAAGCAGTCATATTTATATGTACTAGTATGTGTACGTTTATGAGACCACAGGATTCATGAATGGACAAAACGGGGTAAAAGAAATAAGAAATGACAGATATGCTAATTGCTTTCATGAGCAGCTTGCAGCGGCAGTGAAGACCACCCACGCGTCACTCCAGCGTACAAACCAAATTAAAACCCTTCCCAGGGGCTGCTGCCTTCTCATAAAACCCAAACCACAAATTTCCCAACTGTCTCCAGCTTTATCGCCGACTGTATGCAGACATCCCCATCTCAGTGGTTTTCATTAACTCGATATCCCGCCAAGCCCCTGTTTGACCCCCTGGGAAACCCCTATGGTACCGCATGATGTCAAGCTCCGCTGGATTGAGATCACCTGTGGCAGACAGTCAAATACCAGCCAGCGTAATATGATCTGTGACGACTTTCGGAGGCACAGCCCCATTCTGTTTGATGGGCTTTACTTTGCTCACAGTCACAGTTTTTTTTTTTAAATTGCTTTCGGTTGTCAACCATCAAAAAAGCAGGATTTGCCCTTTACAACCAAAAGACACATTTTATCTGACGTTCTGTGTGTAACGCCGCAGATATATTTTCAGCTTTATTGATAAGGTAATACAATTATACCATTTCATACACGCGACCAGCGCCTGTAATACATTATCATCAATCAAGGCTGTGAAAGGATCCTAATTGTGTTTCTCATTTGGAGAAATTTGTCTTTGGCCTCTGCCTTTTGGAGAAGCAAAAGTAGTTATCTCTCACACGCAGGCTTAATATCTCTTTGGAGAATGTGCCAGATGAAGCAGCTCTGTGATGAAGTTGTGCCATTAAATGCCTTGGCAGGAGTGGAGGCTCCGCAAAGTGCAGCACATTCAGTCAACAGTCCGGGAACACGTGAATGACACAAAGTAAATCTCATGTCCTCACATTCAGTGTGTTCACTGCACTTAATGACTTCTTTGCAGGTTCATTAGCACGATGAAGAAGATGAAAAGGGCTCTAAATGAACATGCTGGTGTGGTTCAGTACTGTAGTGACACTAATGGGCTTCACCCTGCAGCCTGACTTGGTAAACTGGTGGAACTGTGTGGTAACGTCCCTTTGTAGTTCTACTTCCAGCCGGGTCTTCTGTTGTTTGTCCACCATGATGTCTGTCTGGTTATCATCACCGGATTATCAGTCTGGATCAGGAAGTCCCACAGGATCTTTGCTTGGTGATTGCCAACCACCTTTGGAGGTGTCTTCCATTTTGACCACGGGACTTCCAAAGATACAAAATCATTATATAGTATAATTAGTATAATTATAGTAGGATAATTTTCTTATGCATGGCCTCTGATTTTACCAAAATGAAATAGATTGGTTTGCCTTTCTCCCTGTGATAGACTGGCGTCCTGTCCAGGTGTACCCTGCCTTCGCCCAATGATAGCTGGGATCGGCTCCAGCCCCCCCGCGACCCTGAATACAGGATAAGTGGTAGACAATGGATGGATGGATGGGTTTGCCTTTCTTGAGGGCAAATATAGCAAATGGTACCATCTTCAACTGGAACTGAATCCATATTTGAACATGTACTGTATTTCCGAGGTGCAGGTCTGAATCAACTCAAGGGCCAGTTCTGTGCCCACCACGTTGTAGGGGGCCCTCTCTACTTGTTGACAGTCATACTGCTGAATCTCCGTCTGCCTTTATGACTCAGATTCAGCTCGCTGCTGATTAAATGTGCCACTCAAGAAGCACTTCGGAAACACAGCTTTTCTTCAGTACATTGTTCTTCCGGCCACAGACTTACTGTGCGGTTCAAACCTTGTTTACAGCCGCATGCAGCTGTTTCCAGCTAGAAGTCTCCAAGACCCCCAGTTCAGTGTCTGCCACAGCTGTCGGAGGTAAACTACTAATGACTGGTTGGAACAGTGGAATGACTCGCTGAGACACTTTTCATGAGTTTTATTTGGTTTCCGTCCAGTTTGAATGAAGTGTTGAACAACGATCAGCTAGGGAAACTTCCCGTCTCTGTCTGGTGGCTTATCTTAATCCCTGATGATTATTTATTTCTTTATTTTTAGCAGTCCAACATTTTCCATTGAATCGTGTAAACATTTAGAGTCAACTCTAGAATATCGTCCCAATGACCATATGGAGATATTTGCTTCCAACAAACAGTGCTATCCATCATCCTGTAACAACAATCTATGATCTACAAGAGGTGAGACTTGACCGAACTCCCCAAAACAAAGATTTAAATCCATTTTAGCGTGTTTTTTTTTTTAACCTGAAGCCATCAGCTGCCAAGCAAGACCTCAGACACCTGGTTTACCTACTGGTGCCTGACACCTGCGACCTTTAACCCCGCTGGAGGCTTGTCAGACATCAGCTGCCCAGCTCCTGTTTGCGTGGCTCACCTCTCCACAGTCTCAGTGAGAGGTGGCTCCACCGACCTGCAGTCGCATGTAGCATTCGTGCAATGTTTTCAGTGCAGATGTTTGTCATAAATATTCATAAAGCTGCCTAATGGCAATCATCACTCCAGTTCAGTCTCTTTGCCTTGGCAGGGCCCGACTCCAGCCCGCTGCCAGAATGCCTCTTGAACTCTGCACTCTAGCGGCCGTTTGATTGATTGGGACTGTCATCTCAGGAATCCTCTGGTCGCTCGCTCGCACCGCCGGCCAGACAAACACACGACAAGCACAAACACAGAGGTATGACACCGCCGCGCCGACTCATGAATAGTCATTCAATTGGCTCATGTGATCAGCCATCAATCTCTCCGAGTCCTTGCGTGGCGTTCCGACACGTTTCCAATGCTTGTAGTGAGACGGGGCAACGGCCTTGTTTGCATCCCGTTGAAAGCACTTCATTTATATTTGACAGACTTTCTCTTCCTCTAATCCTGTGTGAAAAGCTTAAAGCAAACAGCATTCATCGGGGGTCAGGATGGGAGGAAAGGGTGGGTATGATTGGTGCCAGAGGAAGAAAAAGATTTTGAAAAGCATTTAAGAGAAAGCGGGATGTTGACTGAGTGCTTTAAGGTATTCTGAAATTGGATAAGGGTGAGCGGAGCCCGAGGGCCTCCCCTTCCCAGTCTCACTGTAAGTGCTTTGACGGGAGCCAATAAAAGCACAAGGGGTGACTGGCTGCAGACCTGCCTTCTCTCTCCTGTTCTGTGGCCTGTGGCTGCCGCCGCCTGTGGCTCCTGTTCTGTGACAGCAGCCTCTGCAAGACGCGAAGAGGCCTCCATAAATCTGGAGGGATTAAAGAAACCCAGCTGTGGGTCGCATCCAAATTAAACCAGGGCAGAAACCACTTAATAATCCACAGGAGAGAGAAATGAGTGAAAGAGGCAAAAATAGGGGCAAAAAACATTGGCTTTGGCAGGCGCGCTTACAGAGTTAATATAAATAAACTTCACAAACAAATATAAAATCATATAAAACCTTCTGAAGAAAAGATGAAAAGCACAGATTGACATTCACGGATAAATATCAGCTGAACCCTTTTTATATTAAATCTCTATTTGCTTTCTGATCAGTTTACTGAGACGTGTAATTTTCCTCTCTCGCTCCTCGGCGAGACTCTGCGGCTTCTGTTAACTTTCATCTTAAAAGTGAAAAACGTGGAGCTGCATTTTCCTCCCTGACAGCGCCGACACATCTCAGAGTGTGCATGTTTATACGCGAGGAACTTAATTTCCCCTCATCTTTTATACAGCGGCTCATTCAGCGGGTTTCTCCTGGGACACAATAGTCAGCAGAGTGCTGACTATTGTGTGTGTGTGTGTCTTTGAAGATGTGGGTGCAGAATGTGTAGCGAATGCAGGTGCATGGTTCTGTTTTCATTCTTGAATATTTTTCCAAAAGTTGAAATGACGTCCTTTCAAGATTAGGAGTTTCATGCCGTCACTGCCATCACTTGGTGTTTGATGGAGTGCGACTGGAAACGCTGCTGCTGTGAACTTTCACTCCTGGAAAAGTTCCCTGCTCTCCGGGCTGCGGGTGGAGGGAGGTGAGGGTGGAGGAGGAGCAGCGGTCCACAGGCCGGTATTCCTGCTCTCTTGCTTCTCCTTGGCTCCTTCGGGAACCTTTGTTGGCACACAAACCGCTGTTTGTTTGAGCCGCTCCACAATACTCCCACTCAGTGGGAGAGAGCTCCTCAGGGGTGTTGGATTGCACCTTGTGGCTTTCCCCTTTCCTCTCTCTCTCTCTCTCTCTCTCTCTCTCTGTAGTGCTGAGCGGGCAGGAGTCTGGGGAGAGCCTACAGATTAATGAGCTCCTGAGGGCCAGACTGGGCCCAGTGTTGCACATGAAAGCGCGGGGAAAATGGACACAGGATCTGCGGTTCCTGGATAAGGTCTGATGACTTAATCTGTCTGTCTGAGGATGAAGGGCATTTGGTGAGGAGAGAAAGCAACGGCCGTGGCTCAATGACAACATTGTAGTTTAAAGCTTTGGGAACATTTTAAGGGTGCGTGATACCACACCTATAAGAGTTATCTGGAAATGGTCCTTTTGTGTTTGTGTTACTGCAAATACATCCTGAATTCAAGTCCCAGGGTAGTTGGTTTGGTCCATATTCATCATTAAAGTTTCCACCGATACATTTCACACAGTGTCAGACTTAAGCTGTGGCTGCACACGTTTGCAGGCCATCCTCAAGGGAAAAAAAGCTGCAGATGTACAAAAAACAAAAATTGCACAAGATACAATGAAATGTGGGAGTTCTTCCACTGGTCAGTGTAGACATGACTAATAATATGCACACAATCTACACCAGGAACCGGCCCTACGGCATTGTGGCTGGTGTCATCCCAACTACATGGATGATGTTTGTATTGTTGGGGTTGATTATCACAATCAGATAATATTGGTCACTTGATCTATTAACGGAAAATTCTAGAATATCCATAATCCAAAATATATCTACTGACATATCTATTAATGACGTGGTATGAAATATTACATATTGTAAGATGTTATCTATTTGTCCCCCTGCTACTGTTGCAGTCAGGAGCATAAAGCAGTGATCCCAAACTGGCTATGGGGATGTAAAATCCAAAGTAGCCATTTAACCTCTGAACCTGTAGCCCTGTCGCTTGGTAATCATATTAACGACGTACCCAAAATGCATCAGAATGAGCTCCTTGACTGTAAACCTTGTGCGTTATTATTAAGTCTATATCTGGTCTCATTTGTAAGGTGAGAAACTAAGAAATATGTATCCATTACAAATATACTTGAGAAGCAATGGAGGAAAAAACATGTTTTATCCTCGTCTAACATCTACATTTCAGAGGCAATATCACTATTACAACCAAGATCCAAAAGACAATGATACAACTGTGACTATAAGTTGTATTAAATACCACTAAAATACAACATGAAACAATTTACAAGAATATGCTCAGGCATTGTCAATGTTTTACTTCTTGTTTAGATGTTGGTAATTTAGAGTTGGGACTGGGACTCCAGGGGGCTGTTGCACAAAACCTAGACAAGGGATTAAGCCAGGATTTCCCAGTCATCTCGGCTGAAGTTATCCGTGACCTGGTAGCTTGAAAGCATGTCGCATATGTTATGGAATAAGTTACCATGGAGATTTATCCTGTAGAGCTAGCCTGCTCCAGACCAGGCTAACAGCCAGGATCTATCAATCTGATCTGTATCTCAGTCACTTCGTTGGGAAACCAACGTGTTCAATACAGTTATTCCACTTCCACTATTTGAGTGCCCAGTTAAAGCACTACAGTAACAATATAACATCAGTACTTCTTCTTCTCCTCATACACCTTCATCAGTTTGTGAAAAGTACGCTGCACGTGTTGTCATGGTGATTCTGGGAAATCAGTGATGATCTCGGGGTCTAGTTGAGGAAGCTGCGTCCGTGCACTCTCCAGGATTAGTTGCACCTGGCTTGACTTAGTCGCTCCTGTTCATCCTGGTTTGGCCTTTGTACAAGCCAGACTGCTCTCGCTGGGATATGTTGAACCCAGCTTAGTCATTTATCCTGGACATCTAAATCTGCTTTTGTGCAATAGCCCTCAGGGAAGCCTTGAAATCATGATAAACACAATGAATATTTTGTTTGACTGATTCTGCTTTTCTGTCAGGTGTCAGCTGCTAAGCTACCAAAACACCTTTCTCTATTATATTATATATTCATATTTACTTGTCCATTTGAATGTGAACGTTTCCTGTGGACTTTGTTTGTTTCATACTTGCACATGATGCTTCACATTAGCCCTTTTACACAGCAGACAGTTGGACTTGTCACAACATTGACATGCCTTTGGTCTATTGATGTGGCCCAGTAAGTCATGGTGGTGGAACAGTGAGTCGAGGACCCCGAAACCGAAGCCGCTAAAAGGAATTCAACCATCATTTGTTTTATTTGCACCATTCCATTCTTAGTGTGAAATGTCAAAATGTCTGTCTGTCTGTTTAAAAACGTAAACAACCTATTGTTCAAACCAACTGTAAAAACCAGATGGTAGAGATATGGGAAAATGCAGATGCAACATTGGTGGATAGTCCGTTAAAGTGTCACGTCAGCTTTAAATTCCTACAAACTGTCTGGCATTTATTATAGTGTCACATATGGCAAATCCAAAGGAGAGAAAAACAAACACTGCAGACTTATTTGCAAACAGTATGTTCTCACAGACAGCCCGTGAGCTGAACAAATTTACACATAATTGTTTCAGTGTGTTCAAGCTGCATCTGTTTATTGGAAATAAACAACAATTTTGGGTGGGAAAGAGTCCCGAAATCCAATATTCTAATTGCCTGACATTATTCCATCTGCTGAAAGTTTCCTCTGGATCCTTGATCAACTGTCACCAGTTTAACAAGTCATGTCTTTAAGAGCTGTTTTCAATTACCAGAGCCAATCATTGATGGATTTCACCTGTGCACTTGCTCAAACATTTACAGTCATTAACCAGAACACATACTGTATATATGAAGGCAATCGGTCCTTTGGCAGAAGGTGTTTTACTTTACTATTTGGAACTACTATTTGGAGTTTTTGCCAAGCGCGTACTACTACAGCGGGTGTTGGGTCCATGTTAGTGTCTTGAGTCTCATGTCTTTATTTCATAAATAATTGTAGGAAACTCAAAGAGTTTGGTTTTATGGTGTAAACAACACGTGGAGTGACATGTAGACGAGCTTTACTCTCTCTTCTTGTTCAGGGCTTTTCCTTTTCATCTTCTCTTTACATTTGATGCGTTTGCTGCATTTGTTATGCTACTTTAAACAAGTGTGAAGTGACTTTATGATACTTTTACATTTTGGAGCTTTTTTTAAAGTTTGATTTGTTTCATGTTTAGTTTATTTCAACATGTGTGTAGCAGGGTGGCTCTAAACAATGCATCTATGCTAGCTAACTTTTCATGAATGTCTCATTTAAGTTTCTAATTAATCCATCACAACGTGTGACAACGCCTCATTAAGGTCCTTAGGGTGACGGCTGTTGATGGTTGTTGGTTTTATTTATACACGCCAAATTGTCATCTTATGGGTGTTTATTGATCGGGTGGTTGGGTTAAGATGCTAGCAGTAGCTTTCACTTGTTGTCATAGCAACGGAAAACATCCAACCAAGCAACGTGTTTACTTCCTCTATGACCTCCATAATAAAGTTGCAAATTTGTGACGTTATAAAGTCGCAAATTTGCCCGAAAGTCCACACAGGGCAGGGTCAGGTTACCAAACAGACTTTCACCCAGGAGAACTAAGTATGTGTCATGTGTGACAAAACTCAAATTTTTATTTCAAATTTTTTCTTATTTTAAGTTACATAAGTTTATTATGCCAAGTACTTAACGGACGCCATGTACAGAAATGTTGCTACAACAACCACCATCTTCTACTAAACCTAAGTGGTTTTGTTGATGCCAAGAGCCACCCAACTCACTAACTGTTACGACTGTCGAGCTTTCCATTCTCGTACAGCACTTAGCAGTTTACAAAAACATACTTTTCATTTCTAACCAGTGGATGTCTCTGGATAACTTTTTCATTGTTTCATTATAGCAGACTTTTAAAATGAGAACCCATTTATACCTGTTGATCAGAGACGCTCGTCCACTAATTGCAGCGTTGGAGGTGTGAGCCCCACCTCCTCGTATCCTGAACCTTGCATCACATGCTGTTATCATTGTGAAGAGAAATTGTAAAGACTTTGTATGAAAGCAGGATGTAAATGAAGTCCATCTCAGCTATGAACGACTGAAGGAAAGCTTATAACTGGATTGGAGTGAGCTAATGTGGCCTGTCAGAGACGCGGCACAAAGTTGCACGCACCACTCCAGCTCTCAAGTCTCCATAATGAGGCCACGGTTGGCAGCTCTCTATGGTGTTTGCATTTGATGGCAATCAGATCAATATTGGAACGGGCAACGTTAGGCCCCTCGTAGGCAGCGTTCACACTTTTAAGCCATTAGTGGTGTGGTGGTGGATCAGACTTCCCTTTAAAGGCCCTTTGCATCTGTTTTCCGTTTAAATGTCATAAATGTGAATTGTATATATGCCAAGGTCATGACAGACAGATGGTGGCGTAATGATTTTCAGAACTGGGGCCAGGCGTGCGGTGCAGGAAGTGCATGGGCCTGTGTAGGCTCTCCTAACAGTGCCCTTACTGTCGCTAACACAGGCCTTTTCTTTCCCAAATGTTCATTTTAACCTTCAAACGACAAATTGTCAGTTTTTTCTCTCTTTAGGCCGGGGATGGGCCGGATAAATTATGCCTAAATTGCAGCGTATTCCGCCAATATTATTTACATGGCTGTCACACTGACTTGCGGCGGGGCCACTCACAGACCTTTATCTTCCCATTTTGGCTGACAGCTCCGGGCTCATCCCTGAACTGTCATAATTTGCCGTTCTGCTTCTCTGTGCTCCGTCCCTCGAGCCGCGGCATGCTCGCGTCCACACTTAATTTCTCCAACTGCTGTTTTTCTATCGCTTTTCCACAGCGCCGCTCTTTTTATGCCGAGCGTCCGCGCGGCTCTGCTGCCCCGTGGATGTCAGCGTGGCAGCTGACCTGCGGTGAAGACAGCGGGCTGGGTGTTCAAACGCATGAAGAAGACGCCGTATATTACAAGATGCGGCTATGCAAACCATCATACAGCCCTTCCGCTGAACCCATGTAAAAAAATAAATAAATTAGAATCGGCGATCACATGTTGAACTTTGCGTCTTATCATGCAAATCTTTCAAGCAGAGACTGTGACTTCATTATGCAGCTAAGCTAGGAAGACATCAAACCCCCCTATTCCTCACAGACCCCTCACACACTTTTTATCATCATTGATCCTCCTTTTAACCGACTACTCAGAGAATGTGACTAAAAGGCTGGGGGTGTGTTCCACCTCCCATGAGCCACTTGGATTCACAGGGTTGCATTGTTTTTGCTCCTCCATTCACTTAAAGGGAAAGAAAACCCAGAAAATGCGGGGTGGGGGGGATGCAGAAGTGACAGATGAAGAGAGAGGAGGCACGCAGCAGGACCGGGTCTGATCCACACACGACGTCTTCGCCGGCTCCATCACCATGGAAATCAAAACATTCCACGTGGTTCTGTAGATGAAGGGAAAACCCCAGGGTGAAGCCCGCTGTGCTCGTCTCCTGCTCTCTCTCTCTCTCCCCTGCAGGCGAGTGAGGTGCTACAAAGCCCCCCCCCCCCACACACACACACACACACACACATACACTCTGTCGTCAATGTCCAGGGAGTTGACTGACATTGACTGACAGCTGCTACACTTTGGGATTCTGGTGTGCTTCTATTTTTTATATTTCCCCCCGTCTTGGCTGTGTGGCTTTAGTCACTTTTTTCCACATTATGCTTCAGTGATGTTTCCTGCTCAAACATCCAGTTATGTGCTTGTAGCTGGAGGCATACCCTGCGACGTAGGGATGTGGGTCTTCTTTTTCTTCCTTTCGGTATTTCTTTTCCAACTTTGCTGGAATTTGAGAGAATATCCAAATCAAAGCTAGCATGCTTATTATATTCCTGCATAGGAAGGCTCTTTTTCATTCCCACCTTTGACACAGTTACATTTCTATTTAAAGAGGTTTTTCCATGTCTTTACTGCAATAATCATTGCTGACCCTGATAACATGGTTGTTGCCTGGGAACAATGCACACTGATTGTCAGGCTGCAGATTCGGACAGTAACGTGTCTTTTTTTACTCACTCTGTCGTTTTAGCGTTTCACATACGGACCCTTTCCGGCTACACCATATTAGCCCGATTGAATAATGACAATCAATGGTTTTAAAAAGTACAACCTGCACCAGACAAACGAACAGAAAGTTGTTGTTTTTTCATCACTTAGGATGACAGAGCGATCTGCTGCGGACAACGGTGAACAACCGGTGCTTTGAGGTGGAATTGTGGAATGGAGGGAAAATGTGTGTTGCTGTGGTAACAACAGTCGCGTTTCTTGGATGTTTCTTCTAGGGATGGTCACGACATAGGGAAGAGAGGAATATAGCTGGAGGGAAATAGCAGAGGTACTTCAGCAACTAGGTGAGCTAAGATGACATCACACAAACATGCACTTGATTGTTCTGGAGACGTGCGCAGGTAAAACAGGAGTTGAAACGGCCCTGTAGGACAGAAAATGACAATGATCCAAAGGGCAGTCAGACCTGATCCAGATAGACCTGAAGATAACAGGAAGTATGAGGCTCCATCTAGAATAGCTTTGTCATGTGTGTTATTTTACATGTTCTAGGGCTGTTTTATGAACAAAACATTGAAATTCAGTGGAAAGAGAAAATGATGTGTTTTGTCACTGAGAGGTTCATGAAAGGATGTACAGCCTCGTGGATCTGCCTCCGTGGTCTTTGTGATTACCTTTTTTAAATGTATAATCTAGTGACATTTATTTTTGAATGGAGTAAAATAACATTGTTTTTCTTCAGAATCTTTTCTTACAGTGCACTCTTAAGTTAAGAAAAGCATCCATCCACCAGACTGTGCTTTGCCTCCCACAATGCACCTCTGTCCCTGATGTAGGGAGACACTGAGAGTGGAGGCTTGGCGCTCCGGTTTAAATTCATAGTTGAAGGATAAAAGTTAATGACCTTAGCATCTCATTTTCCGGGGGACCCGTCTCCTTTGAAAAGCACCTCACAGCTCACTGGGACAGAACAGACGAGAGCAGCCGCTCTGCCATGGAATGTATAATGACATCTTCGGTTATAGCCCAGAATGGTTATAGGCCATAAAATTGCAAGGGCTCATCCATGGTCAAAAGGGAGATGAGCATGTGTGGTCAAGAGTAGGACAACTGTCTGTCTGTCTGTCTGTCTCTCACATCCTCGCTGTCTCATGCATTAAACCGATGTGCACCTGGAGACGCCTACACATTTGCATCCCCAAATGAGAAGAATTAACTCAAAAATAATCAGTCAAACTTTGCTTTCCAATGTTTCAGTTCAAAAGCATCAGCAATGCGCTTCAGCTCAGCTTCTGGGACCCAATTTTAAACATCTGCTTCAGCTCTGTTTATGACTCACTTGTATTTGCAGTACAGTATGAATCCCAATGTTAACTGCTCTCACGGCTAATGTGGTCCGGCCACAATGTATTATCTCAAAGTATCAAGGGTTGTAAATCAAGAGTCCCAGATGCACTCAAAGGAGGCTGAAATTAAATCAGCGTTTCCTCCCATCAGCATGAAAACTGAAACTCAACACCAGGAAACCGGGAAACATGCACACATGATGGCAGCCTGAAGCTCACACATCCCAAGCCGTTAGCTGCAGCTACCTTCACCCTGACTGTTTAGTTGGGTGTGAGCCAACGCTTTTAGTCATAGACCCAAATTTTCACCTCACTCCCTCTTTTTTCGGCTTTGAGATATAGCCTTGGCCCAGCTCCCAAACTTAAATGGCTGATTTGCTGTGGGTTAACTGGAGAATGGGAGGGTGAAGTCATATATATTGAGTGTGGGGAGGGTGAGCTGAGTGGTAGATCAATTTGGGAGAATAAAGAAAGAACCAGATGGCTATTGGATCTCATTCCAAGGCAGATGAGGTAAAATAGCAGCAGATGAACAGCTCAGGTATTTATTCGCCATTAAATTTGAATTCACATTTTTTTTTTTAGAAATGTTAACTAGTACAAAAGACAATAATCATGTACTTTTCTCTCTCTTTTTTTACACTCAACAAACGACATGTTTGCCCCACCTGCCTCTACTTGGGATACGTCATGTAGATGTTAAGAATGAATATCAACTATGTTCATTTTTGCAATATAATATCCCACGAGGCAATAATAATAATGATAATAATAAAAACACGTAAAAAATTGGAGTTGCTTGTGAAGCAGTACACCGCAATCTATCTATGTAATATTTAAAAAAATTTATAAGGAGATATTATATATATTTTTAATATCAATCCCAGATCCTGTATCCCAGTGACTACATTTCCCGACGTGCTGAAGACACCAGACTAGGACTGGAGAAGGTGCCTCGCCACCACAGGAGGTATGTTAACTCTTGCACTACTGAAATCCGATGCATGTCCTCACATGACATTTTGGGATGGTTAATAAGGCATACGCTTAGCCGTCTCATCTGTTGGACACAAACGTGATGTATGATGGAAAAAAAGCGGCCCGGCCCCATTACACTAATCACACATCAGCTCTTGTTGAGAGGGTGAAATCTCAGGACCTTTTGTTCTGTTCAACTAAAGTGGAGCAGCTCGTAAACTAAAGCAATCAAATGGCGGATCGATGGCAGCCCATAACTCGTCTATTGTACCTCCTCTCTCATACCCTTAATTCGTCTCTCATACTCGTACCTCGGCTCTCTTGTAACTCGAAGCTCCTGTCTTGTACCTCCTCTCTTGTATCTCGTACCTCCTCTCTTGCATCTCTTACCTCATCTCTTGTATCTTGTACATCCTTTCTCGTACCGCCTCTCGTCTCTTGTACCTCCTCTATCCTACCTCCCCTCTCGTACCCTCCTCTTGTACCTCCTCTCTCATACCCATAGCTTGTCTCAGGTACCTCTTCTCTTGTACCTCTTGAACCTCCTCTCTCTTACCTCCTCTCTCATACCTTGTCTCTTGGACCTCCTCTCTTGTACCTCCTCTCGTACCTGCTCTCTCGTACCTCCTCTCTCATACCCATAGCTTGTCTCTGGTACCTCTTCTCTTGTACCACCTCTCTCTTACCTCCTCTCTCATACCTCATCTCTTGAACCTCCTCTCTCGTACCTCTTCTCTCGTACCCTCCTCTCACACCTCCTCTCTTGTACCTCCTTTATTATACCTGTACCCCCTCTCTCGTATCTCCTCTCTTGCAGGTGTAAGGGCCTGTAAATCAAAGAGTGTGTGTGCGTCTGTTTGGAGAAGACGGTAAAAAAGGGCGCCGGGGCCGATTCTGCCGGCTTGTGTCAGTCTTGTGGCCAGGGTTGCTGACTCTCACCAATCCAGAGAGGGAGACTCAGGCTGATAAAGAGCTACAGCTGTAGGGATGAAGGACGGGCCGACCCTCAGCTGCACACACACACAAGAGTCATTTCCATATTAACATTAACCCCAGCACCATTACTGCTGTGAAGTGCCATTAAGAGGCAGACGCAAGGCCAAGGGGAGCTGATATTACTGAACCGTCTCCTCCTCTCAGTCATGATTCTCTGGTTGACAGGGAAGGAACAACTGAAGTGATGGAGAAGGCAATGATGGTGGAGCAGTTAATGGGGTCCATGTTATTGATCAATCACTTCTAGGGTGTATTAATTGCTATGTGATACATAGTGTAATTAATTAATCATTTTTCTTGGATACACCTCTGATGACAGATTTTGTTTGCTTGTCACCCATTGACCCCATCCTCTCATACTGACCCTTACATTACCTCGGCAATGCTAATTACTACGACAGTGTTGCCCTGCACCTGCAGAACATACATACAATATACATACTATATATATATATATATACTGTATATATATATATATATATATACACATATATATATACACATGATTAATCGTGTCTTGGCTACTAGGCTCATGAATATAATCAAAACCCCACCAACCCAAATGCTCTCATTTATCTTGCAATATAGATCATCAACTGCTTGATTCTCTACATTTTCTCTGCTACTCTGAAAGTCACCGCGTGTACATTAATAGTAGTTGAATGTAAATAATCCCCAGGTTGTTAAAAGCCAAACTCATAAAAAATACGGAGGACAAACTGGTGACACTGTAGTTACATGGTACGCACCTCATCACTTCCATATGATGGACTTTAATGAAAAAGTTTTCTTCCAGAAGCAATTCAAGTCTTTTTAAAAAGCTCTGCAGATATATTGTTTTTAACGTGATTTTTTTTCTGACTACATAAAAACTCAAGCAAAAAGGGTCTGGAAGGATCTGAAACTGTGTAACAATGGCACTTTATTGATATATTACAGGTAGATTGGTAGAATCAGATATTGAACTTGTCTTGGACGTCTGTAGCGGTGCAGAAGGGATCATCACCCACAGCCGTCCAAGTATGACATCTAAATATTGAACCTGTGTTGCTGTTGTTTATTCTGCTGCAGACAAATAAGAGGTTTTCTATAGGGATTCTGGTGCTCGGAAAAACTACAACTTTTGTCCACAGGGGCCGCCAAAATCAGCACACAATCAAAGTTTAAGCCAGGTTGCAACATCTGGTTCTGAAGAGTGAAGCCAATTCTCCATTGCCTTCAACTGGCATTCTCTTTACTGGTCATCAGGGGGTGACTCCTCTGGCTGCTTAAAGAAGTCTGATTGCATGGAAGTCTCTGTGACTTCAAGTTGACCTTGAATTATGAAGCTAACCTTGGTAACATTATGGGCCCTAGTTTCGTAGACCAGGCGCAGTCAGCTTTCAGTGCACCTGCGCCACGCCGACGGGGTGTCCGCCTGGACTTTGCAAGTTTCGTGCACCGCGCAGGCACGCGCAGGCACACCTCCCGTCTCGCCCACCGGCGCAAGTGGGAAAGAGGGAGGAGAAGAAGGCGTGAGTGGGAGACGAGGAGGAGACGAGGCGTGGACTGGGATTAATACAGCCGATTCAGATCTTCACCAATCAAATGATCTCCTCTCCTCACCTTTAATGCGTTAGGGGAGGTTCAGTGCAAGTTCCGTCACTTGACAACCCGATGACAGAAGCAGCGCCGCCGCTCCCACCACGCGCATCACGCGCTGTGCGCGCGTATCATAATAATAACAATGCCCATATTATAAAAAACAGGAGAGAGAGAGGGAGATGTTTTGGTCCGAGAGACTGAGTTTCCGTTACGCGTGCCATCCGCCTTTGATCTGACGTCAGATGTGACGGGACAATCTATATAGATATAAATTCACGTGTTGATTCAATTAGTTGCATTAAATAGTGTTTGTTGTGATTATTTATTGCATTTAAATGTGCCTGGAACTGTGGAAACCTGCCTGCGAGGTCTCGGTGACGTGTACGCACTGCGCGCCGTCAGCCAAACTTCCACTCCGCCAGCTGTGATTCGCATTGAATGAATGGACTTTATTTACGCCTTGCGCCTTGCGCCGAAAGTAGACCAGGTTGGAGCTGGCGAGCTTTCAGCGCAGTCTCGGCGAGGCTTTTTGCCACGAAACTTCCGCTACGCCAAGCTGAATCTGTGACGCATCCCCCTGCTGCGCCGCCACACCCATCTTGGCGCAGGCGATCCACCAAACTGCCAAACTGACGGTGCGCAAGGCTGCGCGGGTCGAAACTTGCATTGCGCCGGCTCCGCCACCCTGCGCCGCCCTGCGCTGCGCCACGAAACTAGGGCCCAATATGTGTATGTGTGTATAACCACCATTATCCTATATTCTTTCTTGATAATGACTATATTGAACACACTTTCATTATCTATCAGTAATTGATCTTCTTTAAAAGAGGTGGGTGGTCCGTTTTTTTCTCGAGCAGGTTATACAAAAATCTAAAATGTATGAATGTGTCACAACGGTGTATTAAAATTAATAATAATTATTATTTATTTAATAAATGATCCTGTTTTTATTTTGTCTTTTGTATATTGCCTTTTATCTTGTGTTACCTCCTTGATTGTAAATGTTTTGTAAAGTGATAATATTAAATAAATAATCATAAATAAGTGCCTTTTAACTTTACGGTGCATTTAATAAGGCCTTCATTTGTAATTTGCTGAGCTGGATTTGTGTTATGATAAAATACGATTGGTTAAAATACTTTAATTAGTGCAAATTATTTATAATTACTATATTGTATACTTTGTTATGGTGAAAGACAGAAGTCAAAAGTGCCTCTGTAAGTGCAAAAGAAATCAAAACAAAGCACTGAGGCAACTGCAGAAACATAAATACATTACTTGTTTCTAATATGCGCTTGCCTGGTATGTAAACCATTTAATCCTTCATGGATGCATGCTGAGTCTAATCCTGAGGCAAGAAAGCCCAATAAACTCTGAGAAAACGACTAGGTGATGTTGTCTTCCTCTGTCTTTGGAATCTTGTTGTATTTCGATGTCCAGCTGAGCTGGTCCAAGATCTTTGACTCTGAGCTTCTCTTGTATTGTCCGTCTTTCTAAAGAAATTACTTGAAGTGACTCTTTCTCCATTCTGGCTCACTAAAATCTACTCATTCTGGCACATTATTTGTCAGTCTTACCATAGGCCAGTGTTGTGTTCATCAACAGTATTCAGATCAATGCTGAACCAACAAGCACCTATTTGAGTACTGAGTACAGTTCTGAGTACTTGCATTCTCTCTACTGGCCATCAGGGGGCAACTCTTCTAGATTCAAAACAAGTCTTATTGCAAAGAAGTCTATGAGAGTCTATTTCTCTCTTGATGTATTATCTCAGTAAACATCGTAAACATGAGTTTATGGTCTCAATCTTTAGTTTCACGTCTTCTTCAATCCAGCATGTTGTCCGGTGTGAGAGTTTCCCGTGTTTTCCTCTTCAAAATGTAAACCTTCCTAGTGTGCTATTCAGCATTTAGATTCAGTTGTACTTAGCTGCACCCTCTCATGTCACTTCTGGTTGCAAACAAGATGGAAACAGCTCAAATGTAGAGCTCAAACTTCAACACCATAGTCCACAGATGATTGGGTGACATCACGGTGATTACATCCATTTCTTACGTCTGTGGGTACAACACAAGCCGTGTCCTCGCTACACACGTGTGTTTTAAGTCACTCAGTCTTATTCAGTGAGAGTCAAGGTGGAACGTTTGGGGTGGACGAGCACCTTAGCGCCCTCCATTGGCCAGCCGCCACTCTAAAATCATATTATATATCATTATTTCTTTGAGGTGCTTTTGGAGTCATTTTTATCTGAGACAGTCTTGGGTTGTAATCTTGGTCATGATCCAACTGCTTGTATATAAGCCGTTTACATTAGTTACATTGGGATGTAAATGTTCACATATTTCCGAACGATAGTGCCACTAATGCCTACATGCACAGAGTTTCGGTTTGCTTTAGTTGCCTGGCCATAAAAGGATCCCTTCCTTAAGTGATTCCAATTAAAGTAATGGGAGGGAAGGGCAAAGGCCACACTCCACTTTCTGTGTAAAAAGTTCAGCTCGGATGAAGCTAATACGAGGTTATGGCCAGTAAAAAGTTTGTTCTTTTCAGCACATGAAAATTGTCGGATTGAAAATCCTCTGTTGCTTTTCAGCAAAGCTTCCTTCCATAGTGGAAATGTTGATACTAACAGGAGTGTAACACTGGAATGCATTTCATTTGAATAACTCCCTCACTCAATGCCGAAGCTCCAGATTAACTTCAGATTAACTGTACATAGAAGAGGACTGTGGATTTTGATTTTGATCTCTTTATCTTAAAAGAAGTGAAACCATCCTTGAAGGAATTGTAACATTTAGCATCAGACACTATAAACAAGGTTGGCCACAAGATACTCAGCTGTCTGTTGGATACCTCTGACCCACATCATCTGAATGTCAACTGTACACTAAAGTGACCTTTGTTTATGTCTATCATTACCTCATAGAGCTGGGATACTTCTCACCAGTGGGATGTGAAACTGCAGTGCAGGAACATGGAAAATTATTATATATATATCACCCCACACAAATGTCCTGCAGGAGTCTGCAACCATTCATAACAACCCACAACATCGTTTTTTTTTTATAAAAATAAATCCTGGACACAAATTGTGCATGGTGATGAAACAGCTGTTAGGATGCCCAGTCATTTCAAACATTTCAATGGATATCGGAAGGAGACAGAAAATAAACTGTGTGTTGTTCGTGGGCTGCATCGTTGAGCCTGAAAGACGGATCACAGTTGCCCAATTTGGGTTACCATTTTATATTCGAATTCCTCTTCTTGCCACACAACTGCTTTATTTCTGTTGGCAAATTGTGGCTCACTGCTTATTTGATGAACACTTTTGTCTACACTTCAGGAGACCACACACACACACACATACACACACACACAGTCTCAGACAGCCTGGAAGAGAGGAAGTTGAAAGAAAGATCGGAATGTGTGCGCATATATACACTCAACAAAAATATAAACGCAACACTTTTGTTTTTGCTCCCATTTTTCATGAGATGGACTTAAAGATCTAAAATTCATTCCAGATACACAATATTACATTTCTCTCAAACATTGTTCACAAATCTGTCTAAATGTGTGATAGTGAGCACTTCTGCTTTGCTGAGATAATCCATCCCACCTCACAGGTGTGCCACATCAAGATGCTGATCTGACATCATGATTAGTGCACAGGTGTACCTTATACTGCCCACAATAAAAGGCCACTCTGAAATGTGCAGTTTTGTCTCACAGCAAAATGCCACAGATGCCACAAGCATTGAGGGAGCGTGCAATTGGCATGCTGACAGCAGGAATGTCAACGAGATCTGTTGCTCGTGCATTGAATGTTCATTTCTCCACCATAAGCCGTCTCCAAAGGCGTTTCAGAGAATATGGCAGTACATCCAACCGGCCTCACAACCGCAGACCACGTGTAACCACACCAGCCCAGGACCTCCACATCCAGCAGGTTCACCTCCAAGATCGTCTGAGACCAGCCACTCAGACAGCTGCTGAAACAATTGGTTTGCATAACCAAACAATTTCTGCACAAACTGTCAGAAACCGTCTCAGGGAAGCTCAACTGCATGCTCGTCGTCCTCATCGGGGTCCTGACCTGACTCCAGCTCGTCGCCGTAACAGACTTGAGTGGGCAAATGCTCACATTCGATGGCGTCTGGCATGTTGGAGAGGTGTTCTCTTCACGGATGAATCTCGGTTTACATTGTTCAGGGCAGATGGCAGACAGCGTGTGTGGCGTCGTGTGGGTGAGCGCTTTGCTGATGTCAATGTTGTGGATCGAGTGGCCCATGGTGGTGGTGGGGTTATGGTATGGGCAGGCATGTGTTATGGACGAAGAACACAGGTGCATTTTATTGATGGCATTTTGAATGCACAGAGATACCGTGATGAGATCCTGAGGCCCATTGTTGTGCCATACATCCATGAACATCACCTCATGTTTCAGCAAGATAATGCACGGCCCCATGTTGCAAGGATCTGTACACAATTCTTGGA
Source organism: Eutrigla gurnardus (assembly GCF_963514095.1). Classification (NCBI taxonomy): domain Eukaryota; kingdom Metazoa; phylum Chordata; class Actinopteri; order Perciformes; family Triglidae; genus Eutrigla; species Eutrigla gurnardus. The sequence goes on from NC_139926.1 coordinate 2,907,970, forward strand.
AGCTGAAAATGTCCCAGTTCTTGCATGGCCAGCATATTCACCGGACATGTCACCCATTGAGCATGTTTGGGATGTGCTTGACCGGCGTATACGACAGCGTGTACCAGTTCCCACTAATATCCAGCAACTTCGCACAGCCATTGAAGAGGAGTGGACCAACATTCCACAGGCCACAATTGACAATCTGATAAACTCTATGCGAAGAAGATGTGTTGCACTGCATGAGGCAAATGGTGGTCACACCAGATACTGACTGGTTCTGAATCCCCAGACCCCCAATAAAGCAAAAAAATGCACATTTCAGGGTGGCCTTTTATTGTGGACAGTCTAAGGCACACCTGTGCACTAATCATGATGTCAGATCAGCATCTTGATGTGGCACACCTGTGAGGTGGGATGGATTATCTCAGCAAAGCAGAAGTGCTCACTATCACACATTTAGACTGATTTGTGAACAATGTTTGAGAGAAATGGTAATATTGTGTATCTGGAATGAATTTTAGATCTTTAAGTCCATCTCATGAAAAATGGGAGCAAAAACAAAAGTGTTGCGTTTATATTTTTGTTGAGTGTATATATACTGTATATATATATATTAGGGCCGGGACTTTAATTAAAAAATTTACGCATTTTAATCACACTTATTTTTGCACCGCGGAACGTTTCTCACTTTCAGGAGGACTGATTACGCCTGGTTCACACCGGCCACGGAAGCGCCGCGAATAGGCGCATAGCAGAGCCCGCTTCCTTTAGGCGCCCTTGTTAAGCGATAGTGTAGTTCACACCAGACGCAGATAGGCACGGCCGTCCCACGCCGTGAAGCGATCGTTTCGGCGTCTGCTCTATTTTTTGTGCGTGCCGCGAGCGATCATGTCAATTCTGTCAGGAAATCACACAAAGAAACACGAGACAATCCGGTCAATTTTTTAAATAAAAGCAATTTTCTAAATAAAATACCGTGATTGACAAATGCGATATTTGTGTATCTAAACTCGCACTGGGAAACAGGAAGAGAAAATACATTTAATAAATGTGAAGAGTAGATAAACAACACTACTACTGTCTACTACCATACACACTCTCTCTGTCTGTGTGTGTGTGTGTGTGTGTGTCTCTCTCTCTGTCTGAACGGATAAATAAAAGAAGTGTACAAACTTCTTGGTTACAGAAACATGGCGTATTTATTTTATGAGGTTATGATAAAAAAAAATAGCTCTGAATGAACAACATCTGAGCAGAAGCGCTTGTCGACCGTCGCGGAGAAATACGCGTCTGGTCTGAACAGGGGGGCAGGGGGGGGGTCCATTTGTGTGTGTGTGTTTGCGGGGGGGCTGGAGGTGAGGTTTGCCCAGCGCGTCATGAAACCTAGGACCACCACTGGCTACACTTAATGGCAACTGGTCTGTTGGACTTGGTTGAACAAAAATAAACAATATTTTGTTGCTTAAGTTTATGTATTCAGTCATTATTCAATGGTATACTCCATGTGAAAAAAATTACTTCTCACTGTTCTCAGGTCAAATATTTATATGCGATTAAAATGCGATTAATTTCGATTAATTAATTACAAAGCCTCTAATTAATTAGATTCATTTTTTTAATCGAGTCCCGGCCCTAATATATATATATATATATGTGTGTGTGTGTGTGTGCATGCCCTTCTGCACATACAAGGAACTAAACTTAAACTTCTTGATCTTTTACAAAAGTACAGCAATTTACAAAGTTAATACGGAAATACTTATTGTCACCACGATGTGCATAAACATTATTATATTGATAGAAGTTAAAAATATAATTACATGAATACATGTGAACTCACTGCTCACAGCATGACCATGGTGACTCTATGCTACATTCAGCAAAAACTCAGATTCACTAACTATACAAAGCCTCCTGATAGGGCTCTAACATGAATATTACATGAAAACATGAAAAAAGACAAAAAAAAACGTCAGAAATGACTGTGTTTACAGGTCAAGAGTTTTATTTCAGATTATGTATGTTATAGTACTGCTCTGCAATCATTCAAACAGTCGTTTCAACACTTTCATGTCATCCTGACGATATGAAAACAGTCACACAAGTAATTACATTCCACTGGTCCGGTGTCAGTTTCACTATGTATTTGTCCAACTCCGTGTTTCATGTCTTATTATGTCTCGTGTTAAGAAAGCAGCTTTTTAGGAACGAGAGACATCAAAAACAATTACCTTAATTGAAGTGTAATATTTCCCAATGAAGCTGGGAATGCGTCTGGTTCCAGGCGGCGCTACCCAGCGGGGCAACCCCCCCACCCCCATTCAACTCCTTTTTTATTTAGTCTCAAAACACATTTGTCGATCAGTCGGGTCTCAGAGCACGGACGGCTGTCAGGAGACACTCGTCTCGCCTTCTTTTCTGCGAGCAACGAACACAAACAAACAGTTTCAGGTTACAAAGATGACAGCGCTCTCTCTGAACGCACCTCTGCAGGGAGACCACATTCCTTCATGTTTTCCTCTCTCTCATTAAAGAAATGAACCGGCGGATGATTCCTCGATTCAACTACGGTTGCTGTTTTTTTACTGCTGTATCCACTTTGCACGTCAATAAAACTGCATTGTAATTGACGGCGCGTACAGTCGACGTTTCCTCTCCTTTCATTTGCTGCACGCCGTACAAATCAAAGCGGTAATTATCCAATCGCCTATCAGAGGCTTGGTGTCTCGTCAGGTGTGGAATGCTTTCGCCTAAAGGTTTCGTGTTGTGTTGGTGTCTCTGATTGGAGCGCGGCTGTCCTCACACCGTCAGTCAGTCAGGGTGAAGCGTGGCGTCGAGTCTGTGGCGTCCACCAGGGAATTGAACCTGGCAGCTCACTGTTGTAATTGGCAGGTAAACATATTTGATTTAGGTTTTCAAGTCTAGAACAGTAAACCTGAATAGGAGACATCCACGTGTTTACACACACACACACACACACACACACACACACACACACACTGGATATCAAATGGAACAATGATATGAGGTAGTGACTTCCTGCTTTACATCCACGTGGCTTGTATGTCTTTTCCTTTATTATCCCACATCATGCTTTTAAATAAAGTCACATTAAAGAGCTACTCCATTGATTTGTATTTGATTGTTTTACCTATTTTTCCCTTCATCATCACGTAGCACATCCACATATATTCCCTCAGGTAATCACATATGCATTATAAATGTAGATACATTTACATTCACAACGTGACATGGAATGAAATACAAACTGATGTGTTGTGAATAATACAGAACTGGAACGTAAACCCAGGAGAACCCAAGATGAGCGTATGGGTGTGCTATGCCCTAAAACATTAAAAATAGATTTGTATTATAAATAAAGTTAGTAGAAATATAATGAATGCACTTTAAACCTCCTATCATAACTATATCTTACCCCCCATAAAAAATCATTAAATGATGTAATTATTATATTATTAATACAATGATACAGGAGCTACAGATTTAAATATTTTTCTATGATTCCATATTGCTCTTCCATAGCATTCATACGACCCACAAAAGGTGGATTTAAAAAACAAAACGGATGGCTGAGATATCCTGACGAGTCCCATATGGTTGAAACTCCAAAACCTGTATCCTCCATTTCCCATAATGCATCAGATCTACCTGCTGGCCACTCATTAATCGTGATGACCTCGCTTCAAAGTGTTTTGTCTTCCTGACGAGGTGGAAGTCCCATTAATGTGTGGATGAAACGGCTCGGTCCAGAATGTAAAAGCCTTCAGAGCTCAGGTGACATTTTCCTAGCGAGGCTTGGTTCTCTCTCCGTCTGCTGACTCATGGGAAACACATGTGGAACACATCCTCAACTGGACGATCGCATGTCACTCGTAAAACTTCATCCTTCAATCACATGAGCTAAGCCTTCCGAGCAGAATGCTGCTGCCGGGTTCTAACACCTCGCTTCCCAACACACACACACACACACACACACACACGCTTGTGCTTCTACACTTGTGAGGACCCTCACTGACATAATGCCACACAATTACAAACTAAAGTTAACTGTGATTACAGGACAAGGCTATGGCTGTTCTGTTTCCTTCTTATTGTGTCTCTTGTGGTGTCCTAAAAACGACTCAAACCACTTTGAGCCACTCTGGGTGACATGTTTGTGTTTTTTAATTGAAGAAAAGATGCATGTCATGTTCCTTTCCCCTACCGTCCTACCTTGAAAGTCCATTAACACACACTGACATTGATTCCCTATAAGAAAATGAAGCGCAGTAGGAAATACAAATAAAAAATAAACAAGGAAAAGAAAATGCCTTCAGTGGGAACCAATAGGCTGGCAGCCGAGTGCCGAGAAAAAAGATCCTCATTTTTCTTCATTCTTTAGGCGTAGAAATCATAGCCGTCCAAAATGTCCACACCCTCAACCCTAAAACTAAAACCGGCCCTCGCAGAGACACACAGACCGTATCCTGCTGAGCCAGATGTGATAATATCAGGTTTCACTGGACACCTGAGTGAAAAGAACAATAACAGCATGATTCACAATCAGCAGTTCACTTCCAGTCTGATCCGTTGCCGCTCCATATGGATGTCTGCTGTCTTACTTGGCAAGACATGACAACCTTCTCCTTTTTTTCCCCTTTGAATGTGCAGCTTTTCACTTCCAACGTTCCACCACGTTTTTTTTTTTTTTTTTTACGACGCTCTTCCTGCTATTTTCATGCCGACTGTGAGACTGTGTTTACTCAGCGCGGAGGCCGGGAGGAAGAAACGGATGTGTCCGTCAGGGAGGCGGTGGGAGGGACCCTGTCACCTGCCAATCACCAGACAAGTGCAGTGATTATCTCGCTGCACTCGGCTTGTGGAGCGTCTTTACCGCAGGAAGTGTGACGAGGAGCGTCTGGATGGCAGGGCGGCTTCTGCTCTGCATGGGCCGACGCTGAAAAGGTTATTATGGGGAGGAAGGCTGGCACAATGGAGCAGGGTCGCCGTGGTGACTGTCACTTCTGGCCACCATACCACGCCTTGATATTCACAATGGACTGCATCCGCTCTGAAAGCAACTGGTCCATATTAACCAGGAAACTGACAAGAAAGTCTCCGTACTCGGGATGAAAAAAAACAAAAAAGCCGGGTTGAATGCAGACGGAAATCTAACTCTGCAAGTACATCGCAGGAGCAGTAGTGGCAACTACAACTGCACCATCCAAATTTCCCATTTATATTCAGCAGCAGACGGACGGCTGTGAGGAAGTGGAGGAGCAGATGTAATGTAGTGCTACCGGTCGGGCTTCAGGCTGCAGGAGGACTGGCAGCACATTTCATTTCCCATGCATACGAGAGTGCTGGTCTGCGTTTGGAGAACGGCACCACTTCCCGTCCTCGCTCCGTTTATTGTGCTCATCCACAAAATGCAACATTATCTCTGGATTTCACATTTTGTCCCATGTTTCATGTTCTCACTGTGGCACGCACATCTGGGCTTTCATACATGTCCATTCGTTTTTCTGCAGATGCTTCTATAAATTGTTTTATTTCTCTTCTTCCAAGCTGACTTGGTTCATGCAGAAC